>NC_073253.2:176215000-176535000 GCF_029289425.2 Pan paniscus | reverse complement strand
CTGCCCACTTGAGATGCTCATTCCCAGCACATGGCCAGTGAGGACATAGCGAGTGACGAGGAGCACACGGTCATCCATGAGGAGGAGGGGGTGATGATGTCATGGCTGATGATGGCTTTAGCACCACTGACACTGATCTCAAGTTCAAGGAGTGGGTGACTGACTTGAGAGTGGGGACAACTCTGGGGAGGAGCCAGAGGGCAACAAGGGCTTTGGTGGGAAGGTACTTGCACCTGTCATTCCTTCCTCCTTTACTCCTGCCGCCCCTTGCTGGATCCTGAGCCCCCAGGGTCCCCCGATCCACCTGCAGCTTTTGGCAAAGTCTATGGTCCCACCCTGTCCTCCCCCTACACATACTCGGATGCTTCCTCCTCAACCTTGGCACCCACCTCCTTCTTACTGGGCCCAGGATCCTTCAAAGCCCAGGAGTATGGTCAAGGCAGCAGAGTGGGCCCCCTATGGCCCCTACCCCTGGGGATGGGGACCCACGGACGCCTTCCAAGGCGACCTGTTTCCTCCCAATGGATCCTGCCACCTTCTGGGGCAAGAGACCTGAAAGTGTGGGCGACCTGGAGCTACCAGGCTCCTCAGTCATCAGGGTCCCTCCCAACACTAAGGCTTTCCTAGGCAGGAGCTGGGCTGAGCCACCCGGGGGGCAGAGGGGGGCTGGACTCAGGTGAGTATGGGGGTGGGGGCTCCTGCACTTCGACACAGGCAGCGGGAGGGTTTTCTCCCCATTCCCTCTGCACTCCCACCTTGAGCTATACTTTTTAAGAAAGTGATTCACCCTGCCTTTGCCCCCTTCCCCAGAACAGAACACGTTGATCATGGGCGATATTTTTCATTGTGCCAAAAAGTTGCCGTGACCGTCACTAAACCTGTTTAACACCAAATAATAAGTAAAATAAAATAAAAAATTCGGGCTTGGTGCAGAAACTCACCCCAAATAAATCACCTACCAAAATATTTACATAATGGTGGAAATATGCCAAAATTCAATATTTTGGGATTTATACACAAAAGATAAACAAATTAGAGGCCAAGAGGCTGCCGGAAGGGAAAAACGGGGCCTGGGAAGGCCGTTGTGAGGAATGAGCTGGGCCTAAAGAGGCCGCTGGCAGGCGGGAGCTGGGCCTGCCGAAGCGGCCGAGAGGCAGGAGCTTTGGACTCGGGAGGCCGCAATGAGGCAAGAGCTAGCTGGGCATGGAGAGTCCGCTGTGAGTCTGCTGTGAGTCCAGGCCCATGCAGGCCTTCGAGAGGCAGGAGGCCGGGCCTGCAAAGGCCCACTGGAGGTCAAGTTCTGGGCCTGAAGAGGCCACCAAAAGTCAAAAGCGGGGCCTGGGAAGGCCGCCAAGAGCCATGAGCTGGTCTGGGCTGAAAGAGGCCACTGGGAGGCAGGAGGAGCTGGGCCTGGAGAGGCTGACTCGAGGAACTTTTGCACCTGGAGAGGCCGCCGAGAGGACGGAGCTGGGCCCGGGAAGGCCGACTTGCTGCTCTTCCAGGCCCAATTCCAGGCCGACTTGACGACGACTTGGGCCTGCAGAGGCCGCCGGGAGGCCGGAGCTGGGCCTGGAGAGGCCGACTTCAGGACGATTTGGGCCTGCAGAGGCCGCCGGGAGGCCCAAGCTGGGCCTAGAGGAGCCCACCGACCTTGCCATCGGAGGGCAGGAGCTGAGCATGGAGAGGCCACCGTGAGGCCTGAGCTGGGCCTGGGGAGCTTGGCTTCGGGAAGTGGTGGGCCTACCAGGGCCGCTGGGAGCTGGGCAGGAGCTGAGTCCAAAGACGTTGTTGGGAGGCCAGAGTCAGGCCTGGAGACACAGCCGGGAGGAAGAGCTGGGCCCGGAGAGGACGCCGGGAGGCTGCAAGTGGCTCTGGAGAGGCCTATTTGAGGAGGCCCGGCCTCAGCCTCCCACATGGCGGCCTCTGCAGGCACAGCTGTTTCTCTTGGCTGCATCTCCCACCTCCCAGGAAACAAGCTTTTTTGGCTCAGTTCCCGCCTGCGTTTGTAGACACCGAAGTTTCGGCAACCAAGCTCTTCAGACCCACATCCCGCCTCCCAGTACCTGAACAGTCCCAGCTCCGGCTGGAGAACAGAGTCTGTAGGCCCCGCTGTTGCCTCAGAGGGGTGTCTCCAGGCCCAGCTCTCGCCCCACCACGACCTCCGAGGCCCAAGTCCCTGCCTGCCTCCCAGCAGCCCACGTGCGACCCTGCTCCGCCCTCACGGTGGCCTGTTGAGGCAGGGGCTCACGCTGACCTCTCTCAGCGTGGGAGGGGCCGGTGTGAGGCAAGGGCTCACACTGACCTCTCTCAGCGTGGGAGGGGCCGGTGTGAGGCAAGGGGCTCACGCTGACCTCTCTCAGCGTGGGAGGGGCCGGTGTGAGGCAAGGGCTCACGCAGACCTCTCTCAGCGTGGGAGGGGCCGGTGTGAGGCAAGGGGCTCACGCTGACCTCTCTCAGCGTGGGAGGGGCCGGTGTGAGGCAAGGGCTCACGCTGACCTCTCTCAGCGTGGGAGGGGCCGGTGTGAGGCAAGGGGATCACGCTGACCTCTCTCAGCGTGGGAGGGGCCGGTGTGAGGCAAGGGCTCACGCTGGCCTCTCTCAGCGTGGGAGGGGCCGGTGTGAGGCAAGGGGCTCACGCTGACCTCTCTCAGCGTGGGAGGGGCCGGTGTGAGGCAAGGGCTCACGCTGACCTCTCTCAGCGTGGGAGGGGCCGGTGTGAGGCAAGGGCTCACGCTGACCTCTCTCAGCGTGGGAGGGGCCGGTGTGAGGCATGGGGCTCACTCTGACCTCTCTCAGCGTGGGAGGGGCCGGTGTGAGGCAAGGGCTCACGCTGACCTCTCTCAGCGTGGGAGGGGCCGGTGTGAGGCAAGGGCTCACGCTGACCTCTCTCAGCGTGGGAGGGGCCGGTGTGAGGCAAGGGCTCACGCTGACCTCTCTCAGCGTGGGAGGGGCCGGTGTGAGGCATGGGGCTCACTCTGACTTCTCTCAGCGTGGGAGGGGCCGGTGTGAGGCAAGGGCTCACGCTGACCTCTCTCAGCGTGGGAGGGGCCGGTGTGAGGCAAGGGGCTCACGCTGACCTCTCTCAGCGTGGGAGGGGCCGGTGTGAGGCAATGGCTCAGGCTGACGTCTCTCAGCATGGGAGGGGCCGGTGTGAGGCAAGGGGCTCACGCTGACCTCTCTCAGCATGGGAGGGGCCGGTGTGAGGCAAGGGCTCACGACCTCTCTCAGCGTGGGAGGGGCCGGTGTGAGGCAAGGGGCTAACGCTGACCTCTCTCAGCGTGGGAGGGGCCGGTGTGAGGCAAGGGCTCACGCTGACCTCTCTCAGCGTGGGAGGGGCCGGTGTGACGCAAGGGGCTCCGGCTGACCTCTGTCAGCGAGGGAGGGGCCGGTGTGAGGCAAGGGGCTCAGGCTGACCTCTGTCAGCGAGGGAGGGGACGGTGCGAGGCAAGGGGCTCACGCTGACCTCTCTCAGCGTGGGAGGGGCCGGTGTGAGGCAAGGGCTCACGCTGACCTCTCTCAGCGTGGGAGGGGCCGGTGTGAGGCATGGGGCTCACTCTGACCTCTCTCAGCGTGGGAGGGGCCGGTGTGAGGCAAGGGCTCACGCTGACCTCTCTCACCGTGGGAGGGGGCGGTGTGAGGCATGGGGCTCACTCTGACCTCTCTCAGCGTGGGAGGGGCCGGTGTGAGGCATGGGGCTCACTCTGACCTCTCTCAGCGTGGGAGGGGCCGGTGTGAGGCAAGGGCTCACGCTGACCTCTCTCAGCGTGGGAGGGGCCGGTGTGAGGCAAGGGCTCACGCTGACCTCTCTCAGCGTGGGAGGGGCCGGTGTGAGGCAAGGGCTCACGCTGACCTCTCTCAGCGTGGGAGGGGCCGGTGTGAGGCATGGGGCTCACTCTGACTTCTCTCAGCGTGGGAGGGGCCGGTGTGAGGCAAGGGCTCACGCTGACCTCTCTCAGCGTGGGAGGGGCCGGTGTGAGGCAAGGGGCTCACGCTGACCTCTCTCAGCGTGGGAGGGGCCGGTGTGAGGCAATGGCTCAGGCTGACGTCTCTCAGCGTGGGAGGGGCCGGTGTGAGGCAAGGGGCTCACTCTGACCTCTCTCAGCATGGGAGGGGCCGGTGTGAGGCAAGGGCTCACGACCTCTCTCAGCGAGGGAGGGGCCGGTGTGAGGCAAGGGCTCACTCTGACCTCTCTCAGAATGGGAGGGGCCGGTGTGAGGCAAGGGCTCACGACCTCTCTCAGCGTGGGAGGGGCCGGTGTGAGGCAAGGGGCTAACGCTGACCTCTCTCAGCGTGGGAGGGGCCGGTGTGAGGCAAGGGCTCACTCTGACCTCTCTCAGCATGGGAGGGGCCGGTGTGAGGCAAGGGCTCACTCTGACCTCTCTCAGCATGGGAGGGGCCGGTGTGAGGCAAGGGGCTCACGCTGACCTCTCTCAGCGTGGGAGGGGCCGGTGTGAGGCAAGGGCTCACGCTGACCTCTCTCAGCATGGGAGGGGCCGGTGTGAGGCAGGGGCTCATGCCTCTGGGCAGGGTGCCAGAGGCATGGGCATCAACAAGCCACCGTGAGGGAGGAGCTGGGCCGCACGCGGGCTGCTGGGAGGCAGGCAGGGTCTTGGCCCTGAGAGGCCGCCGTGGGGTCAAGAGCTGGGCCTGGAGAGGCCCCTGGGAGGCAAGAGCGGGGACCTGCATAGGCTGTTCTCCAACCATTGCTGGGCCCGTACAGGCCACCGGGCGGCAGGAATTAGGCCCGAAGAACTTGGCTGGAGAAAGTTCGGGGCCCACAAAGGCGGTTGGGAGCTGGGCAGGAGTTGAGCCAAAAGAGCTTGCTTACTTGCTGGGAGGCATGGCCGGGAGATGCCAACTTCAGGACAACTTGGGCCTGCAGAGGTCGCCGGGAGGCCCAAGCTTGGCGTGGAGGAGCCCACCGACCGGAGACCATTTGGGGCCTGCAGGTGCCATCGGAGGGCAGGAGCTCATCCTGGAGAGGCCACCGTGAGGCCTGACCTGGGCCTGGGGAGCTTGGCTTGAGGAAGCTGTGGGCTGTGGATATTGGATATATCCAATATCCGATGGAGCTGTGCCTGTGGAGGCTGTTGTGAGGCAGTAGCCTCATCTGCGGAGACTGCCGTGACGTAGGGTATGGGCCTAAATAGGCCATTGTGAGTCATGAGCTTGGTCTGTAGAGGCTGACTGGAGAAAGTTCTGGGCCTGGAGAGGCTGCCGGGAGGTAGGAGCTGGGCCAAAAGATTTAAGCACATTTACATTTATTAGGGACTTTATTTCCATTATTACAATATATAATAATATATTTAATATATTAATATATTTAACATATTAATATATATAATAAATATATATATTTATTATATATCCAATATATAATAAAATAATTATAGAACTCACCATAATGTCGAATCAGTGGGCTTGTTAAGCTTGTTTTCCTGAAACTGGATGGTCCCACCTGAGCGTGATGGGAGAAAGTGACAGATCAATAGGTATTAGATTCTCTTAAGGACAGCGCCACCTAGATCCCTCACATGCACGGTTCACAACAGGGTGCGTTCTCCTATGAGAATCTAATGCTGCTGCTCATCTGAGAAGGCGGAGCTCAGGTGGGAATGTGAGCAAAGGGGAGTGGCTGTAAATACAGACGAAGCTTCCCTCACTCCCTCACTCGACACCACTCACCTCCTGCTGTGTGGCTCCCTACGGCTCCATGGCTCAGGGGTTGGGGACCCCTGCTCAAGTGCATCCAAAGCGACCCTTCCCAAAACAGTCTTCACAGTGGTCAAGGGCAGAAACCACTTAGCTCCCAAGGCATGTGCCTCAGCTGGCATTTCCTCACAATCAACAGTAAGAGGTAGCTTGAGTCACTGTGAGGTCACCTACTGGAAATCACCAGCATCCCATTTCCCACTGGCAAAGAGCTCAGCACTGCCCCCTGGGAAACCAAACCTATGCCCAAATCCCATCTGTGTGGGTTTACCTCCTGGGACCCTTCCTAACATATTAGTCAGAGTCCAATCAGGAAGCATAAACCACTCAAAAGTTTAAAGTGGTAAAATTTAATATGGAGAATTATTCATTATAACAGGTGAACAGCATAATGAGAGATTGGCTAGCACAAAGTAAAGAGAACTCTAGAGAATATGGGACTAGCCCAGGCCAGGCATGGTGGCTCATGCCTGAAATTCCAGCCATTTGAGAAGCTAATGCAGGAGGATTGCTTAAGGCCAGGAGCTAGAGACCGGTCTGGACAACACAGTGAGACCCTGTCTCTATCCAAAAGAAGAAAAAAGTTACCTGGGAGTGGTGGTGCACACTTGTAGTCCCAGCTACTCGGAATGCGGAAGTTTGAGCCTGGGAGGTCAAGGCTGCAGTGAGGCATGATTATGCCACTACAGTCCAGCCTGGTGACAGAGCAAGACCCTGTCTCAAAGAACAAAACAACAACAACCATTTACAGACAGAAAAGAAATAGAGCCAATAAGCTGAGGAAAGATGTTGAAATGTGACAAGTAGAGTAACATGAGGTCTTTTGTCTATTTAAAATAATCAAACAAAAAATGACTTACTAAATTATAATACCCTGTGCTGGCAAAGGTGCAGTGAAATGGGCACTTTCTTATACTATGAGGGGTGTTTAAATTGTGTATAAGCCTTCCCGGGTAAAGCCTGTCAATTTTTTAAAATAATGGAGACAGGGTCTCACCATACTGCCATACTGCCTCCTCCAACTCTTGGCCTCAAGCAATCCTCCTCTCTTGGCCTCCCAAAGTGCTAAGATTATAGCTGGGAGGCACCCAAAACCCTGTCGATTTACATCAAGGGTAATGAGAATGTCCATTCACCATGACTCACAGTAATCTTACTTCTGGGGAGACAATTCAATCCAAACAAAAGATCATCTGTACACACACAGTAAAAATCTGGGAGTAACTGAAGACAGAGTTGCTAAGTGAAATAAGAAACAGTTCTAAGAAATTAAACTATGGTATCAGTAGGCACCTGGTAAAAGGTCAGTTGATGTTAGCGGCTACTTTTTTGTTGTTTTGAGACAGGGTCTCACTCTGTCACCCAGGCTGGAGTGCAGAGGCCTGATCATGACTCACTGCAGTCTCAGCCTCCCTGGGCTCAAGTGATCCTCCCACCTCAGCCTCCCAAGTAGCTGGGACTACAGGAACATGCCACCACACTAGGCTAATTCATGTGTTTTTCTGTAGGGATGGTGACTCCCCCTGCGTTTCCAAGGCCTATCGCAAACTCTTGGCCTCAAGCCATCCTCCTGCCTCAGCCTCCCAAAGTGTTGCGATTACCAGTGTGAGCCACCACACCTGGCCAGCTGCTACTTTTAGCAATATTATTATTATTCCACTCAATTAAAAATGATTATTTTCAAGGCTATGCAACAGTATGTATCCTACAGCGTAATTGTAAAAACATATACAGTCGTCGTCCCTCAGTATACAGAATCAGTTCCAGCCCCCCATCTCTGCATATACCAAAATCCATGCTTACTCACGTTTCGCTGTCACCCCTCTGGAATCCACGTATACGAAAATTCCAAATATTAGTTGGGCATAGTGGCAAGCACCTGTAGTCTCAGCCACGTGGGAGGTTGAGGTGGGAGGATCGCTTCAGCCTGGAAGGTTGAGGCTGCGGTCAGCTGCGATAGCGCTACTACACTCCAGCCTTGGACAACAGAGGGAGACCCTGTCTCAGAAAAAAATAAATAAATAAAACAGGTTAGAAACTGTAATGAGGTCTGCTGGGCAAAATTCCATATAAGCAAAGTATAAATTAATAAAGCAAATCGTGATAAATTAGTACGATTGACTTTCTGGAGTTTCTGACAATAAAAGTAAGGAAAATGCAGAACACAAAGACAGAGAGTAAAAAGAGAAATTAGGAAAGCATTCTACATGTTGAATAGGAAGACACTGGCCATGTTCGTGCAGCGGCAGTATGTCGTGACATGACATACCTTGGAGAGAAGTTAACAGATGAGGAAGTTGATAAAAATCATCAGAGAAGCAAAATACTGGTAGCGACACTCAAGTAAACTATGAAATTTCCATAACTTATGTCAGCAAAGTGGGAATACTGTACAGTGTGTGTTGAAGTTCCTATACAACATTGTTTACCTGCCTTTTGTTTGTTTGTAAGGAATGTATATACTAAAAGTTCTTCTTGCTGTCAAAAGAATATGTGTGAATAAGTCATTTTAACTTATGCTTCTGTTTTTCTTTTATCTTCCTGCCATCATCCCACAGCCTTACTTTAGAAATTTCTTTTTTAGAAAATTGAACAAGTGCTCCTTGTGGTGGCAAATACCTCGAGGATGGGAGGCAGGGGTGGAAGGGTCACTTGAGGCCATTAGTTTGAAACCAGCCTGGCCAACAAAGTGAGACCCCATGTCTACAAAACAATTTAAAAATTACCCAAGTATCATCATGTATACCTACAGTCCCAGCTACCTCAACTTACGGAGAAAGTTCAGGGCCTGGAGAGAAGGCTGGGAGGCAGGAGCTGGGTCTAAAGAGGCCATTGTAACGATGGAGCTGTGCCTGTGGAGGCTGTTGTGAGGCAGTAGCCTCATCTGCGGAGACTGCCGTGATGTAGGGTATGGGCCTAAATAGGCCATGGTGAGTCATGAGCTTGGTCTGTAGAGACTGACTGGAGAAAGTTCTGGGCCTGGAGAGGCTGCCGGGAGGTAGGAGCTGGGCCAAAAGATGTAAGCACATTTACATTTATTAGGCACTTTATTTCCATTATTACACTGTAATATATAATAAAATAATTATAGAACTCACCATAATGTCAAATCAGTGGGCGTGTTAAGCTTGTTTTCCTGAAACTGGATGGTCCCACCTGAGCGTGATGGGAGAAAGTGACAGATCAATAGGTATTAGATTCTCATAAGGACAGCGCAACCTAGATCCCTCACATGCACGGTTCACAGCAGGGTGCGTTCTCCTATGAGAATCTAATGCTGCTGCTCATCTGAGAAGGCGGAGCTCAGGCGGGAATGTGAGCAAAGGGGAGTGGCTGTAAATACAGACGAAGCTTCCCTCCCTCCCTCACTCGACACCACTCACCTCCTGCTGTGTGGCTCCTTACGACTCCATGGCTCAGGGGTTGGGGACCCCTGCTCAAGTGCATCCAAAGCGACCCTTCCCAAAACAGTCTTCACAGTGGTCAAGGGCAGAAACCACTTAGCTCCCAAGGCATGTGCCTCAGCTGGCATTTTGTCACAATCAACAGTAAGTGGTAGCTTGAGTCACTGTGAGGTCACCTACTGGAAATCACCAGCATCCCATTTCCCACTGGCAAAGAGCTCAGCACTGCCCCCTGGGAAACCAAACCTATGCCCAAATCCCATCTGTGTGGGTTTACCTCCTGGGACCCTTCCTAACATATTAGTCAGAGTCCAATCAGGAAGCATAAACCACTCAAAAGTTTAAAGTGGTAAAATTTAATATGGAGAATTATTCATTATAACAGGTGAACAGCACAATGAGAGATTGGCTAGCACAAAGTAAAGAGAACTCTAGAGAATATGGGACTAGCCCAGGCCAGGCATGGTGGCTCATGCCTGAAATTCCAGCCATTTGAGAAGCTAATGCAGGAAGATTGCTTAAGGCCAGGAGCTAGAGACCGGTCTGGACAACACAGTGAGACCCTGTCTCTATCCAAAAAAAAAAGAAAAAAGTTAGCTGGGAGTGGTGGTGCACACTTGTAGTCCCAGCTACTCGGAATGCTGAAGTTTGAGCCTGGGAGGTCAAGGCTGCAGCGAGGCATGATTATGCCGCTACAGTCCAGCCTGGTGACAGAGCAAGACCCTGTCTCAAAGAACAAAACAACAACAACAACAACCATTTACAGACAGAAAAGAGATAGAGCTAATAAGCTAAGGAAAGATGTTGAAATGTGACAAGTAAAGTAACATGAGGTCTTTTATCTATTTAAAATAATCAAACAAAAAATGACTTACTAAATTATAATACCCTGTGCTGGCAAAGGTGCAGTGAAATGGGCACTTTCTTATACTATGAGGGGTGTTTAAATTGTGTATAAGCCTTCCCGGGTAAAGCCTGTCAATTTTTTAAAATAGTGGAGACAGGGTCTCACCATACTGCCATACTGCCTCCTCCAACTCTTGGCCTCAAGCAATCCTCCTCTCTTGGCCTCCCAAAGTGCTAAGATTATAGCTGGGAGGCACTCAAAACCCTGTCAACTTACATCAAGGGTAATGAGAATGTCCATTCACCATGACTCACAGTAATCTTACTTCTGGGGAGACAATTCAATCTAAACAAAAGGTCATCTGGACACACACAGTAAAAATCTGGGAGTAACTGAAGACAGAGTTGGTAAGTGAAATAAGAAACAGTTCTAAGAAATTAAACTATGGTATCAATAGGCACCTGGTATAAAAGTTCAGTTGATGTTAGCGGCTACTTTTTTGTTGTTTTGAGACAGGGTCTCACTCTGTCACCCAGGCTGGAGTGCAGAGGCCTGATCATGACTCACTGCAGTCTCAGCCTCCCTGGGCTCAAGTGATCCTCCCACCTCAGCCTCCCAAGTAGCTGGGACTACAGGAACATGCCACCACACTAGGCTAATTCATGTGTTTTTCTGTAGGGATGGTGACTCCCCCTGCGTTTCCAAGGCCTATCGCAAACTCTTGGCCTCAAGCCATCCTCCTGCCTCAGCCTCCCAAAGTGTTGCGATTACCAGTGTGAGCCACCACACCTGGCCAGCTGCTACTTTTAGCAATATTATTATTATTATTCCACTCAATTAAAAATTATTATTTTCAAGGCTATGCAACAGAATGTATCCTACAGCGTAATTGTAAAAACATATACAGTCGTCGTCCCTCAGTATACAGAATTAGTTCCAGCCCCCCATCTCTGCATATACCAAAATCCATGCTTACTCACGTTTCGCTGTCACCCCTCTGGAATCCACGTATACGAAAATTCCAAATATTAGTTGGGCATAGTGGCAAGCACCTGTAGTCTCAGCCACGTGGGAGGTTGAGGTAGGAGGATCGCTTCAGCCTGGAAGGTTGAGGCTGCAGTCAGCTGCGATAGCACTACTACACTCCAGCCTTGGACAACAGAGGGAGACCCTGTCTCAAAAAAAAACAAAATAAAACAGGTTAGAAATTGCAATCTAACCCTAACCCTAACCATATTACTCATGTAATTTTGGGTGTCATGTGTGCATTAGGAATGCTACATTTGTGTTCCGACGCTGCAGTTGGAACCAGCAATGCAGCCCCCCGCCTCGGGAGAATCTCGGTGCGCAGGATTGAGAGAGGCTTTTGATTTCCCGTTTTCCACACTGAACCGTTCTAACTGGTCTCTGACCTTGATTATTCAGGGCTGCGACCGTGAAAGATTTTATTCACCGTCCATGCGGCCCCAAGTTGTCCCAAAGCCAGGCAGTGCCACCAACATCTCTGCTGAGAATGCTGCTCCGCCTTTACGGTGCCCCCCAGGTCTCTGCTGAGCAGAACACAGCTCCACCCTCGCAGTGCCCTCCGCCCACCCGCGTCTGACCTGAGAAGAACTCTGCTCCGCCTTCGCAGTACTCCCGAAGTCTGTGCAGAGGAGAACGCAGCTCCGCCCTGGCGATGCTCTCCGGGTCTGTGCTGAGGAGAACGCAAATGCGCCCTCGCAAAGAGGCGTGGCGCGCCGGCGCAGGCGCAGAGAGGGGCGGCGCGGCGGGCCGGCGCAGGCGCAGAGAGGGGCGGCGCGGCGGGCCCGCGCAGGGGCAGAGAGGGGCGGCGCGGCGCGCCCGCGCAGGCGCAGAGAGGGGCGGCGCGGCGGGCCGGCGCAGGCGCAGAGAGGGGCGGCGCGGCGGGCCGGCGCAGTCGCAGAGAGGGGCGGGGCGGCGGGCCGGCGCAGGCGCAGAGAGGGGCGGCGCGGCGGGCCGGCGCAGGCGCAGAGAGGGGCGGGGCGGCGCGGCGGGCCCGCGCAGGCGCAGAGAGGGGCGGGGCCTCGCGGCGGGCCCGCGCAGGCGCAGAGAGGGGCGGCGCGGCGCTGTTGGGGAAACGCGGCGCAGGGCATAGAGGCACGCCGGCGCGTCCCCGGAGGGGAGAGGTCGCTGGGCGAGCGGGAGTGAGGCGCGGCGCAGGCGCAGGCGCAGAGACGCACGTCGCTGAGCTGACGGTGGCGGGGCGTGTTGCAGGCGCACAGTCGCACGCCGCCGGGCGGGGAGCGCGGGGGTGGCGCGGTGCAGGCGCAGAGACACGTCCCCGGCGGCGCGGCGCAGAGACGGGTGGAACCTGAGTAATCTGAACAGCCCGGTTCGGGCCCCCTCCTGCTTGCACCCGGGCAGTACAGGACCCGCTTGCCCACGGTGCTGTGCCATTGCGCCCCCTGCTGGCGACTAGGGCAACTGCAGGGCCCTCTTGCTTGCAGTATAGTGGCGGCACGCCGCCTGCTGGCAGCTAGGGACATTGCAGGGCCCTCTTGCTCACATTGTAGTGGCAGCACACCCGCCTGCTGGCAGCTGGGGACACTGCCGGGCCCTCTTGCTCCAAGTGTAGTGGCGGCTGGCTCCCCTGCTGGCAGCTGGGGACACTGCCGGGCCCTCTTCCTTGCAGTGTAGTCAGGGGACGCCCTCTTCTGACCGCTGGGGGCACTACAGGATCCTCTTGCTCACAGTGTAGTGGCAGCACGCCCCCTGCTGGCAACCAGGGCACTGCACGGTCCTCTTGCTCATGGCGTGGTGCCCCTACGCCACCTCCTGGCAGCTAAGGACACTGCAGGGCCCTCTTGCTCACAGTGTAGTCGTCGTTCGCCCCCTGCTGGCAGCCAGTGACACTGCCAGGCCCTCTTGCTGGCATTGTCGTGGCTGCAAGCCACCTGCAGGCAGATGGGGACTAGGCAGGGCCCTCTTGCTCCCGGTGTGATGGCTGGCGTCCCCTACTGGCCGCCTCCTGCACCACTTAAAGTCAGAGCGCCAGTTATTAATCCCCATCAGTTCTGTAAATTAAAACTGAAAAGGAGCTATTACTGGGAAGAGCTGATGTCCCAGTTAACTTGGAAGAAAGATTTTCACCAAGAGGCAGTGCAAAGATGGAAGACAACTTCATTCAAAAGAAATACAGTGTAAAGAGCTTATTGTAGAAAAATAGGGAGGAGTGGGCTGATAGTGCATGAAAACACCCTAAGAGTCCTGTGCGGGGAATTTTATTTTGGACTTCACATTCCTGCCTCTGTCTCAAGTCTCCGCCTGTTTTCTTTGGTTCTCCTGCTACTGCCTTAGGTCCCCAACTTGCCCCACTTAGGCTTGTGGGACCTCCTTACTGTTGATTGAGGTACATGTGTGGTGATCAATCCGAATCCACACTGGCACCAGCCTCCTTCCCGCCATCCCAGGCAGGCTGACAGCAGTCACGTTTGTATCTACTGCACCTTCCTCTTTTGAATGTCTTTCTCTGCCCTAATCTGTACTTATGGTGCCAGGTTTCTCTTAAGAATGTCCCCTTTGTCCTTCTTATCTGCATGTAGCTAGCAATATTCTGACATTTTTATTGCAGAGTGAATGATGATTGGGGCATCTTAAGAGAAGTTCTAGGGTGTTTCTGCGTAGGTACCTCTTCTCCCTCCTAACCACAATTGACAAGTGCCCATCCACTCTAGCACTAGAGATGCTACTAATATGTGCATTTTTGGGGTCCCTCCAGGTGAGGCTTCACAGACTTCCCCTTTTCCAGGAGCTTCCCCTCCTGTTCATGTCTAGCTAGCTATCTACTCTAACAGAGCCCACTATCCTGTGTCTTTCCCAAAAATAGTCAGGGAATGATTAATTGGAAACCATAAGAAATGATATGCATGTAGATGAAAACTTTACAACTTACACAAATAATCACTCAAAATCATCCTTACACTAAAAATGCAAAACTATACAATTTCTAGAAGAAACTACAGAAGAAAAGCTATGTGCCTTTGCGTCTGGTAATGAATTTTAACAAATGACACACAAGGTTGATATACACAGAAGAAATGACAATGTGGATTTCTTAATATTTACAGTTTATACTCTGGAAGAGACCTTGTTAAGAGAACCAAAAGACAAGCCACATATGGAAGAAAATATTTGCAAAATACAGATCTGAGAATTTGTATTCAAAATATATTAAAAATTGTTAAAACTAAACAATAAGTTAAACAGCTCAATTAAAAATGCACACAGATCTGAACAGACACCTCAACAAAGAAGATCTACAGATGGCAAGTACACTTACAAAAAGATGCTCAACATACTAGAGACCTGAAAACCATAAAAAGCACAGCTGGTCTATATATAAGACCAAATATAAGACCAAAATATGCCACCCCAAAATATAATGGTAGGAAACCAGAATATGCAACCCCAAAATATGTCCCTTTGGCTTAAGAATTATTCCAAGCTAATTATTTTGAAAAAAAAAAAGCTAACAAAGGAAGTTGTGAAAACACAGTAGAAATTACTTGTGTAAGGAAAATTTACATCTATAAAGGAAATAACCATTTAATAACCTTTGTAATAACCTTTGTAATAAACCATTGTAATAACCTTACAATCCAAAAATAACATTCCTAAGTATTTTGACAACTACTTTGATGTTATTTCCAATCAAAACCTACCATGAAACCCCGTCTCTACCAAAAATACAAAAATTAGATGGGCATGACGGCATCTGCCTGTAGTCCCAGGTAATCAGGAGGCTGAGGAGGGAGGATCGTTTGCACCCAGGAGGTAGAGGTTGCCATGAATACTTATGCTGAAGTGGCATATTTTGGGCTGACATAGTCTGATCCCCTTTGGCTACTATAAACATTTGTCTGCAGGTTTTTGAGCTACCTCTCTTGACACCAAGAAGAGAACGATAACTAAATCACTAAAGAGTCTTATCAATGGAGAATGCATGGACTTAAGTCTGTATAACGAACCTTACCCTTGTCTAATGTGCTTTTGCTAGTTAACTCCCCACTAATGCACCTCAAATCTTCTTTCTTTAAGTTGAAGACAGTATTTATGCTTGAACTGAAAGCCACCTGTTGGAGATTTACTCATTTTTCCCTGAGTATCTCCCATGTAACCATAAGGTATACATGTTTTTAAACTTTTCTGTTTTGCTCATTTTAATCTGTCAGTTTTTACAGAGCATCCCATCTAAGAATTCCGAAAACAAAAAATTATTTTTCCTCCCCTATTACAAATTGGGCATTTTTTCCAAAGCTAAACAAGTCTCACCTTACAATCCAAAAATAACATTCCTAAGTATTTTGACAACTACTTTGATGTTATTTCCAATCAAAAGCTACCATGAAACCCCGTCTCTACCAAAAATACAAAAATTAGATGGGCATGACGGCATCTGCCTGTAGTCCCAGGTAATCAGGAGGCTGAGGAGGGAGGATCGTTTGCACCCAGGAGGTAGAGGTTGCCATGAGCTGAGATTGCACCTTTGCACTGCAGCCTGGATGACAGAGCCAGACCCTGTCTCAAAAAAAATTTTAAAGGAAAACTATAGCCATTATAGCTTATCAGATTCTAGTCTTGTTTCTTGTTTCTGGGCTATTTTTACCCCTTTGTAAACTGGATCCTGCCATCTGATGAATTTTGTCCCACAATGATACTTGGGGAACAAGAAGCCAAGTATTGTCTCTCCTACTAATGTATCCATTGTCAGTTAATTTGAAGGTCTCCAACCCTGGAACAAAGTTAGAAGAGGAAGGTTCTGCTCCCCAAAATGCATAACCAAATTGTGGTACATTCATGTAATGGAATACTATTTAGCCATAGAAAGGAACAAGCTATCAACTGACACAAAGACATGAGTGAATCTTGCATGCACATTGCTAAATGGAAGAAGACAGTCTGAGGAGGATACACACAATGTGATCTCATTTAATGAGACACTGGAGAAGGCAAACTATACAGATGGGAAGCCATTGGCTCCATGGGGTGGGGGTTTGAAGCATTCCATATGATACTTTAATAGTGGGATATCTGCCACAATGCATTTGTCGAAATATGCAGAATTTTACAGCCAAATGGTTAAAGCAAACTCTATTCAAATTAAATACAATTACTCAGGATGTGGAGTATCCCAGGACAGAATACATCATGTGAAAAAGAATTTATGCTACAAATTACTATGGTTTGGATGTGGTTTGTCCCCACAAAAACTCATGTTGAAATTTGACTCCCACTGTGTCAGTGTGGGGTGGTGGGGCCTAGTGGATGGTGTTTGGGTCGTGGGGATGGATCCCTCATGAATACATTAATGTCCTCCATGGGGGTGAGTGAGTTCTGTTCTCACAGGAATAGATAATTTCTGCAGGAGTAGGTAATTAAAAAGAGTCTGGCTTCCTTGGCTTCCCTCTTGCTTTCACTTCTGCTATGTGATCTCTGGGGCACCCCTTGCTCCCCTTCCACTTTCCACCATGAGGTGAAAAAGACTGAGGCCCTGCCAGATGCAACTGCCCAATCTCAGACATTCCAGCCACCAGTATTGTGAACCAAATGAACCTTTTTTACTTATAAATTACGCAGCCTCAGGTATTCTGTTACAGAACCACGAAATGGACTAAGACACAAATGTAGGTAAAAACTCACTGAAGGTGTAGGGAAAATGGTGTTGACCTAAGTCACTTTGAAAAGGAACAGAATCTGTAGGCTGAAGGCACATGAACTATACTTCATCATTGGATTCCACTTTATAAAGTTCTTTCCAACAAAAGCAATTGTGAACAATTGTAAAACCACAGTGTCTGTATCTGGAATAAAACAATGACTTACATAAGTCACAGATGGTGGGAACCAGGTTTCTCACTGTTGAAGTGGGAGATTACAAATTAGCAAGGCAAGAAGGCTAGAATGATTCATGTGATAGTAGATCAGAGGTGGAGACATCAACGTAAACTTATGTTTAGTTTAATAAAGATACACACAGTTCTACATAGAAAACTTTATAATTAGGTGTGTATAGGTAGGTTAGACACACACATATACTTCCTAGCATTGCCAATGAGGGACAAGATACAATGTGCTCATTCAGCAGCCAGATGTAAGTTTTCCTACCATTCTGAAAGGAATCAGGCTCTTTGAAGAAATGTCTGATACTAGAACTGGGACAGTAAATATAGGAGCCAGGATAATCTGGAAGTATCAGAAAGTAAGTAAGTACTAAAAAATTTAAAATATATCAAAGAAAAATAAGAGCCAATAAAAACAGCTACTGATGGCCAACACAGGAATGAATTGTGCAACATAATACTGTAGTGTTGAATAATAACTAAAGCTTAAAGTCATTATCTAGGTGTCTGTATTTGTATCCCTAGGTGAATAAGCAAATGGAGTTGCATAGAAATCTCCTTTGCAAAAGAATTCCAAATAATTGATGTAGACACTCAGCCACCAAGAAGGTGGAGCCACCTCCTCACTCCATAACTGTGGGCTCTGCATAGTGACTTGCTCCAAAAGAACACATGGACTCTAAACCCAAACCCGAACCCGAACCCCTAACCCCTAACCCTAACCCTACCCTAACCCAACCCTAACCCAACCCTAACCGTAACCCTAACCCTAGCCCGAGCCCTAGCCCTAATCCCTAAGCCCTAAGCCGTAAGCCTAACCCCAACCCCAACCCCAACCCCAACCCCAACCCTAACCCTAACCCTTCCTCAGCCTCTCAACCTGCTTGGGTTACAGGTATGAGCCCCGGTGCCTGGCCAAACATTCCATTTTATATGCATATGCTAGGAATGAATAATCTCTAAACCAAATTATGAAAATTCTACCTTAAAAAATACCAATAGCAATATTATACTTAGGAATAAATGGAATGAAATGACAAGACTTAGATGAGGGAAATTATAAGACATTACTTAAGGAAATTAAATTCCCAATAAATGTAAAAACTTATCTTATTTGTGGATTTGTAGACCACATTGTTAAGTTTCCCAAAGTACACGAAGCAATCCGTGGATTCAATGTTATTCCTACAAAAATCCCAAAGGCCTTGGGACAGAAGTGGATAAGCTGATCCTGATCACATCCCAATTTCAAATTTTATTACAAAGGAACAGTAATAAAAACAGTGGGATCCTCGCACAGGAATAAACAGAAATATCAACTGAATTGAATTGGGAGTCCAGACAGAAAACAATACCTCTATGCTCAACTGATTTTAGACAAGGTCCATTACCAGTAAATTGGGGAAAGAATCCTGTCCTCAACAAGTGATGTAAGGCAACTTGCTATCCACATAAAGGGAAATGAAATTGTATCCTTACCTCATACCACATAAAAAATTAAACTACAATGGCTCAAAGACCAAAATAGGTGAAAACTAAAAACTCTGGAAGAAAACATACAGTTAAGCATTCATGACCTTACATGTAGCAATAGTTTCTTACATCTGACACCAAAAGCACAGACCACAAAAGGAAAAATAAATCAATTTATTTCCTCAAAATTTACAACTTTTACGTCTCAGAAGACATGAAGAAAAAAGTTGAAAGACAAAATGTTATAATAGGAAAAACAACTGTCTTATAGTATACTCTCAACACTCAACACAGAACACTTCTGTTACCAGATACATCGGTTTTTTCCCCACACAGACCAAATCTTGGGTACCAGCTGGGTGTCCTACAGTGCAACCCAATTGTGACAGTAAATGGAGAAAGCATCAGACCCCACAGGCTAAGGACTCAGTCCTAGGAATACACGTCATGCCCCTTGTTGCTTGCAAATTTAAATGACAAACACAAGGATGGTAAAAAGAAAGTGACTTTATGCCAGAGCTTAGCTGAAGGGAACATACAGGCTCTTGCCTTAAGGGAAGCGCTTCCACTTTCTGGGCAGAAAGCAGGGCTTTCGGACTTGCCAGAATGGCATGCAGGGGATGAGGTGAGGAGGTGCAGGGTCTATGGGACATGCTCTGATGTTTTCTCCATTAGGTGATCTTGCTAGCACCACCATGGGCAGAGCCAGGTTGTAAATTGACTGTTGTCTGCTGCCAATCTCCTGGTGGGGGAGAGATATGGAAGTGCCAGTTTGTTTCAAGGTTTGGTCCCTGGAACTTTTAAGTTATCACACAGTTGGAAAAGTTTGCAGTATAGGAAGTGTCTGGTGGAGAGACAGTAAAGCTTATAATTGCATTCCTAAAGAGCTAAGTGCAGGAACAGCAAAATGGTAAAACTAATTCATTTCTTCTGTAAGAAAATATGGGTACTCCGTTACAAGACTGTAACCACTTAAGGTGCCAACCACAAACAGTAGGTTCCCAGGTTACCTTCTGTCTGACTTTGCTACAGATTGGAGGCTCCCACAACACCCTTATTGGGTTCAGCAATTTGCTACATCACATTGCACAACCCATGAACGCAGTGTACTTACTATTCCTGACTTATTACCAAGGATCTTTTAAATGCTACAAATGAAAAGCCAGAAAAAGAGATGCACAAGGTGAGGTAAGTGGAAGGAATGCAGGCCTCCCATGCCCTCACCAGACATGATCCTCCCAGTATCTCCTGTGTTGGGAGAGCAACACAGATGCTCTCCCAACCCTGTCCTTTATTACACAGGCAAATTGGTTACGTCTGTGGCCATAGGTGATCAACTCAACCATCAGCACCTCTCCCCTTCACAGAGACGGGACGGGGGAAGAAATTTCAAATCCTCTAATGACAAGGTTGCTTCCCTTGGCAGCCAGCCCCACTGAGGCTATCCAGGTGCCCCCAGCCATCAATCATTTCATTAGCATACGAAAGACACATTACTTCGTACATTCCCGAGGCTTAGCGCTCTGTTTCAGGACACTGCAGCAGAGACCACACATTAACTCTTATTACGTTCCAACAACCTATAAAATGGAAGAAAATGTCGGCACATTAGATACTTCATCAGTGTCTGTTATCCAGAATGTATAAAGAACTTTTACAACTCCACAGCAAAGACAACCCAATCTAAAAATTGACAAAAGACTTTAATACACACTTCACCAACAAGCACATGAAAAGATGCTTAACATCATTACCATAATTAAAACCATGAAGAGATAACCCTTAACTCACACAAGAATAGTTATACTAAAAAATAACAAGTGTTGACAAAGATGTGCAGAAACTTGAACTCTTAAACACTGCTTGTGACAATATGTGACAATAAGTGACAAAATGGTGCAGCCTACGTGTAAAATAATTTGATGTTTCTTCATAAAGTTACAAATAGATTTACCATATGACTCAATGATTCCATTCCTAGGTATATACCCCAAAGACCTGAAAACAGCTGTTCAAACAAAAACCTGTGTGCTCTTTAAATGTGTCAAGGTCATAAATATGAAGGAAAGTCTGGGAAACAGTTCCAGGAAAAGAAAACTGGATCCGAATGAAAAAAAAAAAAAACACATTATACTCCCAAGTGTGGCACGAGGTAAAAGTGAAGTGAGTTTGTGGACCGAATTATCATGTAGGAACAACGCTGATTTCCTGATCTAGGGGTTATGTGGTAGTTACCTGGGAGAGTGTCCATGCTTTCAGTGCAATATACCAGAGTATTTTGTGCGACACTGCAAATCTGGTACGGCAATAACTGTTGGGGAATCTAAGGGAAGAAAAAGTTGTATTTTGTACTACTACGGGAAGTTGCTTAGAAATATGACATTATTGGAAAGTAAGTTACTTTTTAAAACAACCATGTCAATACCATGCCAGCAAAGCAGACACATCATCAAAATCCATTACAGAGGCTATAGTTCAGCCAAAGCTGTAAAACCCTTAAAAAAGCCTCAATGTCAACAGGGTCCACTTACTAGATATTATTCTATATATTAGTATTAGAGGCAATTGTGTCAATATATTAGTGTTAGGGCATGGTATGGACATTTAGATAAGTGTTAGGGAATGGTGTGGATATTGTATTGGTGTTGGGAAATTGTGCAGATATTACATTACTGTTAGGGCATGGTGTGGATATTATTACATTAGTATTAGAAGAGATGGTGTGGATTAGATGAGTATTAGGGCATGGTGTGGATATTATTACATTAGTATTAGAAGGGATGGTGTGGATTAGATGAGTGGTAGGGCATGGTGTGGATATTATTACATTAGTATTGGAAGCGATGGTGTGGACTAGATCAGTGATAGGGCATGATGTGGATATTACTAAATTAGTACTGGAAGTGATGGTGTGGATTAGATCACCGATAGGGCATGGTGTGGATACTATTACATTAGTATTAGAAGCGATCGTGTGCATTAGATCAGTGATAGGTCATGGTGTGGATATTATTACATTAGTATTAGAATGGATGGTGTGGATTAGATGAGTGGTAGGGCATGGTGTGGATATTACTACATTAGTATTAGAAGCCATGGTGTGGATAAGATCAGTGTTAGGGCATGCTGTAGATATTATAACATTAGTATTAGAAGCGATGGTGTGCATTAGATCAGTGATAGGGCAAGGTGTGGACATTATTACATTAGTATTAGAAGGGATGGTGTGGATTAGATGAGTGGTAGGGCATGGTGTGGATATTATTACATTACTATTGGAAGCGATGGTGTGCATTAGATCAGTGATAGGGCATGATGTGGATATTATTACATTAGTATTAGAAGCGATGGTGTGATTAGATCAGTGATAGGGCAGGTGTGGTTATTATTACATTAGTATTAGAAGGGATGGTGTGGATTAGATGAGTGGTAGGGCATGGTGTGGATATTATTACATTGCTATTGGAAGTGATGGTGTGGATTAGATCAGTGATAGGGCATGGTGTGGATATTATTACATTAGCATTGGAAGCGATGGTGTGGACTAGATGAGTGATAGGGCATGATGTAGATATTACTACATTAGTATTGGAAGCGATGGTGTGGATTAGATCAGTGATAGGGCATGGTGTGGATATTATTACATTAGTATTGGAAGCGATGGTGTGGATTAGATCAGTGACAGGGCATGGAGTGCATATTATTACATTAGTATCAGAAGGGATGGTGTGGATTTGATGAGTGTTAGGGCATGGTGTGGATATTATTACATTAGTATTGGAAGTGATGGTATGGATTAGATCAGTGATAGGGCATGGTGTGGATATTATTACATTAGTATTGGAAGCGATGGTGTGGACTAGATCAGTGATAGGGCATGATGTGGATATTACTACATTGGTATTGGAAGCGATGGCGTGGATTAGATCAGTGATAGGACATGGTGTGGATATTATTACATTAGTATTGGAAGCGATGGTGTGGATTAAATCAGTGATAGGGCATGGTGTGGATATTATTCCATTAGTATTAGAAGTGATGGTGTGGACTAGATCAGTGATAGGGCATGGTGTGGATATTATTACATTAGTATTAGAAGCGATGGTGTGGACTAGATCAGTGATAGGGAATGATGTGGATATTATTACATTAGTATTGGAAGCGATGGTGTGGACTAGATCAGTGATAGGGCATGGTGTGGATATTATTACATTAGTATTGGCAGCGATGGTGTGGACTAGATCAGTGATAGGGCATGGTGTGCATATTATTACATTAGTATTACAAGCGATGGTGTGGATTAGATGAGTGTTAGGGCATGCTGTGGATATTATTACATTAGTATTAGAAGTGATGGGGTGGACAAGATAAGTGATAGGGCATGGTGTGGATATCATTACATTAGCTTTGGAAGCGATGGTGTGGACTAGATAAGTGATAGGGCATGATGTGTATATTATTACATTAGTATTGGAAGCGATGGTGTGGATTAGATGAGTGTTAGGGCATGATATGGATACTATAACATTAGTATTGCAAGCAATGGTGTGGATTAGATCAGTGATAGGGCATGGTGTGGATATTATTACATTAGTATTAGAAGCGATGGTGGGGACTAGATCAGTAATAGGGCATGGTGTGGATATTATTAGTATTGGAAGCGATGGTGTGGACTAGATCAGTGATAGGGCATGGTGTGTATATTATTACATTAGTATTGGAAGCGATGGTGTGGATTAGATGAGTGTTAGGGCATGGTGTGGATATTATTACATTAGTATTGGAAGCGATGGTGTTGATTAGATCAGTGATAGCGCAAGGTGTGGATATTATTACAAAAGTATTGGAAGTGATGGTGTGGATTAGATCAGTGATAGGGCATGGTGTGGATATTATTACATAAGTATTAGAAGCAATGGTGTGCAATAGATCAGTGATAGGTCATGGTGTGGATATTATTACATTAATATTAGAAGAGATGGTGTGCATTAGATCAGTGGTAGGGCATGGTGTGGACATTATTACATTAGTATGAGAAGGGATGGTGTGGATTAGATGAGTGGTAGGGCATGGTGTGGATATTATTACATTAGTATTGGAAGTGATGGTGTGGATTAGATCAGTGATAGGGCATGGTGTGGATATTATTACATTAGTATTGGAAGCGATGGTGTGGACTACATCAGTGATAGAGCATGATGTGGATATTACTACATTGGTATTGGAAGTGGTAGTGTGGATTAGGTCAGTGATAGGGCATGGTGTGGATATTATTACATTAGTATTGGAAGCGGTGATGTGGATTAGATCAGTGATAGGGCATGGTGTGGATATTATTACATTAGTATTAGAAGGGATGGTGTGGATTAGATGAGTGTTAGGGCATGGTGTGGATATTATTACATTAGTAGTGGAAACGATGGTGTGGATTATATCAATGATAGGGCATGGTGTACATATTATTACATTAGTATTAGAAGAGATGGTGTGGACTAGATCAGTGATAGGGCACGATGTGGATATTATTACATTAGTATTGGAAACGATGGTGTGGACTAGATCACTGATAGGGCATGGTGTGGATATTATTACATTAGTATTGGAAGTGATGGTGTGGACTAGATCAGTGATAGGGCACGGTGTAGATATTATTACATTAGTATTAGAAGCGATGGTGTGGACTAGATCAGTGATAGGGCATGCTGTGGATACTATTACATTAGTATTACAAGCGATGGTGTGGACTAGATCAGTGATAGGGCATGCTGTGGATATTATTACACTAGTATTGGAAGCGATGGTGTGGAATAGATCAGTGATAGGACATGATGTGGATATTATTACATTAGTATTGGAAGCGATGGTGTGGATTAGATGAGTGTTATGGCATGGTGTGGATATTATTACATTAGTATTAGAAACAATGGTGTGGACTAGATCAGTGATAAGGCATGGTGTGGATATTATTACATTAGTATTGGAAGCGATGGTGTCGACTAGATCAGTGACAGGGCATGGTGTGGGTATTACTACATTAGTATTGGAAGCAATGGTGTGGATTAGATCAGTGTTAGGGCATGGTGTGGATATTATTACGTTAGTATTAGAAGCGATGGTGTGGATTAGATGAGTGTTATGGCATGCTGTGGATATTATTACATTAGTATTAAAAACAATGGTATGGACTAGATCAGTGATAGGGCATGGTGTGGATATTATTACTTTAGTATTAGAAGCAATGGTGTGGACTAGATCAGTGATAGGGCATGATGTGGATATTACTACATTTGTATTGGAAGCGATGGTGTGGACTAGATCAGTGATAGGGCATGGCGTGGATATTATTACATTAGTATTGGAAGCGATGGTGTGGATTAGATGAGTGTTAGGGCATGGTGTGGATATTATTACATCAGTATTGGAAGCGATGGTGTTGATTAGATCAGTGATAGCGCAAGGTGTGGATATTATTACATTAGTATTGGAAGTGATGGTGTGGATTAGATCAGTGATAGGTCATGGTGTGGATATTATTACATTAGTATTAGAAGTGATGGTGTGCATTAGATCCGTGACAGGTCATGATGTGGATATTATTACATCAGTATTAGAAGGGATGGTGTGGATTAGATGAGTGGTAGGGCATGGTGTGGATATCACTGCATTAGTATTAGAGGCGATGGTGTGGATTAGATCAGTGTTAGGGCATGGTATGGATATTATTACATTAGTATTAGAAGCGATGGTGTGCATTAGATCAGTGATAGGGCATGGTGTGGATATTATTACATTAGTATTAGAAGCGATGGTGTGGATTAGATGAGTGTTAGGGCATGGTGTGGATATTATTATATTAGTATTGGAAGCGATGGTGTGGATTAGATGAGTGGTAGGGCATGGTGTGGATATTATTACATTAGTATTAGAAGCCATGGTGTGCATTAGATCAGTGATAGGGCATGATGCGGATATTATTACGTTAGTATTGGAAGCGATGGTGTGCATTAGATCAGTGATAGGGCATGGTGTGGATATTATTACTTTGGTATTAGAAGGGATGGTGTGGATTAGATGAGTGGTAGGGCATGGTGTGTATATTATTACGTTACTATTGGAAGTGATGGAGTGGATTAGATCAGTGATAGGGCAGGTTGTGGATATGATTACATTAGTATTGGAAGCGATGCTGTGGACTAGATCAGTGATAGGGCATGACGTGGATATTATTACATTAGTATTGGAAGCGATGGTGTGGATTAGATGAGTGTTAGGGCATGGTGTGGATATTATTACATTAGTATTGGAAGCGATGGTGTTGATTAGATCAGTGATAGGGCATGGTGTGGATATTATTCCATTAGTATTAGAAGCGATGGTGTGGACTAGATCAGTGATAGGGCATGATGTGGATATTATTACATTAGTATTGGAAGCGATGGTGTGGACTAGATCATTGATAGGGCATGGTGTGGATATTATTACATTACTATTGGAAGCGATGGTGTGGACTAGATCAGTGATAGGGCACGGTGTAGATATTACTACATTACTATTGGAAGTGATGGTGTGGATTAAATCAGTGATAGGGCATGGTGTGGATATTATTACATTAGTATTAGAAGCGATGGTGTGGACTAGATCAGTGATAGGGCACGATGTGGATATTATTACATTAGTATTGGAAGCGATGGTGTGGACTAGATCACTGATAGGGCATGGTGTGGATATTATTACATTAGTATTGGAAGCGATGGTGTGGACTAGATCAGTGATAGGGCACGGTGTAGATATTATTACATTAGTATTAGAAGCGATTGTGTGTACTAGATCAGTGATAGGGCATGCTGTGGATATTATTACATTAGTATTACAAGCGATGGTGTGGACTAGATCAGTGATAGGGCATGCTGTGGATATTATTACACTAGTATTGGAAGCGATGGTGTGGAATAGATCAGTGATAGGACATGATGTGGATATTATTACATTAGTATTGGAAGCGATGGTGTGGATTAGATGAGTGTTATGGCATGGTGTGGATATTATTACATTAGTATTGGAAGCGATGGTGTTGATTAGATCAGTGATAGGGCATGGTGTGGATATTATTACATTAGTATTGGAAGCCATGGTGTGGATTAGATCAGTGTTAGGGCATGGTGTGGATATTATTGCGTTAGTATTAGAAGTGATGGTGTGGATTAGATGAGTGTTAGGGCATGCTGTGGGTATTATTACATTACTATTAGAAACAATGGTGTGGACTAGATCAGTGATAAGGCATGGTGTGGATATTATTACATTAGTATTGGAAGCGATGGTGTCGACTAGATCAGTGATAGGGCATGGTGTGGGTATTACTACATTAGTATTGGAAGCAATGGTGTGGATTAGATGAGTGTTATGGCATGCTGTGGATATTATTACATTAGTATTAAAAACGATGGTATGGACTAGATCAGTGATAGGGCATGGTGTGGATATTATTACTTTAGTATTAGAAGCAATGGTGGGGACTAGATCAGTGAGAGGGCATGGTGTCGATATTACTATATTAGTATTAGAAGCGATGGTGTGGACTAGATCAGTGATAGGGCATGATGTGGATATTACTACATTAGTATTGGAAGCGATGGTGTGGACTAGATCAGTGATAGGGCATGGCGTGGATATTATTACATTAGTATTGGAAGAGATGGTGTGGATTAGATGAGTGGTAGGGCATGGTGTGGATATTATTACATCAGTATTGGAAGCGATGGTGTTGATTAGATCAGTGATAGTGCAAGGTGTGGATATGATTACATTAGTATTGGAAGCGATGGTGTGGACTAGATCAGTGATAGGGCATGATGTGGATATTACTACATTAGTACTGAAAGCGATGGTGTGGATTAGATGAGTGTTAGGGCATGGTGTGGATATTATTACATTAGTACTGGAAGCGATGGTGTTGATTAGATCAGTGATAGGGCATGGTGTGGATATTATTACATTAGTATTGGAAGCGATGGTGTGGATTACATCAGTGTTAGGGCATGGTGTGGATATTATTACGTTAGTATAAGAAGGGATGGTGTGGATTAGATGAGTGGTAGGGCATGGTGTGGATATTATTACATTAGTATTGGAAGCGATGGCGTGCGTAAGAACAGTGACAGGTCATGGTGTGGATATTATTACATTAGTATTAGAAGGGATGGTGTGGATTAGATGAGTGGTAGGGCATGGTGGGGATATTACTACCTTAGTATTAGAAGCGATGGTGTGGATTAGATCAGTGTTAGGGCATGGTGTGGATATTATTACATTAGTATTAGAAGCCATGGTGTGCATTAGATCAGTGATAGGGCATGGTTTGGATATTATTACATTATTATTACAAGGGATGGGGTGGATTAGATGCGTGGTAGGGCATGGTGTGGATATTATTACATTAGTATTAGAAGCGATGCTGTGGATTAGATGAGTGTTAGGGCATGGCGTGGATATTATTACATTAGTATTAGAAGCGATGCTGTGCGTTACATTAGTGGTAGGGCATGATGTGGATATTATTACAATAGTATTAGAAGGGATGGTGTGCATTAGATCAGTGATAGGGCATGGTGTGGATATTACTGCATTAGTATTAGAAGGGATGGTGTGGATTAGATGAGTGGTAGGGCATGGTGTGGATATTATTACATTAGTATTGGAAGTGATGGTGTGGATTAGATCAGTGTTAAGGCATGGTGTGGATATTATTACATTAGTATTGGAAGCGATGGTGTGGACTAGATCAGTGATAGGGCATTATGTGGATATTACTACATTAGTACTGAAAGTGATGGTGTGGATTAGATCACCGATAGGGCATGGTGTGGATATTATTACATTAGGATTAGAAGCGATGGTGTGCATTAGATCAGTGATAGGTCATGTTGTGGATATTATTACATTAGTATTAGAATGGATGGTGTGGATTAGATGAGTGGTAGGGCATGCTGTGGATATTATTACATTAGTATTAAAAACGATGGTATGGACTAGATCAGTGATAGGACATGGTGTGGATATTATTACTTTAGTATTAGAAGCAATGGTGGGGACTAGATCAGTGATAGGGCACGGTGTGGATATTACTACATTAGTATTGGAAGTGATGGTGTGGACTAGATCAGTGATAGGGCATGATGTGGATATTACTACATTAGTATTGGAAGCGATGCTGTGGACTAGATCAGTGATAGGGTATGGCGTGGATATTATTACATTAGTATTGGAAGCGATGGTGTGGATTAGATGAGTGGTAGGGCACGGTGTGGATATTATTACATCAGTATTGGAAGCGATGGTGTTGATTAGATCAGTGATAGTGCAAGGTGTGGATATTATTACATTAGTATTGGAAGTGATGGTGTGGATTAGATCAGTGATAGGTCATGGTGTGGATATTATTACATCAGTATTAGAACGGATGGTGTGGATTAGATGAGTGGTATGGCATGTTGTGGATATCACTACATTAGTATTAGAAGCGATGGTGTGGATTAGATCAGTGTTAGGGCATGGTGTGGATATTATTACATTAGTATTAGAAGCCATGGTGTGCATTAGATCAGTGATAGGGCATGGTGTGGATATTATTACATTAGTATATGAAGCGATGGTGTGGATTAGATGAGTGTTAGCGCATGGTGTGGATATTATTACATTAGTATTGGAAGCGATGGTGTGGATTAGATGAGTGTTAGGGCATGGTGTGGATATTATTACATTAGTATTAGAAGCGATGGTGTGTATTAGATCAGTGATAGGGCATGATGCGGATATTATTACGTTAGTATTGGAAGAGATGGTGTGCATTAGATCAGTGATAGGGCATGGTGTGGATATTATTACATTAGTATTGGAAGGGATGTTGTGGATTAGATGAGTGGTAGGGCATGGTGTGGATATTATTACATTACTATTGGAAGTGATGGTGTGGATTAGATCAGTGATAGGGCAGGTTGTGGATATGATTACATTAGTATTGGAAGCGATGGTGTGGACTAGATCAGTGATAGGGCATGATGTGGATATTATTACATTAGTATTGGAAGCGATGGTGTGGATTAGATGAGTGTTAGGGCATGGTGTGGATATTATTACATTAGTATTGGAAGCGATGGTGTTGATTAGATCAGTGATAGGGCATGGTGTGGATATTATTACATTAGTATTGGAAGCGATGGAGTGGATTACATCAGTGTTAGGGCATGGTGTGTATATTATTACGTTAGTATTAGAAGCGATGGTGTGGATTAGATGAGTGTTAGGGCATGGTGTGGATATTATTACATTAGTATTGGAAGCGATGGTGTTGATTAGATCAGTGATAGCGCAAGGTGTGGATATTATTACATTAGTATTGGAAGTGATGGTGTGGATTAGATCAGTGATAGGGCAGTTTGTCTATATGATTACATTAGTATTGGAAGCGATGGTGTGGATTAGATCAGTGATAGGGCATGATGTGGATATTATTACATTAGTATTAGAAACAATGGTGTGGACTAGATCAGTGATAAGGCATGGTGTGGATATTATTACATTAGTATTGGAAGCGATGGTGTCGACTAGATCAGTGACAGGGCATGGTGTGGGTATTACTACATTAGTATTGGAAGCAATGGTGTGGATTAGATCAGTGTTAGGGCATGGTGTGGATATTATTACGTTAGTATTAGAAGCGATGGTGTGGATTAGATGAGTGTTATGGCATGCTGTGGATATTATTACATTAGTATTAAAAACAATGGTATGGACTAGATCAGTGATAGGGCATGGTGTGGATATTATTACTTTAGTATTAGAAGCTATGGTGTGGACTAGATCAGTGATAGGGCATGATGTGGATATTACTACATTTGTATTGGAAGCGATGGTGTGGACTAGATCAGTGATAGGGCATGGCGTGGATATTATTACATTAGTATTGGAAGCGATGGTGTGGATTAGATGAGTGTTAGGGCATGGTGTGGATATTATTACATCAGTATTGGAAGCGATGGTGTTGATTAGATCAGTGATAGCGCAAGGTGTGGATATTATTACATTAGTATTGGAAGTGATGGTGTGGATCAGATCAGTGATAGGTCATGGTGTGGATATTATTACATTAGTATTAGAAGAGATGGTGTGCATTAGATCAGTGACAGGTCATGATGTGGATATTATTACATCAGTATTAGAAGGGATGGTGTGGATTAGATGAGTGGTAGGGCATGGTGTGGATATCACTACATTAGTATTAGAGGTGATGGTGTGGATTAGATCAGTGTTAGGGCATGGTATGGATATTATTACATTAGTATTAGAAGCGATGGTGTGCATTAGATCAGTGATAGGGCATGGTGTGGATATTATTACATTAGTATTAGAAGGGATGGTGTGGATTAGATGAGTGTTAGGGCATGGTGTGGATATTATTACATTAGTATTGGAAGCGATGGTGTGGATTAGATGAGTGTTAGGGCATGGTGTGGATATTATTACATTAGTATTAGAAGTGATGGTGTGCATTAGATCAGTGATAGGGCATGATGCGGATATTATTACGTTAGTATTGGAAGCGATGGTGTGCATTAGATCAGTGATAGGGCATGGTGTGGATATTATTACATTAGTATTAGAAGGGATGGTGTGGATTAGATGAGTGGTAGGGCATGGTGTGTATATTATCACATTACTATTGGAAGTGATGGAGTGGATTAGATCAGTGATAGGGCAGGTTGTGGATATGATTACATTAGTATTGGAAGCGATGCTGTGGACTAGATCAGTGATAGGGCATGATGTGGATATTATTACATTAGTATTGGAAGCGATGGTGTGGATTAGATGAGTGTTAGGGCATGGTGTGGATATTATTACATTAGTATTGGAAGCGATGGTGTTGATTAGATCAGTGATAGGGCATGGTGTGGATATTATTACATTAGCATTGGAAGCGATGGTGTGGATTACATCAGTGTTAGGGCATGGTGTGGATATTATTACATTAGAATTAGAAGCGATGGTGTGGATTAGATGAGTGTTAGGGCATGATGTGGATATTATTACATTAGTGTTAGAAACAATGGTGTGGACTAGATCAGTGATAAGGCATGGTGTGGATATTATTACATTAGTATTGGAAGCGATGGTGTCGACTAGATCAGTGATAGGGCATGGTGTGGGTATTACTACATTAGTATTGGAAGCAATGGTGTGGATTAGATCAGTGTTAGGGCATGGTGTGGATATTATTACGTTAGTATTAGAAGCGATGGTGTGGATTAGATGAGTGTTATGGCATGCTGTGGATATTATTACATTAGTATTAAAAACGATGGTATGGACTAGATCAGTGATAGGGCATGGTGTGGATATTATTACTTTAGTATTAGAAGCAATGGTGGGGACTAGATCAGTGATAGGGCATGGTGTGGATATTACTACATTAGTATTGGAAGCGATGGTGTGGACTAGATCAGTGATAGGGCATGATGTGGATATTACTACACTTGTATTGGAAGCGATGGTGTGGACTAGATCAGTCATAGGGCATGGCGTGGATATTATTACATTAGTATTGGAAGCGATGGTGTGGATTAGATGAGTGTTAGGGCATGGTGTGGATATTATTACATCAGTATTGGAAGCGATGGTGTTGATTAGATCAGTGATAGCGCAAGGTGTGGATATTATTACATTAGTATTGGAAGTGATGGTGTGGATTAGATCAGTGATAGGTCATGGTGTGGATATTATTACATTAGTATTAGAAGTGATGGTGTGCATTAGATCCGTGACAGGTCATGATGTGGATATTATTACATCAGTATTAGAAGGGATGGTGTGGATTAGATGAGTGGTAGGGCATGGTGTGGATATCACTGCATTAGTATTAGAGGCGATGGTGTGGATTAGATCAGTGTTAGGGCATGGTATGGATATTATTACATTAGTATTAGAAGCGATGGTGTGCATTAGATCAGTGATAGGGCATGGTGTGGATATTATTACATTAGTATTAGAAGCGATGGTGTGGATTAGATGAGTGTTAGGGCATGGTGTGGATATTATTATATTAGTATTGGAAGCGATGGTGTGGATTAGATGAGTGGTAGGGCATGGTGTGGATATTATTACATTAGTATTAGAAGCGATGGTGTGCATTAGATCAGTGATAGGGCATGATGCGGATATTATTACGTTGGTATTGGAAGCGATGGTGTGCATTAGATCAGTGATAGGGCATGGTGTGGATATTATTACTTTGGTATTAGAAGGGATGGTGTGGATTAGATGAGTGGTAGGGCATGGTGTGTATATTATTACGTTACTATTGGAAGTGATGGAGTGGATTAGATCAGTGATAGGGCAGGTTGTGGATATGATTACATTAGTATTGGAAGCGATGCTGTGGACTAGATCAGTGATAGGGCATGACGTGGATATTATTACATTAGTATTGGAAGCGATGGTGTGGATTAGATGAGTGTTAGGGCATGGTGTGGATATTATTACATTAGTATTGGAAGCGATGGTGTTGATTAGATCAGTGATAGGGCATGGTGTGGATATTATTACATTAGTATTGGAAGCGATGGTGTGGATTACATCAGTGTTAGGGCATGGTGTGGATATTATTACATTAGTATTAGAAGCGATGGTGTGGATTAGATGAGTGTTAGGGCATGGTGTGGATATTATTACATTAGTATTGGAAGCGATGGTGTGGATTAGATCAGTGATAGCGCAAGGTGTGGATATTATTACATTAGTATTGGAAGTGATGGTGTGGATTAGGTCAGTGATAGGGCATGGTGTGGATATTATTACATTAGTATTGGAAGCGATGGTGTGGACTAGATCAGTGATAGGGCATGGCGTGGATATCACTACATTAGTATTGGAAGCGATGGTGTGGATTAGATCAGTGATAGGGCATGGTGTGGATATTATTCCATTAGTATTAGAAGCGATGGTGTGGACTAGATCAGTGATAGGGCATGATGTGGATATTATTACATTAGTATTGGAAGCGATGGTGTGGACTAGATCATTGATAGGGCATGGTGTGGATATTATTACATTACTATTGGAAGCGATGGTGTGGACTAGATCAGTGATAGGGCACGGTGTAGATATTACTACATTACTATTGGAAGTGATGGTGTGGATTAAATCAGTGATAGGGCATGGTGTGGATATTATTACATTAGTATTAGAAGCGATGGTGTGGACTAGATCAGTGATAGGGCACGATGTGGATATTATTACATTAGTATTGGAAGCGATGGTGTGGACTAGATCACTGATAGGGCATGGTGTGGATATTATTACATTAGTATTGGAAGCGATGGTGTGGACTAGATCAGTGATAGGGCACGGTGTAGATATTATTACATTAGTATTAGAAGCGATTGTGTGTACTAGATCAGTGATAGGGCATGCTGTGGATATTATTACATTAGTATTACAAGCGATGGTGTGGACTAGATCAGTGATAGGGCATGCTGTGGATATTATTACACTAGTATTGGAAGCGATGGTGTGGAATAGATCAGTGATAGGACATGATGTGGATATTATTACATTAGTATTGGAAGCGATGGTGTGGATTAGATGAGTGTTATGGCATGGTGTGGATATTATTACATTAGTATTGGAAGCGATGGTGTTGATTAGATCAGTGATAGGGCATGGTGTGGATATTATTACATTAGTATTGGAAGCGATGGTGTGGATTAGATCAGTGTTAGGGCATGGTGTGGATATTATTGCGTTAGTATTAGAAGTGATGGTGTGGATTAGATGAGTGTTAGGGCATGCTGTGGGTATTATTACATTACTATTAGAAACAATGGTGTGGACTAGATCAGTGATAAGGCATGGTGTGGATATTATTACATTAGTATTGGAAGCGATGGTGTCGACTAGATCAGTGATAGGGCATGGTGTGGGTATTACTACATTAGTATTGGAAGCAATGGTGTGGATTAGATGAGTGTTATGGCATGCTGTGGATATTATTACATTAGTATTAAAAACGATGGTATGGACTAGATCAGTGATAGGGCATGGTGTGGATATTATTACTTTAGTATTAGAAGCAATGGTGGGGACTAGATCAGTGAGAGGGCATGGTGTCGATATTACTATATTAGTATTAGAAGCGATGGTGTGGACTAGATCAGTGATAGGGCATGATGTGGATATTACTACATTAGTATTGGAAGCGATGGTGTGGACTAGATCAGTGATAGGGCATGGCGTGGATATTATTACATTAGTATTGGAAGAGATGGTGTGGATTAGATGAGTGGTAGGGCATGGTGTGGATATTATTACATCAGTATTGGAAGCGATGGTGTTGATTAGATCAGTGATAGTGCAAGGTGTGGATATTATTACATTAGTATTGGAAGTGATGGTGTGGATTAGATCAGTGATAGGTCATGGTGTGGATATTATTACATTAGTATTAGAAGCGATGGTGTGCATTAGATCAGTGATAAGTCATGGTGTGGATATTATTACATCAGTATTAGAAGGGATGGTGTGGATTACATGAGTGGTAGGGCATGGTGTGGATATCATTACATTAGTATTAGAAGCGATGGTGTGGATTAGATCAGTGTTAGGGCATGGTGTGGATATTATTACATTAGTATTAGAAGCGATTGTGTGCATTAGATCAGTGATAGGGCATGGTGTGGATATTATTACATTAGTATTAGAAGCGATGGTGTGGATTACATGAGTGTTAGCGCACGGTGTGGATATTATTACATTAGTATCGGAAGCGATGGTGTGGATTAGATGAGGGTTAGGGCATGGTGTGGATATTATTACATTAGTATTAGAAGCGATGGTGTGCATTAGATCAGTGATAGGGCATGATGCGGATATTATTACGTTAGTATTGGAAGCGATGGTTTGCATAAGATCAGTGATAGGGCATGGTGTGGATATTATCACATTAGTATTAGAAGGGATGGTGTGGATTAGATGAGTGGTAGGGCATGGTGTGGATATTATTACATTACTTTTGGAAGTGATGGTGTGGATTAGATCAGTGATAGGGCGCGTTGTGGATATGATTACATTAGTATTGGAAGCGATGGTGTGGACTAGATCAGTGATAGGGCATGATGTGGATATTATTACATTAGTATTGGAAGCGATGGTGTGGATTAGATGAGTGTTAGGGCATGGTGTGGATATTATTACATTAGTACTGGAAGCGATGGTGTTGATTAGATCAGTGATAGGGCATGGTGTGGATATTATTACATTAGTATTGGAAGCGATGGTGTGGATTACATCAGTGTTAGGGCATGGTGTGGATATTATTACGTTAGTATAAGAAGGGATGGTGTGGATTAGATGAGTGGTAGGGCATGGTGTGGATATTATTACATTAGTATTAGAAGCCATGGTGTGCATTAGATCAGTGATAGGGCATGGTTTGGATATTATTACATTATTATTAGAAGGGATGGGGTGGATTAGATGCGTGGTAGGGCATGGTGTGGATATTATTACATTAGTATTAGAAGCGATGCTGTGGATTAGATGAGTGTTAGGGCATGGCGTGGATATTATTACATTAGTATTAGAAGCGATGCTGTGCGTTACATTAGTGGTAGGGCATGATGTGGATATTATTACAATAGTATTAGAAGGGATGGTGTGCATTAGATCAGTGATAGGGCATGGTGTGGATATTACTGCATTAGTATTAGAAGGGATGGTGTGGATTAGATGAGTGGTAGGGCATGGTGTGGATATTATCACATTAGTATTGGAAGTGATGGTGTGGATTAGATCAGTGTTAAGGCATGGTGTGGATATTATTACATTAGTATTGGAAGCGATGGTGTGGACTAGATCAGTGATAGGGCATTATGTGGATATTACTACATTAGTACTGAAAGTGATGGTGTGGATTAGATCACCGATAGGGCATGGTGTGGATATTATTACATTAGGATTAGAAGCGATGGTGTGCATTAGATCAGTGATAGGTCATGTTGTGGATATTATTACATTAGTATTAGAATGGATGGTGTGGATTAGATGAGTGGTAGGGCATGCTGTGGATATTATTACATTAGTATTAAAAACGATGGTATGGACTAGATCAGTGATAGGGCATGGTGTGGATATTATTACTTTATTATTAGAAGCAATGGTGGGGACTAGATCAGTGATAGGGCACGGTGTGGATATTACTACATTAGTATTGGAAGTGATGGTGTGGACTAGATCAGTGATAGGGCATGATGTGGATATTACTACATTAGTATTGGAAGCGATGCTGTGGACTAGATCAGTGATAGGGTATGGCGTGGATATTATTACATTAGTATTGGAAGCGATGGTGTGGATTAGATGAGTGGTAGGGCACGGTGTGGATATTATTACATCAGTATTGGAAGCGATGGTGTTGATTAGATCAGTGATAGTGCAAGGTGTGGATATTATTACATTAGTATTGGAAGTGATGGTGTGGATTAGATCAGTGATAGGTCATGGTGTGGATATTATTACATCAGTATTAGAACGGATGGTGTGGATTAGATGAGTGGTATGGCATGTTGTGGATATCACTACATTAGTATTAGAAGCGATGGTGTGGATTAGATCAGTGTTAGGGCATGGTGTGGATATTATTACATTAGTATTAGAAGCCATGGTGTGCATTAGATCAGTGATAGGGCATGGTGTGGATATTATTACATTAGTATATGAAGCGATGGTGTGGATTAGATGAGTGTTAGCGCATGGTGTGGATATTATTACATTAGTATTGGAAGCGATGGTGTGGATTAGATGAGTGTTAGGGCATGGTGTGGATATTATTACATTAGTATTAGAAGCGATGGTGTGTATTAGATCAGTGATAGGGCATGATGCGGATATTATTACGTTAGTATTGGAAGAGATGGTGTGCATTAGATCAGTGATAGGGCATGGTGTGGATATTATTACATTAGTATTGGAAGGGATGTTGTGGATTAGATGAGTGGTAGGGCATGGTGTGGATATTATTACATTACTATTGGAAGTGATGGTGTGGATTAGATCAGTGATAGGGCAGGTTGTGGATATGATTACATTAGTATTGGAAGCGATGGTGTGGACTAGATCAGTGATAGGGCATGATGTGGATATTATTACATTAGTATTGGAAGCGATGGTGTGGATTAGATGAGTGTTAGGGCATGGTGTGGATATTATTACATTAGTATTGGAAGCGATGGTGTTGATTAGATCAGTGATAGGGCATGGTGTGGATATTATTACATTAGTATTGGAAGCGATGGAGTGGATTACATCAGTGTTAGGGCATGGTGTGTATATTATTACGTTAGTATTAGAAGCGATGGTGTGGATTAGATGAGTGTTAGGGCATGGTGTGGATATTATTACATTAGTATTGGAAGCGATGGTGTTGATTAGATCAGTGATAGCGCAAGGTGTGGATATTATTACATTAGTATTGGAAGTGATGGTGTGGATTAGATCAGTGATAGGGCAGTTTGTCTATATGATTACATTCGTATTGGAAGCGATGGTGTGGATTAGATCAGTGATAGGGCATGGTGTGGATATTATTACATTAGCATTAGAAGCGATGGTGTGCATTAGATCAGTGATAGGTCATGGTGTGGATATTATTACATTAGTATTTGAAGGGATGGTGTGGATTAGATGAATGGTAGGGCATGGTGGGGATATTACTACCTTAGTAATAGAAGCGATGGTGTGGATTAGATCAGTGTTAGGGCATGGTGTGGATATTATTACATTAGTATTAGAAGCCATGGTGTGCATTAGATCAGTGATAGGGCATGGTGTGGATATTATTACATTATCATTAGAAGGGATGGGGTGGATTAGATGAGTGGTAGGGCATGGTGTGGATATTATTACATTAGTATTAGAAGCGATGTTGTGGATTAGATGAGTGTTAGGGCATGGTGCGGATATTATTACATTAGTATTAGAAGCGATGCTGTGCGTTACATTAGTGGTGGGGCATGATGTGGATATTATTACATTAATATTGGAAGCGATGGTGTGCATTAGATCAGTGACAGGGCATGGTGTGGATATTATTACATTAGTATTAGAAGGGATGGTGTTGATTAGATGAGTGGTAGGGCATGGTGTGGATATTATTACATTAGTATTGGAAGTGATGGTGTGGATTAGATCAGTGTTAGGGCATGGTGTGGATATTATTGCATTAGTATTGGAAGCGATGGTGTGGACTAGATCAGTGATAGGGCATGATGTGGATATTATCACATTAGTATTGGAAGCGATGGTGTTGATTAGATCAGTGATAGGGCATGATGTGGATATTATTACATTAGTATTGGAAGCGATGGTGTGGGTTAGATCAGTGTTAGGTCATGATGTGCATATTATTACATGAGTATTGGAAGTGATGCTGTGGACTAGATCAGTGACAGGGCATGGTGTGGATATTATTACATTAGTATTGGAAGCGATGGTGTGGACTAGATCAGTGATAGGGCATTGTGTACATATTATTACATTAGTATTAGAAGCGATGGTGTGGACTAGATCAGTGATAGGGCATGCTGTGGATATTATTACATTAGTATTACAAGCGATGGTTTGGACAAGATCAGTGATAGGGTATGCTGTGGATATTATTACATTAGTATTGGAAGCGATGGTGTGGACTAGATCAGTCATAGGGCATGATGTCGATATTATTACATTAGTATTGGAAGCGATGTTGTTGATTAGATCAGTGATAGGGCATGGTGTGGATATTATTACATTAGTATTGGAAGCGATGGTGTGGATTAGATGTGTTAGAGCATGATGTGGATATTATTACGTTAGTATTAGAAGCGATGGTGTGGATAAGATGAGTGTTAGGGTATGCTGTGGATATTATTACATTAGTATTAGAAACGATGGTGTGGACTAGATCAGTGATAAGGCATGGTGTGGATATTATTACATTACTATTAGAAGCGATGGTGTGGACTAGACAATTGATAGGGCACGGTGTGGATATTATTAGTATTGGAAGCGATGTTGTGGACTAGATCAGTGATAGGACATGATGCGGATATTACTACATTAGTATTGGAAGCGATGGTGTGGACTAGATCAGTGATAGGGCATGGTGTGTACATTATTACATTAGTATTGGAAGCGATGGTGTGGATTAGATGAGTGTTAGGGCATGGTGTGGATATTATTACATTAGTATTGGAAGCGATGGTGTTGATTAGATCAGTGATAGCGCAAGGTGTGGATATTATTACATTAGCATTGGAAGTGATGGTGTGGATTAGATCAGTGATAGGGCATGGTGTGGATATTATTACATTACTGTTAGAAGCGATGGTGTGCATTAGATCAGTGATAGGTCATGGTGTGGATATCATTACATTAGTATTAGAAGGGATGGTGTGGATTAGATGAGTGGTAGCGCATGGTGTGGATATTAGTACATTAGTATTAGAGGCGATGGTGTGGATTAGATCAGTGTTAGGGCATGGTGTGGATATTATTACGTTAGTATTAGAAGCGATGGTGTGCATTAGATCAGTGGTAGGGCATGGTGCGGACATTATTATATTAGTATTAGAAGGGATGGGGTGGATTAGATGAGTGGTAGGGCATGGTGCGGATATTATTACATTCGTATTGGAAGCGATGGTGTGCATTAGATCAGTGATAGGGAATGATGTGGATATTATTACATTAGTATTAGAAGGGATGGTGTGGATTAGATGAGTGTTAGGGCATGGTGTGGATATTATTACATTGGTATTGGAAGCGATGATGTGCATTAGATCAGTGATAGGGCATCGTGTGGATATTATTTCATTAGTATTTGAAGCGATGGTGTGGACTAGATCAGTGATAGGGCATGATGTGGATATTATTACATTAGTATTGGAAGCGATGTTGTTGATTAGATCAGTGATAGGGCATGGTGTGGATATTATTACATTAGTATTGGAAGCGATGGTGTGGATTAGATCAGTGTTAGGGCATGATGTGTATATTATTACGTTAGTATTAGAAGCGATGGTGTGGATTAGATGAGTGTTAGGGCATGCTGTGGATATTATTACATTAGTATTAGAAACGATGGTGTGGACTAGATCAGTGATAGGGCATGGTGTGGATATTATTACATTAGTATTAGAAGCGATGGTGTGGACTAGACAATTGATAGGGCATGGTGTGGATATTATTAGTATTGGAAGCGATGTTGTAGACTAGATCAGTGATAGGACATGATGCGGGTATTACTACATTAGTATTGGAAGCGATGGTGTGGACTAGATCAGTGATAGGGCATGGTGTGTACATTATTATATTAGTATTGGAAGCGATGGTGTGGATTAGATGAGTGTTAGGGCATGGTGTGGATATTATTACATTAGTATTGGAAGCGATGGTGTTGATTAGATCAGTGATAGCGCAAGGTGTGGATATTATTACATTAGTATTGGAAGCGATGGTGTGGATTAGATCAGTGATAGTGCATGGTTTTAGATATTATTACATTACTATTAGAAGCGATGGTGTGCATTAGTTCAGTGATAGGTCATGGTGTGGATATTATTACATTAGTATTAGAAGCGATGGTGTGCATTAGATCAGTGGTAGGGCATGGTGTGGACATTATTACATTAGTAGTAGAAGGGATGGTGTGGATTACATGAGTGTTAGGGCATGGTGTGGATATTATTACATTAGTATTGGAAGCGATGTTGTGCATTAGATCAGTGATAAGGCATGGTGTGGATATTATTACATTAGTATTAGAAGTGATGGTGTGCATTAGATCAGTGATAGGGCATGGTGTGGATATTATTACATTAGTATTAGAAGGGATGGTGTGGATTAGATGAGTGGTAGGGCATGGTGTGGATATTATTACATTAGTATTGGAAGTGATGGTGTGGATTAGATCAGTGATAGAGCATGATGTGGGTATTATTACATTAGTATTGGAAGCGATGGTGTGGACTAGATCAGTGATAGGGCATGATGTGGATATTACCACATTAGTATTGGAAGCGATGATGTGGATTAGATCAGTGATAGGGCATGGTTTGGATATTATTACATTAGTATTGGAAGCGATGGTGTGGACTAGATCAGTGATAGGGCATGGTGTGGATATTATTACATTAGTATTGGAAGCGATGGGTGGACTAGATCAGTGATAGGGCATGGTGTAGATATTATTACATTTGTATTAGAAGCGATGGTGTGGACTAGATCAGTGATAGGGCATGCTGTGGATATTATTACGTTAGTATTACAAGCGATGGTGTGGACTAGATCAGTGATAGGGCATGCTGTGGATATTATTTCATTAGTATTGGAAGCGATGGTATGGATTAGATGAGTGTTAGGGCATGGTGTGGATATTATTACATTAGTATTGGAAGCAATGGTGTTGATTAGATCAGTGATAGGGCATGGTGTGGATATTATTACATTAGTATTGGAAGCGATGGTATGGATTAGATCAGTGTTAGGGCATGGTGTGGATATTATTACGTTAGTATTAGAAGTGATGGTGTGGAGTCGATGAGTGTTAGGGCATGCTGTGGATATTATTACATTAGTATTAGAAACAATGGTGTGGAGTAGATCAGTGATAAGGCATGGTGTGGATATTATTACATTAGTATTGGAAGCTATGGTGTGGACTAGATCAGTGATAGGGCATGGTGTGGGTATTATTACATTAGTATTGGAAGCGATGGTGTGGATTAGATGAGTGTTAGTGCATGGTTTGGATATTATTACATTAGTATTGGAAGCATTGGTGTTGATTAGATCAGTGATAGCGCAAGGTGTGGATATTATTACATTAGTATTGGAAGTGATGGTGTGGATTAGATCAGCGATAGGGCATGGTGTGGATATTATTACATTAGTATTAGAAGCGATGGTGTGCATTAGATCAGTGATAGGTCATGGTTTGGATATTATTACATTAGTATTAGAAGGGATGGTGTGGATTAGATGAGTGGGAGTGCATGGTGTGGATATTACTTCATTAGTATTAGAAGCGATGGTGTGGATTAGATCAGTGTTAGGGCATGGTGTGGATATTATTACATTAGTATTAGAAGCGATGGTGTGCATTAGATCAGTGATTGGGCATGGTGTGGATATTATTACATTAGTATTAGAAGCGATGGTGTGGATTAGATGACTGTTAGGGCATGGTGTGCATATTATTACATTAGTATTGGAAGAGATGGTGTGGATTAGATGAGTGTTAGGGCACGGTGTGGATATTATTACATTAGTATTAGAAGCGATGGTGTGCATTAGATCAGTGATAGTGCATGATGTGGATATTATTACGTTAGTATTAGAATCGATGGTGTGCATTAGATCAGTGATAGGGCATCGTGTGGATATTATTACATTAGTATTAGAAGCGATGGTGTGGATTAGATGAGTGTTATGGCATGCTGTGTATATTATTACATTAGTATTAGATACGATGGTATGGACTAGATCAGTGATAGGGCATGGTGTGGATATTATTACATTAGTATTAGAAGGGATGGTGTGGATTAGATGAGTTGTAGGGCATGGTGTGGATATTATTACATTACTATTGGAAGTGATGGTGTGGATAAGATCAGTGATAGGGCATGTTGTGGATGTGATTACATTAGTATTGGAAGCGATGGTATGGATTAGATGAGTGTTAGGGCATGGTGTGGATATTATTACATTAGTATTGGAAGCGATGGTGTGGATTAGATGAGTGTTACGGCATGGTGTGGATATTATTACATTAGTATTAGAAGCGATGGTGTGCATTAGATCAGTGATAGGGCATGATGTGGATATTATTACATTAGTATTAGAAGCGATGTTGTGCATTGGATCAGTGATAGGGCATGGTGTGGATATTATTACATTAGTATTAGAAGGGATGGTGTGGATTAGATGAGTTGTAGGGCATGGTGTGGATATTATTACATTACTATTGGAAGTGATTGTGTGGATAAGATCAGTGATAGGGCATGTTGTGGATATGATTACATTAGTATTGGAAGCGATGGTGTGGACTAGATCAGTGATAGGGCATGATGTGGATATTGCTACATTAGTATTGGAAGCGATGGTGTGGACTAGATCAGTGATAGGGCATGGCGTGGATATTATTACATTAGTATTGGAAGCGATGGTGTGGATTAGATGAGTGTTAGGGCATGCTGTGGATATTATTATATTAGTATTGGAAGCGATGGTGTTGATTAGATCAGTGATAGCGCAAGGTGTGGATATTATTACATTAGTATTGGAAGTGATGGTGTGGATTAGATCAGTGATAGGGCATGGTGTGGATATTATTACATTAGTATTAGAAGGGATGGTGTGGATTAGATGAGTTGTAGGGCATGGTGTGGATATTATTACATTACTATTGGAAGTGATGGTGTGGATAAGATCAGTGATAGGGCATGGTGTGGATATGATTACATTAGTATTGGAAGCGATGGTGTGGATTCGATGAGTGTTAGGGCATGGTGTGTATATTATTACATTAGTATTGGAAGCGATGGTGTTGATTAGATCAGTGATAGGGCATGGTGTGGATATTATTACATTAGTATTAGAAGCGATGGTGTGCATTAGATCAGTGATAGGGCATGCTCTGGATGTTGTTACATTAGTATTAGAAGCGATGGTGTGGATTAGATGAGTGTTATGGCATGGTGTGGATATTATTACATTAGTATTAGAAGCGATGGTGTGCATTAGATCAGTGATAGGTCATGGTGTGGATATTATTACATTAGTATTAGAAGGGATGGTGTGGATTAGATGAGTGGTAGGACATGGTGTGGATATTACTACATTGGTATTAGAAGCGATGGTGTGGATTAGATCAATGTTAGGGCATGGTGTGGATATTATTACATTAGTATTAGAAGCGATGGTGTGCATTAGATCAGTGATAGGGCACGGTGTGGATATTATTACATTAGTATTAGAAGGGATGGTGTGGATTAGATGACTGTTAGGGCATGATGTGGATATTATTACATTAGTATTAGAAGCGATGGTGTGGATTAGATGAGTGTTAGGGCATGGTGCGGATATTATTACATTAGTATTAGAAGCGATGCTGTGCGTTAGATTAGTGGTAGGGCATGATGTGGATATTTTTACATTAGTATTAGAAGCGATGGTGTGCATTAGATCAGTGACAGGGCATGTTGTGGATATTATTACATTATTATTAGAAGGGATGGTGTGGATTAGATGAGTGGTAGGGCATGGTGTGGATATTATTACATTAGTATTGGAAGTGATGGTGTGGATTAGATCAGTGATAGGGCATGGTGTGGATATTATTACATTGGTATTGGAAGCGATGGTGTGGACTAGATCAGTGATAGGGCATGGTGTGGATATTACTACATTAGTATTGGAAGCGATGGTGTGGATTAGATCAGTGATAGGGCATTGTGTGGATATTATTACATTAGTATTGGAAGGGATGGTGTGGATTAGATCAGTGATAGGGCATGGTGTGGATATTATCACATTAGTATTGGAAGCGATGGTGTGGACTAGATCAGTGATAGGGCATGGTGTGGATATTATTACATTAGTATTGGAAGCGATGGTGTGGATTACATCAGTTTTAGGGCATGGTGCGAATATTATATGGGTGTTAGGGCATGGTGTGGATATCATAGTAATGTATAGCACAGTGTGATTATTATATTAGAGGCCACTGTAAGAATATATATTAGCAGCCACTGTGTCTTGGACGTTGACCATGATACTAGGGTATACTCCAAACATTGAGATTTGGGGGTTTTATTTTTCTAGATTAATTTCTTCCTCGGCTGAGTACTCTAAAGACTCACTCCTTGGCACTCAGGGCCGTGGACAGCAGCTTTTTACTCACCAATGAAGAACACCAAATTAACTTGACCCTCGTGCTGCCCTGAGGAAGTTGAAGCTCCTCGCTGCTTCTGGCACCTCAGCGGGAAGTTGGTTGGGGCGGGATCGCGCGCCCTCTGGTGGAGCGATGGTTCATCACAGACGCTCTTGCTCACAGTTTCTCGGCGGATGTGCGCCCCCTCCTGGCTGTCCTGAAATACCTATAAAATTCAATATTCAGTTTATTCAGTGTCATAATTTTGGAAATTCAAACCGAAATAAAGGCCACTATATCCATACCTTTCCCATAAATGGTGATGGAAGAATTATTTGGAAGCCATATAGAATGAAGTGACTCTATACACAAATTAAAACACAAAAACCTACTCAAAATAGTCCAGAGACTACAACTTGAAATGCAAAACTATAAATAATCTAAAAGAAAACCTAAGAGACATTGGATTTGGTGTTGAGTTTTAACACACAGCATCAAGTGCCAATTCGTGAAAATACTGAGAACAGACTTTATAAAACTAAATTTTCTACTATGAAAAACCCTATTCAGAGAACAAAAAGACAAGACACACTGTGAGAAGATATTTACAAAATACAAACGTGATTTTAAAAACTGTATTGAAAATACACAAACAACTCTTCAAACGAACACTAAGAAAACTAAAGGCCCAAATAAAACTGGGTAAATATCTGAACAGACATCCAGCCAAATAAAATATATAGATAGCAGGCCAGGTGTGTTGGCTCATGCCTATAACCCCAGCACTTTGGGAGGCTGAGGCGGGTGAGTCACCTGAGGTCAGGAATTTGAGATCAGCCCGGCCAACACAGTGATACCCCCTCTCTACTAAAAATACAAAAAAATTAGCCAGGCATGCTGGTGGGTGCCTGTAATCCCAGCTACTTGGGAGGCTGATGCAAGAGAATTGCTTGAACATCGGAGGTGGAGGTTGCAGTGAGCCAAGATCACGCCACTGCACTCCAGCCTGAGTGACAGAACGAGACTCTATCTCAATAAAAAAAAAAGAAGAAAAAAAAGAAAATATACAGATAGCACATAATCACACAAAAGGATGCTCAATATATCTCATTAGGAGACTGGAAATTAAAATAATGCTGAGATATCACTGCACACCTAGTACAACTGTGGGACTCTTAAAAAAGCTCAACAGTAACAATTGGAGGTTGAAGAACAATAGGTACGGCCATTCATTACTGGCAGAATGCATGAATGGGTACAGCCACTTTGGGAAACAGTTTGACAGTTTTTCCCAAAGATAAACAAGTCTTACCTTACAATCCAACAAATGCACCCCTAAATTATGTATGTTTAGACAGCTGCTTTGAAAAATTATGTTCAAACAAAAACTAGCATGTAATTATATACGAGCCACTCTACTCATCATGGCCAAAACTTGAAGTAATCAGAACATTCTTCAATAGCTGAATGCATAATCAATTTGAAGTACAACCATGCAATGGAATGCCATTCACCAACAGAAAGGAATGAACTGTCAATCCATGAAAAGAAATGAATGAATCTTGCATCTATGTTGCTAAGTAAAGGGTGGCATTATGAAGATGCTATACATTATATGACTCCATTCATATGACATTCTGGAAAAAGCACAACCAAAGAGATGATAGTCAGATCAGTGACTGTCTGGGGTGGGGATCTGAAGTATTCTGTATGCTACTTCAGTAGTGGATATCTGACAGTATGCATTTGATAAAACCCACAGAATTTTAATGCACAAAGAACAAATCACAATCTACACAAATTAAATTATTTAGGATGTGGAAGTATCTAAGGACAAAATACAGAGTGCAACCAAGAATCTAACTGTATTACCAATGTATGTTGCAAGTGGTGGGCCAAAGGTGCTGAGCTGGAAATGAGTAGAATCCATAGACTAAAAACAAAATGTACTATATACATGAACAGTGGACTCTATTTTATAAAGTTATTTCCCATAGGGATAATAGTTAATTTTGAAACCACTATATCTGTAAAAAGAAAAATAACCATGATTTTCCTCTATACTATGAACATTCCACTTTTAACAGCAAATTGTGGGGGGGGTGGGTGTTTCCCACACCAACCAATTTTCCAACTCTCTGGAAAACAATTGGGTATCCTGTAATTCAACTGTGACACTGATTACCTGGAGTTAGTATACACCCTACAGGTTAAGGGCTTAGTAACACCAGACTGTCCACAACCTCAGATGCCAATCACAAGTAATGAATCCCCAGTTTACCCAAACTTCTATATGACTTGGCTAGAAACTAGGCATTCCTACACCCCCTCTTCAGGTTTGACAATTTGCTATGATGGCTTATGGAACTAGGAAATACTTACTTATGTTTACCAGTTATTATGGTCTCAATGTGTGTACACCCCCACCCCAAATTCCTATTTTGAAATGTAATCCCCAAAGGGATGGTATTCAGAGGTAACCGAGAGGTGATCGGATCATGAGGGTGCTGTCCTCATGAATGAAACCAGTGCCCTTATAAAAGCGTCTAGGAGCCCGTTTCCCCATTCTGCCATGTCACGACATGCTAGAAGGCACTATCTATGATAGATGAGCCCTCACTAGGCATCAAATCTGTCAGCCTTTATCTGGAACTTTCCAAATTCCATATTTTAGGAATTTTTATGGAAGCTTCATCATGTAGACATGACAGATTATTAACTCAATTTCCAGTCCCTTCACACCCTCAAAGGATTGCATGTTAAGCTAAAAGTTACAACCTTCTTATCATGGCTTGGTCTTCCTGGTGACCATCCCCATCCTGAAACCATCCAGGAACCCACAGAGTGTCCTTATTAGAACAGAAGCCATTCCTATTATCCAGGAGATTCCAAGAGATTTAGGAACTCTGCGTCAGGAACCAGGGCCAAAGACCAAATATTAGAACACAAGATGCTCCTACTGTTCAGGAAATTGTAATAGTTTTAGGAGCTCTGTACCAGGAACTGCAGACACAGACCAAACATATATTTCTTATTAAGTCCCAACCTGGAATCTTGATCAAGAATGAATTCCTTGTTCCCAATGGTACAAGGGATGAAATAAATGGCAGATAGATAGTAGGAGCCAGGTTCCTCACTATTACAGTGAGAAGTTACAGATAAAAAATAGGGAAGCCTAGAATGATCTCTGTCATAATGAGTCAGAATATATATATACAACATAAGTATAAACTCACATTTAGCTTAACATATACACAGATGGTTCCACATAGAAACCTTTATAATTAAGTGGGTACATATAAGTTAGAAGACACACATATATTTCTTTGCACTGTCAGCTGTAAGTGTCATGATGCAATGACCACATTTAGTGTCCAGATGTAAGTTTTTCATACCATTCTCTAACAAAAGAAATCAGGGCTATTAGAAGAAATAGCTGAAACTAGGACTGGGACAGAAAATATATGAGCCAGGGTACTTTTGAAGTAACAGAAATACATTATAAAAAAAACATGAAATTATGTAAAAGGAGCCAGTGGAAAGAGCTACCAATGGCCACAGGTATGAACAAAGAGCAACAAAATACTGTAGAATTAGATAACAACCAAAAGATTAAAGTAACTATCTGTGGATCCATACTGGTATAAATAAATGATTAAACAGATATGCAAATGGGCTGAATAGAAATCTCTTATACAGAAGAATTCCAAATACCTGATATAGACACTCAGCCATCAAGGAGGTGGGGCTAACTCCCCATTCCTTAAGTATGAGCTCTGCATGATGACTTCCTCCAAAAGCATACATACAATATAGACATGGGAAAAAAGTAACTTCACGGTGAAAAACCTGAAAACACTGCCTCAACCAAGTGATAAAAGTTAACATTAATGGTGATAACGCATCTTGAGAGCATGAAGTGACTAGACTAGCACTTGCAAACCAAAAATAAAATTCAAAGATCTTTCCCACAACCACCTCTCCACCAGGGGACACCAAAGTTAACCTGGAAGACTGGTTCAGGCTATGATGGGAAAGAGGTGGTCAGACATTCCTCAGTATGCCCTCCTCCCTTTTGGAATTCAGGAAAAGCCAATCAGCATTTAACATCAACACGACCTTAAATCTGATAAGAAACATTTACAATCTATTCTCTCTGAAGCCTGCTACCTGGAAGCTTCATCTCCATGATAAAACCTTGGTCTCCATAACCCCTTATCATAACCCAGACACTCCTTTCTATTGATAGTAAGTCTTTCAACAAACTGCCAATCAGAAAAATTTTAAATGTACCTATAACCTGGAAGCCCCACCCCACCCTAATCCTTTGGGTTGTCCCACCTTTCTGGACCGAACCAATATATATCTTAAATACACTTGATTGATGTCTCCTATCTCCCTAAAATGTATAGAACCAACCTCGGGCACATGTTCTCAGGGTCTCCTGAGGGCTGTGTCATGGGCAATGGTCACTCATATTTGGCTCAGAATACATCTCTTCAAATATTTTACAGTCTTTGACTCTTTTTGCGGACACACTACACATCTGCTCTGCTTCCCCCAAACCCCTAAACCCAGGCTGATTATGAGAAAAACCCCAAGTAAACCACAATGGAGGACATTCTACACAATACCTCACCAATCCTCCTAACACTGTTTCAGGTCCTCAGAAGTAAAGTCTGAGAGACTGCCACAGCCAAGAAGAGCCTGACATGATGACTAAATGTCCTATGGGATCTTAGATAGGATCCTGGGAGAGAAAAAGGCAGAACTAAGGGAAACCAAATAAGATGTGAGCTTATTTAATAATATAGTAATATCCAGTCATTAACTATGACAAGAAATGATATAAGATGTTGGTCAGGAGTGGTGGCTCATGCCTGTAATCCCAGCACTTTGGGAGGCTGAGGCGGGCAGATCACCTAAGATCAGGAGTTCAAGACCAGCCTGGCCAACGTGGTGAAACCTCATCTCTACTAAAAATACAAAAATTAGCCGGGTGTGATGGCAGGTGCCTGTAATACCAGCTACTCAGGAGGCTGAGGCAGGAGAATTGCTTGAACCTGGGAGGCGGAGGTTGCAGTGAGCCGAGATCATGCCACTGCACTCCAGCCTGGTTGAGACTCTGTCTGAAAGAAAAAAAAAAAAAAAAAAAAAGATGTTAAACCTATCTGATACATGTTGATATGTTAAAAAGAGGGGAAACTAGGTTGCGTCTGCATGGGAAATCTGCATTTTCTTCCCAATTTCTGTGTGAATCTAAAACTAATTTAAAATAAAACCTCTATTTAAAAATTGTAATTTTTTCAGATATCTGCTAAATTATTTCTACTAAAAATTAGTAATTGGCAGTAACTACTCCTACTTTTAAAAATAAGAGCATTCATGATACTGCAAAGTAAATTATACAGACTAATACATACTTTCAAAGAAATGCCCCTTTTACATGTTTTATGTTAAGATAACATATATGTGTAAACATGGTCGTATCATTTTTCTTATGGTGTAGTTCACTCTCTAAGAAAGCTGGTCATCTTAGAACCAGGGAAAAAAATTCACATTTTGGAGACTATTTCAATTTACGGCTGGATGCTTTCAAAGTATGACTTTGTGAAAAAAAAAAAAAGTTCAAATTGATTCCTTGTGACTGGATCACTTATTCTAATGAATGCTTGCCTTTATTTTGTTTCCCAGCATTTCTTTCAGCTACGATACAACAGAAGCAAATATTTGCCACTGGAAAAAATATTCAAAGACACTCTTAGGTTAATCTATAGCTGATGACAGTCAGTCTAGTCTACATAGCAAGCAGCTTCAAGATATGATTATTTAGCTAAGCGGGAAATGGGACGTGACTGCTGCCTCATTCCCACGCCTCTCTGGACCTGATAATTTAGAGGAAGCTCACATTTGCAAGATAAAAATTTTCTTTTCCTTCTCAGTATTAAATATGCTGTCACAATAGAAGAAAGCTTTACTGACTTCTTAAATGATGTGTTGAGACCGGAAACCTAAAATGATAGTTACTGAGAATAGTGCTAAAGCCCTAAGTTTTTAGTCACACCCTCACCTAGGTAGGAACCTAACCAAAAGGGGAGAACTGTTGAACAAATTACGGGAGGTCATTGTTTTGGTCACAACTCCTGCATGAGGCCACACTGAGCAGGCAAAACCAGAATGGAGACACTCACGCTGAATGACACACAACGAAGCTGAAACTTGAAGGAAGTAGATAGATCCCAAAAGAGCTCCCTTTTTCCCTGAAGAGATTCCAGTCTACCTGAGTCAGCATAAAGAAGTCCCCTCTGCTTTAATTCTTACCAAAACAAGTAACTTGAAGTAATCTGATATTAACAAATCAGTTGTTATTTTCTATTGCTCTATTTCCGCCTTACACAACACAGTGTTCTGCTATTGCCCAGAGGGCACTGAGACCAAATAAAAGTTGAAAATGCCACACTGAAAGCAAATAAGTCCTAATAACTCAACTTACAACGATAACAAAGAGTGACACCAATGCCCAAAGTTTTGATCAGTATCTCAAAATTGAGAGGCTGACCAAAAGGGAGGAATTCTTACATCAAACAACATTTGGGCTTTAGAAGCCTCCCAATGAGTCCTTGTAAAGAGTCGCGGCCGGGCACCGTGGCTCACGCCTGTAATCCCGGCACTTTGGGAGGCCGAGACGGGTGGCTCATGAGGTCAGGAAATCGAGACCATCATGGCTTACAAGGTGAAACCCAGTCTCTACTAAAAAAAAAAATACAAAAAAATTAGCGGGACTTGGTGGCGGCAGCCTGCAGTCCCAGCTACTCGGGAGGCCGGGACAGGAGAATGGCATGAACCCGGGAGGCGGAGCTTGCTGTGAGCTGAGATCGCGCCACTGCACTCCAGAGCGAGACTCCGCCTAAAAAAAAAAAAAAGAAGAAGAAGAAGAAGAAGAATCGCAACCTACTTTACTATAGAAACAAACTGAAAACCTGACTTGGGAATGTATCATTGTTACAAATAGCGGCGGTTCAGCCAATCACATCAGCCGAGTGTCAGTCAATGGCCGGCAGCCAGCTGTTCAAAACAAGTTCCAAGAAGGCAAATCCGGGCTGTAACCAGGTCTGTAACCAATCCAGCCACCTCTATACCTCACTTCTGTTTTCTGTATGTCACTTTTTTTCTCTGGCTATAAATTTAACCTGCACATATTGTGTGGCAGATCATTCTGAACCATTTTTGGTCTGGACTGCTGCCTGATTCTAGAACCACAAAAAAAAAGCCAATTAAGATCTGCAAACGCAGATTTGTTGTAATTTTGTATTTTAACAGTTGTGCCCTACAAAAGACATTAAGCTGAAATTAATCAAAAATCATTTACGGTCATGATTAGGTCATAAAAAATTGTCAAACATAACAATTCTTCAAAAAAAGCTAAAAAGTATTTTTTAAAAATATTGTTGATGGAAAAAAGAGTGCAAAAGTAGATAGGAAAATTATGTACAAAACTAAAAACAGAGGAGAAATTAAAAGTCAAATAATTGCATCAAACTGGAAACCTAGAAAAAATGGGTGATTTCCTAGTAAAAATACACATTAACAAAATGGGCACTGAAATAAGGCAACTATGAATATACCAATTAGCATAGAAAAGCTAAGAAAGGTCCTTAAAGATCTCCCAGTGGAAAAAGGCCCCAGGACCATCTGGGTCCATAGCTTAGTGTAAGCTGACTTAACTAAATGTGATTTTACACTCATGCATTGCATACATATGATGGTGGTCCCATGAGATAAAAATGGAGCTGAAAAATTCCTTCCTGGCCATCTTGTCATAAGCTCATGGCTCAAAGCATTACCTTTTCTCTGTTTTGATACCATGAAAGGAAAATAAATCTCAGGACCCCCAAATCACTAAGCCAAGGGAAAAGTCAAGCTGGGAGCTCGGTCAGGCAAACCTGCCCTCATTCTATTCCTAACTAAGATAGCTACAAAGATAAAAAGCTACATACCTCACTCACAATTTGCCCACGAAGAATTTCCTTTTGGACAAAGGACAGACAGCACTCAAAGTCATCCCTCACCTGAGACAGATGCATATCTGATTGCTTCCTCTGCCCTATTATTTATGTAAAAATGCAGATTCATTGAGCCAGACTAAATTGTGTATTCAGTGGAAGGCTGATCAAGGATTCAAAAGAATGCAACCTTTTGTCTCCAACCTACTTCTGACCTGGAAGCACCCCCACTTCCTGCTTCCAGTTGTCCCGCCTTACTGGGCCAAATGACTGTATATCTTACACGTCTCATCTATTCCTAAAATGTACAAAAGCAAGCTCTACCCTGGCCACCTTGGACACATGTCGTCAGGACCTCCTGAGGCTGTGTCAAGGGTGTGTCCTTAATCTTGGCAAAATAAGCTTTCTAAATTGACTGAGACCTGTCTCAGATATTCTGGGATCACAATCTACAATCACCATGGTGTTATAGTTGACTGCAGCATTCAGTACAGAGACATGCTGTACAGGTTCGTAGCCTGGGAGCAATAGGCTATACTATGTAACTTAGGTGTGGAGTGGGCTACACCATTTAAGTTTTATAAGGACACTCTACAGTGTTCACACAAAGATGAAATCACCTAAGGATAGATTTCTCAGAAAGTATAACATCGTTACGAGATGCCTGAGTGTACTTTAAATGGTCAAAGCCTAGGAGAAAAAAAGAAACTTAACTCTTGTTATGGGTTAATAACAAAGCTTAAGAGAGTTAACATAGTTCATCTAATCTAAGATGCCAATGATTAAAAAACATTATTTTATGCACCATCACAAATAGGTTGCCAATTAAACCGACTTTCTGAATAACACACAAATGTGAATTTACTTCTATTAATGCCAGGAAAGTAAAATGAAAAATAAATTATGGTTTTGACATGTTAAAGCAAATAAGGCGGGGGTTAGCCTGAGGCCTTCCCTAAGCAAACAGAAACCGAACTTGGAGGCATTTGAACTGACTTAAAAAAATTAACAAACCAACCACAGTCAATGCCAAAAAGCTCAGCAGCCAGTTGGCTGTATGACTCGGGACGCTGAGGGAACCATCCCCACAACAGGCGGTCGCCTAGCTGGAGCCACTGAGGAGCCTCACTTAGGGGCCACCCTAAGAGCTCAAAGCCCCAAGCCGATTTCCGTTCTGGTGCTTCCTGCGTGATTCATGAACCATTCCTTTGCTGAAATAAACTCCGCTTAAATTTATTTTACCTAAAATCCTTTTAACAGACAAAGTCCAGTATTTACACTGAAAATACGGTTGTGAAAACTCACATCTACATCTGCTCTTCAATATTTTTCAAGTACTTTAACACTCTAAGAAAAACGAGCCACTGGAGCGCAAATAAAAGCAAGTCGTGGGGTGCGCGTCTCCCTGGGGCTCTCCATGTTGCCCTCAGGGTTTCTCCCTTCTCTGTCCCGGATCCACCCCAAACAAACCCAAATTGGTCAAAAATTAAAAAATGAAACAACTCAGTTATGCTATAATAATGAATAACAAAGCCACTTAATGATGGGCCACTTTGTAAAATAAAATAAATACAACTTGAGAAAGTGGAGCGCGAGGCAGCGCGGCCTCCTCAACGCTGAGCTGGGACAGAAAGCTTTTTCCTCACCTTTCCTCGGGCAGCCTCGGGGACCATGAAGCCACAGCTTCCCCAGTCGTTCCTGAGGAGCTGAGGAGAAGGAGGCTGGGTCGTCCCTGGCCACGGTCCCCAGGTGTTCCTATAGAGCCAGCGGCGTCTCCCGAGTGGGTCCTGAGGAGGAGGAGGCTGGGTCCTCTCAGGTGTCCCTGTAGGGATGGAGGCGTCTCCTGCGTAGGTCCTGAGGAGGCGGCTCGGCTCCGCCCCCTGGAGCCGCAGGGCGTCTGTGCCGGAACCCGGGCGCCTCTTGAGGTTCTGTGAGGCGGCATCGCGCCCCCTGACGGCCGTCGCAGGCGGTGCAGGATGCTCAGGTGCTCGCGGTCGAGCTGTGGCCTCGCCCCTCCGGTGAATCTCCGAAGTTCACTGTTCTGACAATTACTTGCCATGACTTTTGAAAAACCAGCTGAGGCCGGGCGCGGTGGCTCACGCCTGTAATCCCAGCACTTTGGGAGGTCGAGGCGGGCGGATCGCGAGGTCAGCAGATCGAGACCATCCTGGCTAACACGGTGAAACCCCGTCTCTACAAAAAAATAAATAAATAAAAAATTAGCCGGGAGTGGTGGCGGGCGCCTATAGTTCCAGTTACTCGGGAGGCTGAGGCAGGAGAATTGCTTGAACCCGGGAGGGGGAGGTTTCATGGAGCCTCCTCTAAACAGAAAAGACCGACCCCCAGTCAGTGTTTTATTTTCCCTGATGACCGCAGGCCATGAACTTATGGAACAATAACGTAATTAGGCTCTTGGACCCAGGGAAGTAGCTCCATGCCACCTGCCCTCATTTGCTGAACATTTTGGTTTCTCGGATCTGCTACTCAGTTTCCAGTCTCTTCCTCCCTGCCAATGCTGCCTGCGTGCCTCTTCTGCAAGCAGCAACCGCCTTCCACCTTCCATTCTCTACTCTTTAGCCATCATCTGGCTGGACTTTTCAGAACGGACTGCAAAGGAGAATAAACTGGCTGAGTCTGAGGGTGCACTCACGTGCAAAGTTGCAAGCTTTAATGTACCCATCTTGGCAGATTTTGGCTCCTTAGAGTTCTTTCTCATTTGGGGATCTCATGTGCCCTCTCATGAGGTGGGCTCGCTGACTGTCTGCGCTGGTGGCATCTGGCAGCACCTTGTCAAGTGCACCTAGGTAAGAACCTGGCTGCACCTGATGCTTAGCCAAATGGGGAGCCCACAGTTCTGTGTATCAGGTGATGTTTAATCTCTGGAGGTTAATGAACGTGAGGGAGCGATACTGTCTGGGACTGTCCACATATTGCGTCTGAGTCACTGAAGGAAAAGAATGTAGGGTCTGTTTGCTGGGACTGGACACCTCCATAATCACATGCTCCGTGAAATGCAGGCAGGAGATCTCGCTTTCTACCTCTGGGATGGGAGTGTGCAGTTTCAGAGTGAGACTAGCTCACACAACTGACTATTTGGGAAAGAGAAATGAAATCAGATGCAGCAATTTAATATCCACTAAGATGATATCTTAATCACAAACACTCTTCTGGTTTTTAGAAATGTGAATGTTATTTACACTAGGTTAAAAAACCTGAATATCCAACAGCATGACACCGACTAAAGAAATACTGGTGCACTCTGGAACCTTGCACACCACTTATTGGCATGGGAACAATGGGAACACGCCTATGCAAAGATGTGCATGGAAATTAGAAGAATGCAACACTGTAGAACAGATGTGACTAGGTGCATGATCAAGAGCACACAAGACCAAGCCTGCCTCTTCACACACAAGACCGCGCCTGAGTCTGCACCACGTGACGGGACCATTGTGGAGCAAGCCTGGGAGATTCTGATGTAGGCAGCAGAGGCGTCACTTAGGGACCAGACTTCAGTGGGAAACCACCATCTCCTTCCAACCCAGATGCACTTCGTGGGAAACGCGAGCAGATGAAGGTCATGTAGGAGACGAAAGAACTCGCTCCCCAAGCCCATAGGCCTTTGTCCTCCACCCATGGACCGAAGCATCTTGTTAGATGACGGCCGCCCGCAGCCAGGGCCAGCGGAGAACCTGCCATGGAGCAGAGGTCCGTAAAGAACTGCTGACTGTCACTGTCCCTACTTGGGGGCCACTGGGGGATCTGATGCATCTCACTACCCTTTGTAAAGGAATTATTGAAAATGTCAGCCCTCTAACAAGGCATAGGTTGATTAGTTACAGGATTTAACATTTCTATTTTAAAAGGCAGCATTGAAGAATGTCTTTACAAAGGCTGTACAAAGCCTGCCATATTCTTTGTCACACAGATTGACTCATGTGCAATGCAGCCATTTGATGAAACACTGGCATTTACCAGATGTAAACTTATTAGCAGACGACAACTAGAAATAGTGTGCTGGATGTGCCCGTTTATTTATATGAATATAACCATCTCTCTAGATGCATCGAAAGATACACAACATGAGATCCACTTTATTTCTACAAGTTTATGATCAGGTGGTCAGGACAGGGAAAGAAGAGGAAAAAACTTTAAATCATGGACCTTTATTCTTAGACACCTTTATCCTACATACACAAGGGACATGCATGGTTGAAATAACGGAAACAAGGTGGATAAAAGTGAAAGTAACTTAAACTACTTTACCCAGGAATGCCCAATTCAGATGCTGCAGAGAAGAGCATGAGAACCGGGTGTCTTCAGGACAGGTGTGCATCTGGGAGCAGAGTGGGCATTCATCAGCAGGGAGGAGCAAGGCCTGGGTCGGGGGACACTGGGGCTGCTGTCCCAGAGGCTGGCAGTGTAGCCCTGAACCCCCAAGACTTCACTGAGTCTCCCCTCAACCACCTAAACCAGAATAAACTGATGTAGCAGGACTCCTCAAACACTGTGCAGGGTCTCCATGTCCTCGATGGCCCCCGATGAGCCACAGTACCCTCAGGTCCTGGTGAAGGAGCTGGTGCTGCCTCCTGCCTTTCCCCACATGGGGTCCTGCAGCTCATCCCACACAGCCTCAGATTCCCTCTACAGAACCTGCCCACAGATGTCTTCCGAGACCGGCAATACTGGGAGGCCTGTGGCCCAGACCCAGGAGGAACCAGCTGAGAGGCTCCGTGGAGGTATCGCTGATGGTGTAACCAGAATGAAAATGCCCACTTCTGTTCTGCTCCCTGAGAACAACTGTCAAGCCAGCATGAGTTTCCAGTTGGAACTTTTCCTTTTCTCCCCATGTTTGTCGCTGTTTTAATGGACATTGCCTGGCTATTAAATCCCCCGATGAACTCACTTTGAAAATTATCTATTGCACTGGGCACCCTTTCAGGAATCACTGAGTGTTAATTTTCTCAGTCTGAGTGATAATTTATGAGTCAAACAAGGACAGATCTGAAGCCAGAGGCTGCTCCTGTTGGAAAATCCCTGAGGATGATGTTCCGGGGAAGCCTCCAGCCTTGGGAGTCCCGTGGAACTGAGCCAGCCCAGGTCATGAAGGGAGCTGGTGCCAGACACTGACTGGGGACCTGCTGGCCTCTGGGCAGACCGCTCTGTCCCTGCACCTGGCCTGCCAGGTATCCCTGTGCAGTCATACCAAGTCCTGTGCTCAGAAGGGCCCCAGAGTAGTTTAAAGTTCTGCTGCCGCCCCTGGAAGCTCATGATTTTGAACAACAACAACAAAAAAAACCCCACGTTTTCCACTCAGCCCCACACATTATGTGGCCTGCGCAGCTGTCAGGCTGTGGCCACAGTGCTGGCATCTCTCACACAATGAAGGCTGCTGGAGTCCTGGCTGACTTGTTTTGACTCTTTTGTGAGGCCCACACCTAAGCTAAACACTCACGTGCCCCCATGCTGACTCCCCACACTCTAAAGCGTGAATCTGCCCCTTCAGCTGGGAGAGGGTCCTCATGTCATCTGGGTTTTCAGAGAGAAGGTCAAGGGAGCCTGGGTTCTAGTTCTTCAGTAATCAAGAGTAAGGGTCTTACCTGTTCACAGGTCCCTGTGGCTGCTTTACAGAAAGCAGGAAGTGGCCACTTCAGCCACACGGCTGCATTTCCAGCTCAGTCCAGGCAGAGCTGCACCCTGCCTTGCACCTCTGCAGATCCTGAGGGGAGTCCTTAACTGAGCCAGGGCGAGTCCTGGGGGCACTCTGCCCCTGTGGACACTGCCCCTGGGCAGGCCCTGAATCTCCTCTGCTCCCACACTCTAGAGTTCAACAGGTCTCAGGGGCTCTGCCTGAGGACTGCCCTTCAACCAGGTATTCGTAATTTCCCCAAGACCCAGGCTTGCTGAGTCACTCAGTTACCTGAATGCCTTTTTCACAAAGGGATGACTGTGCTGCTCCGTCTTCCTTCTTTTTGTTTGCGAGGCCACAGGGAAATCTGGATCCTCTGGTGAAAAAGCAAATCCAGTTTCTTCTTCTTCTCTTCTTCTTCTTCTTCTTCTTCTTCTTCTTCTGCTGCTGCTGCTGCTGCTGCCGGTTCTTGTAAATGTCCTCACTTGGTTTCTGGGCAGCAACTTCCTTGACTTGACTGGGGAGCAGATCTGAGCTGCATTTACCAGGCCATGCCCAGGGGAAGTGATCAGTGTGGGACCGTGAAGCTGGATTTCCCCAGGAGCTCCCTCCAAGCTTCTGGTATGATGATAAGACTCGGGATGAACCAAGGATCTCGAACCATGGGACAATGTGAAGTCTAGACCCAGTGGAGGAAGAGAAAGGCTACGGGAAGGGCAGGCTTCACTTTACTGAGCATCCGCTACCTGCCACACAGTTTCACGTGACTTATTCTGTGTGTTTCTCACAGCACCCTTGAGAAATACAGACTACGATCACATCTTTTACATAAAAGAAAACCACCATCCAGGGAGGCGAAGTCCCTTGCTCACAGACTGTCATGTGGGAAGCTCTCTGGATGCAGTGATGTCCTCCAGCTGCAGTACCAGGCAAGCTGTCCCAGAGTTCATGGAGCGGAAAGGCTCGAGAAGCAACTGAGGATGCTCGAATCACAGGTTTATAAAATCCATTCGTAAAACACAGCAAGAAGCTGAGGGAAGGAGATGGGAGGGCCGTATGACCTGATTCCTGTGCTGTCAACATTCATCGGTTCTCTTCTTTCTCTGCTAGTCAACCTCACCCCCTCAGGTGTGACCACGAGGACCAGAGCTGAGGTCTGGGCAAGAGTGCTCACAGCTGAAGGGCTTATGACACACACCAGCTCAATGGGACAGACATGGGACAAGTGTGCCTGATCATGGTGGAGTTGCCAAGAAGCAGCTGTCGCACTGCCATGGGTTCTACGTGTTTCTTGGGCAGAGGACGCATGCGACCAGAATGGGCACCAGGAATGGTGGTGAACGAAGGCCCCATGGTTCTGCATGTTTAGGTGTCTCTTGTATAAAGGCACATTGTGAATTGAACATTTAGTGCCCAGGAGCCTCATGCATATTAAGTATCTCTTGGCCCTTGTGTCTCTTCCTTCCCACATGTAACATACCTGTTCTCTGTAACTATCTATTCTGAACGTATCTAAAAACCATGTCTTGCCTGTGTTATACAAACCACATGCATACTCACGTTCTCTGATGTAGCTGAATGTTTCCTAAGGCCAGGGCACATTTCAGGGTCACATAGAGTGGAGAGAGGGACCAAAATAGCCTTGCTCTGTTTGACTCCCAGCCGAGATGTCTGCTGGGCAGCACTGCCTCTGTAGGCTCTAATGGGGGAAGGGAGCTCAAGGGAGCCTCTGGGGCTGGGCAGGCTACCAGAGAGTGTGGACATTTGGGTGGACCCTGACGGAGGACTTGGGTTTCCTTGGGAGGAAATGTCAGGAAGGGCATCTGGGGCTGAGAGCACTGTGTGAGCAACAGAAGGAAGGAAACTGTGGCTGGCTGGGAAGGGATGGTATGGGGGACAGGGTGAGACTTCTGGCCCTGGGTGCTCAGATGAAGACCTGGGGTTGCCTAGTGGCTGGAAACACACACCAGCTGTGGCAACTTGACCTCTGGGATGTGAGTGTACAGGCAGCTGCTGAGAACGGCTGTGGATTTGGAGATGTGGCTACAGGGAATGGGCAATGGATTCATCTGGGAATTCTGCAGGCAGTGGCCCATAGAGGAAACAGCCTGGAAATGAGACTGCAGATACGTGCTAAAGAGGCTGGAGGAACAGTGACCCCAGTACAAGTTTATGGATCTTATCCACAATCTAAAGAAATGGAGGCCAAATGGCTTTTGAAATTCTAAGATACATGCAGAGGAAGAGTAATGCTTCATGGGAGAGCCAGACTCTTACTGGCAGTGACGCTACACAGTAGAGCTCTGTTCCTCCTGCCCATGTCTGTGGTTGGGGCTGGGGTAGTGCACAAACATGACGCTGATGAGGCCCAAGCATTGTTGGAAAAGAATTCAGCAGCTGCCACAAGAATCTTGAATCCGTGGGTGAAGACCTTGACTTTCTCTGGGACCAATGTGGTCAAGAACAAAGTAAAATCATGACAACAAACACTGTTCAGTTTTCCAAATATAGGCTATTTTAAATACTCTACATTTACCCTCAAAGACTGACATAACTTAGAATAACTTTTATAACAGCAAGGATGAGAACTAAAACTTAAATTGTAAATACAATTTTATTTATAAAAACAAAGTTAGCTTCAAATATTTTATGAACTAGTAGAATTTTAACCTTTTGTCACATTTCCCAACAAAGTAAATAATTCTTTTTTTCACTTCTAGTCTGTCAGAAGAAAAGTCTTAGCTGAAATGGCCAGAAACTCTGACGCACACTCCGGAGGCTGCTTCCGGGGCACCTCGGCACGGCCGCTTTTCCATCCCGGCCCTCACTTGATGAGGTCCAGCAGGGTTGAAATTGTTTGACATGCTTGTTCCCAGTGCGGTAAAGAAATAGCACTTGAATGTAAATTTAATTTCCTCAGCAAGGCCATTTTTATTTTTTTTTTAATTTCTGCAGAAAGGGTACACTCACCAGCAGTTTTGCCACAAGAGTATACTGAGCAAAGGAGACAGGGTCATTTATAACCTGACGCATCCACCCTACTGCTGTGTCCAGTTTCCAGCGGCTGGAACGGGACCTCACATTCTGTATTTGTTCCGATTGGCTAGCAACTTAGAACTTTTTTAGAGAGGAAAAGGCAGAGGAGAACAAAGGAAGGAGGAAGTAACTTGTGGAATGCTGAAAAAAGTAAAAACACCTTCGAATAAAGAAGAGGAACAGGCAATGACCTAAAGCTTGCTTGGACTAGTATAAGCATGCCAGGGCAAATATTTAGGCTAAATTGTGGGAGCTAAGAACATAAAGTACATTGATTTCTTTATTAGGGCTAGCAGATATTTAAGAATGTTAGCACAGGTCTTTGAATAAATTTTGCTTCTAAGAGAAGTTACTATTTATTTCTAATGAGATGGGAAGGAAAGTCTTTGAAGAGGAAACTCTACTTTTTACAGAAGTAGGAACTTAGACTTACAGTTTGCACATTGACAAACTTGTTTTCCTTCCGTACACGAGGGGTTTATGATCCTCTGTTGCAACTGATTTGTCTTATGTAACTTCAAGAGTTACTCGTCAACCTACTTACTATTCTGGACTTTTCGGGAAATGGCAATTTGCCTTCCTATTTAGTGGGAGGGATACTGAGACTGCACTTTTTCTTACCCCAAGAAGTGCACAGTGTCATTGCAATGTCAACATCAGGGAGATCTCAGCCAGTGTGAAATAATTAGATCGTCCACTCAAAATTCTTAGTTACATCTTTTTAATATTTTCTTCACACTTCTTAAAAGCAGCTTAACAAGAATTGCATTAGTCAGGGTTTTCCAGAGAAACAGAAAAGAGAGGAGGAGATGTCCAGAATTGTCTCGTGTAATTACAGAGGCTAGAATCCAAGGAAGAGTGGCTTGAGTCCAGGGGCAGAATTCCCTCTTCCCCTGGGAGGTCAGTATTTCTTCCTTTAAGGCCTTCAACTGATTGGATGAGACCCACCCACATTATGGAGCATAATCTGCTTTACTAAAAGTATACTGGCTTAAATGCTAATTTCATCTGAAAAATACCACAGAATAATGTTGACCAAGTACTGGGAGAGGCCTTTTCCTTCATCTTTTGGTAAATTGCAATCCCTGGGTATATTCACATTTGAAACTCAAATGTGGGCATTGGCTACTGCAGGCCTTTCCCGGCTCAATGGAGTGCAGACAGGGGAGGCACAGGAGTGACTCCATTGTGTGAAGAGAAGACTGATGAGGGCCCGTGTGGCACCTCAGGTAGGGTCTGCACTGTCTGGACTATGGTCAGGCCCCTGCCTGAGCCAGCCCTGCTCTCCAGTGTCCCCAAGGAATCCCTGAAACTAGCATCTCATGGAGGAGATAGACGATGCAGGAGGTCCCCTGTGCCCAGAACAAATGGTACAACAAGGCCCCTCTGTTCCCCAAACTGGTCTCAGCAAACTTTCCCCACAGCTTGGATCTGGGCAGGTCACAGGGCCCAAACCTCATGACCAGCAGTGCTGGACCAGGGGGCTAGAAGGGCAGGTGGAGCTCTCTGACGACATTGTGGAGAGGAAGGGTGCCAGGCAAGGGGTGTCCAGGCAGGGGGTGTCCAGGATACTGTCCTGAGAGCCTCTCCAGGGACAGGTGCCCTTAGGGGCAGAGAAAAAGGCAACCGGGGAGACCAGAGGAGTCTGATGCAGATAAGGAGGGGCTCTGTCCAGTGATGTTTCTCCACAATGAGCTCTCCCGAGGACAAGCAGCCTGCTTTATAGGTGAACCCCATTGCACAGTGAGAAGACGAAGACTTCGGAACTCAGTTCCCTAGAACCTCTTCTCTCCCTGCATAGTCCGGCCCTATTGGTCCCTTCTGGTCTTGAAGGTCTTTAATGGAAACAAACCGCAAGGCCAAGGCCAGACCTGCCTGCCCTTCATGCCCATCTCCACGCAGCAGTTGAGTGTGGACTCTGCCTCCCCTGTCCCCCGAACAGTGAGTCCCCACCAGCCCCTCCAGGGACACAGTGCCAGCTCTGCAGCCCTCCCATCCCTCTGTCCATTCTTCTGCAGGCAGGATGGGCACTGTGGCTGGAGGAAGGCTCCTGATCCACTGCTTTGGGGGAATCTCTGATTTAGCACTCCACAGGGAACCCAACAGAGATCCAAAGCTGAGTACTGATTCAGAGAAAGAACATTTCTGCTAAGCTTAGGGCCTCAGGGAGGACAGATAATTATCTAAAGTTGACAGAACAATCAATTTTTTGGGTCTGAAGTTTACAAACAAAATCCCTCTCCTTTGAAGGCAGATTAGCCGTGGAAACACCTTCTACATTGCCTGCCTAAATGGTTTGTCTCTGCAATCAATCTCTCTATTCTTTCAAACAGAATTAGGATAATTTGCATAATTGTTTCTTGTCTCAGAGAAATCTTACGGGGAGGCTGTCTCCAGATAACCAGCAGCCTGGGCTCCAGGCTGGGTTGTTTCCCGACGCCAAACCCACAGGCAGCCTTGCGGTAAGGCTCCAGGCTCTAGAGCCAAAGGCTCTAGGTCAGAGGCTCCACCTGGGACCCCTGCGCCCTCCCTGCCAGGGCGGCAGAGGGAGCCACATCCCTGAAAGCCTCTGGCTTAGGGACCTCAGAATTCCCACCTCTGATAAGGTAATGAAATGAGCCAAAGTTGGTGAACAAACTGTGAACAAACTGGCCTACAGTGGCTAAAACCAGAGGGAGAAAAATAAGGTGATAAACCCCAAAAACCAGCCATCCTGGGAAGTTTCAAGGGGCTGCATAGGGTTCTACATAGGGTTCAGTGCATGTCACAGGCCCAGCAACCACATCTGCAGCCCCCAGGACCTAATCCCCTTCTACATAGGGTTCAGTGCATGTTAGCAAACACTGGGCTCGATTCCTGCCTAGTCCCTGCCAGATATCCCATGCCCACCTCATTAAGAGAATGAGGCCACACAATCACACCCAGGCCATCGTGGTGATGGAGTGGCTGGGGTCCAACTTGCACACCCTTCATTGCTGGTTCAGAGCCAGCTGTCTGACCACATTCCTACTCCAAGATGGGACTTTGGGGACATTAAAAGGGGTCAGCGACCCTGGTGGACAAAGTTCCAAAACATGGCCAGCTGGTCCCCTAGAAGTTTGGTACATGGGATAAGCCAAGGCTTTTCTTCAGGAACAGGTTTTCCACCACGTCGCTGCCCAAGGCCCAGGGCATCCCCAAGTTTGCGTGAAGCCTGCCTGCCATGTCCACAGCCCATGCTGAGCCCTCCTGGAGCCACTGGAATGCTTGTTCCTGGGCATGTGATAAGCCCAGACAGCTTCCGCCTTGCAGGACAACTGTGTGCATCTGGCAGCAGTAGCCAGAGGGCCCATGGAAGATGGAGGTGAAACCAGATGCTGTGAGAACACTTTATTAGGCAAAACCGCATACTATACAAATGCTTTAAAATGCAGCAGGAGATGTGAAGACACAAATGAACAAGCGCATAGTGACACATGGCTGTCAGAACACAGGAAAGAATCCACACTGCTTCCCCCCTTTACCTAGAAAAGGAGAGTTCTAGGCCACCTCCTCCTCAGCACACTCCTCATCCTCCTCCTCCTCCGCCGTGGCATCCTGATATTGCTGATATTCAGGCACCAGGTCGTTCATGTTGCTCTCGGCCTCGGTGAATTCCATCTCATCCATGCCCTCGCCTGTGTACCAGTGGAGGAAGGCCTTGCGCCTGAACATTGCTGTAAACTGCTCTGAGACACATGTGAAGAGTTCCTGGATGGCCGTATTATTCCCAATGAAGGTGGCTGACATTTTTAGCCCCTGGGGTGGGATGTCACAGACGGCTGTTTTTACGTTGTTGGGGAGCCAGTCAGCAAAGTAGCTGCTGTTCTTATCTTGAATGTTGAACATCTGTTCATCCACCTCCCTCATGGGCATGCGACCCCTAAAAATGGCAGCCGCCGTTAGGTAGTGGCCGTGATGGGGGTCACAGGCAGCCATCATGTTCTTAGCATCAAACATCTGCTGGGTGAGCTCAGCCACAGTCAAGGCCCAGTACTGCTGGCTGCCCCGGCTGGTCAGTGGGGCAAAGCCGGGCATGAAGAAATGCAGCCGGGGAAACGGAACCATGTTCACGGCCAGCTTCCGCAGGTCAGCATTCAGCTGGCCCGGGAAGCGCAGGCACATGGTGACCCCACTCATGGTAGCAGACACCAGGTGGTTCAGGTCACCATAGGTGGGTGTGGGCAGTTTTAGGGCCTTGGAACATATGTCATATAGCGCTTCGTTATCTATACAGAAGGTCTCATCCATGTTTTCCATGAGCTGGTGGACTGAGAGGGTGGCGTTGTAGGGCTCCACCACGGTGTCTGACACCTTGGGCGAGGGCAGGATGCTCAATGTGTTTATGATCCTGTCTGGGTACTCCTCCCGGATCTTACTGATGAGAAGGGTACCCATCCCAGACCCAGTCCCCCCACCCAGGGAGTGGGTCAGCTGGAAACCCTGCAGGCAGTCACAGCTCTCAGCCTCCTGACAACGTCCATCACTGACTCCATCAGCTCCGCGCCTTCGGTGTAGTGTCCCTTGGCCCAGTTGTTTCCGGCCCCACACTGACCTGTAAGACAGTACAGCCAGTCACTCGACGGCCAGGTATACGGTCATCAGTGGTCACCACCATAATGCAGAAAGGGCCAAGTGTCACATGTGAGGTGAAAGCACCATTCGCCCTGCAGGTGGAGCAAATGAAACCCGCTCCCCCAGAGTTACAGGACAGCAGCTTCCCCTGTTAGAAATTAAGACAGGAGTCAAACCTGAGACGGGCTCACAGACCTCGCTGCAGGTGGCTCCTGCCCATTCTCAGGAAAGGCAGTAGCCACGACCCCAGCTCAGCTCCCGACAAGGACATCAGTAGCTCCTCACCTTGAGGAGACACCCGGGCCTTCCTCCCGAAGCCCGTTTAGGACAGGCAGATTGAGCGACTCGACTCGGCGGATAGGAGGGTGTTCAGGGGCCCTGGCGCCACAGTTCCCACAGGATGACCTTGGGGTGTTCCTAGATTTTGAGCTGCCCTGGCTAAGGAGCCGCACCCCAGTCCTCGCCCGCAGCTCACCGGAAATGAAGTTGTCTGGCCTGAAAACCTGCCCGAAGGGCCCCGAGCGCACAGAGTCCATGGTGCCCGGCTCCAGATCCACGAGCACAGCGCGGGGCACGTACCTGCTACCTGCGTGGGGAGGGAGGGCATGAGCGAGGGGAGAGCTACGTTCCCAGGAGGGCGGTGGGGGAAGGACGAGGGTCTCACCGCTGGCCTCGTTGTAGTACACGTTGATGCGCTCCAGCTGCAGGTGGCTGTCCCCATGGTAGGTGCCAGCGGAGTCGATGGCATGTTCATCAGAGATCACCTCCCAGAACTGCAACAGACAGGAGGGGCCAGACAGGCCGGGGCTGAGTCACGGAGGCGCCCCAGCCCCTCTCCCACCCCCACCCTCATCCACACCCCCATCCCTAGGCCGCCCTGTCCCTGGGGTCCACCCCAGCCGCCTCACCAGCCGCCCAGTTCCACCGTCCCCGACAGGGAGCCCAGGGGCCGCAATGCAGGGGCACCGCTCCCGCCACTGCCAACATCTTCCCCGGCCACCCGGTAGGCCCGGGCTGGGCCCTCAGAGCCCCGGCTGCCAACCTTGGCCCCGATCTGGTTCCCGTACTGCCCGATCTGCGTGAGCACAATCTCCCTCATGGCTAAGGCAGGATTAGGGCGGCAACAGAAGCGCGAGAAGGAGGAGCAGAGGCGCAGCGACCCAGCCCGCCCTCCGCTAACGCTTAAATAGCCCCGCGTCCACCTCCCTCAGCCTCCGATTGGGCTCCCAGAATAAGCAACAGCTTTACTTCCACACAGGTGCACCCACCTGTGAATCCCTTGGCGTTGAACGTCTGTTGGAGAACTCAGGTATCCTTGCTATGGTCCCTTCCACGTTGGGGAAAGCTGCTCAGCTGAAGAACTTCCTCCCACGTCTTTAGTAAGACTAAATTCCTAGCTGAGCTGAAACTGATTTTTCCTCCCATGTGGGAGGGGAAGACTCTTGTTTCCATATTCACAGAGTGCCTTTGCACCTGTCCCAGATTGATGACATATTTTTGTAACCGATGAGTCTTTTCATCTATTAGGAGATCTGTGGTTAGGAAAGGCCTTCCACATGTTAACTCAACAGGACTTAATTATACGTTTTACTTTGGAGCAGTTCAAACCCGCAGTAAGCTATGGGTGTTAGAGATAGTCAGGCCTCTGATTTAGCTAGTCTTCTTTAGGATTAGCCCTTTCACCTTTCCAGAGGACTGTGGTCTCCAGCAGAGTGAAGGTAATATTGGATTCTTAAAGCTGAGGATAGGTGTTGGGTTACGCCTGCTGTGAAAGATGGGCCATTGTCACTTTGCAGGCTTTTGGATTACCCAAACTGAGGAGTTATTTCTTCTGGTAAACATTTTTCAGATGGGGTGGGGAATGCCTCGATCTAACCAGTGAAGGTATCAGTAAGCATTAGCAAATATTTGAATCTCCTGCAGAAAGGCTTCAGGGTAAATTAGAGTTGCCAGTTCTCATGTAGATAGGTTCCTCAATTTTGGACAGGTTTAACTGGAGAAGGAGAAAATTGCTGGCCGTTTGGGTCATGTCAGGCACAGAGCTCACAGGGCTAAGTCACCTGTTTTAGTGTCTTGAAAAGATTTACCCCTATAAACAAATGAGACATTAACAGAAACAAAGAATCCCTTCTAGGGTGAAAAGAATCATGAAAGTGCTGAGTTATACTCCTGTGTTTGGTACTTGGCATTAGTAATTTATTACCATCATTCAGCCCGAGGGGCCCTGGACTGAAATGCAATCCCTGGACCATTTTTGTTCTTCTTCAGGGTATTCCGGCCCAGTTCTATGTATGCTGACCAGCACGCCCACAAGCTTCATTGGCCCTTTCAGTGCAGGGGCCTTGGCTGTGGCATCTACAAGGGCATTTCCTTTTACATGGTCAGTCTCTCTTTTGATCTCCTCTGCAATTAATTATAGTCACTTTTTGGCAGCAAAGCAGCATTCTAACAAGCTCAAAATCTGAATGATGTTGTATGGAAAAGCCCTTTGGGGTCAGGAGTCCCCACCCATTCCAAATTGCAGCATAAGCATGAAGCACTAAAAAATCAGACTTGGAATCAGTGTAAATGTTAACTTTTAAATCCTTTCCAACTGCAGGGGCCTAGTAAGTTCAATTAACTCAGCTTTTTGAGCTGAGGTCGAGGCCAGCAAGGCTTGTGCCTTGATTCTCTTGTGCTGACTACTAATAGCATATCTAGCCCTCCTGTTTTCCTGATGCATAAAAAAACTTGCATCTGTTAACCACTCTTCCTTGGGATGGTCAAGGGGCTCATCTCTCCTACGTCTGGCCTGCTAGAATAAATTTGTTTCATAACCTGTGACATGCTTTGGCTGTGTCCCCAGTCAAATCTTATCTTGAATTATAGCTCCCATAATTCCTACATATCGTGGGAGGGGCCCAGTGGGAGGTAATTGAATCGGGGGATGGGTCTTTCCCATGCTGTTCTCGTGACAGTGAATAAGCCTCATGAGATCTGGTGGTTTATTTATTTATTTATTTTTGAGACAGAGTCTTGCTCTGTTGCTCAGGCTGGAGTGCATTATCGTGATCTTGGCTCACAGCAACCTCTGATTCCCGGGTTCAAGCGATTCTCCTGTCTCAGCCTCCCGAGTAGCTGGGATTACAGGTGCCCACCACCATGCCTGTCTAATTTTTGTACTTTTAGTATAGACGGAGTTTCACCATGTTGGCCAGGCTGGCCTCGATCTCCTCACCTCAGGTCATCCACTGCCTTGGACTCCCAAAGTGCTGGGATTACAGCTGATGGTTTTATAAAGGGGAGTTTCCCTACACAAGCTCTTTTGCCTGCTGCCATGTAAGAGATGTGACTTTGTTCCTCACCTGCCTTCTGCCATGAGTGTGAGGCCTCTCCAACCACGTGCAACTGTGAGTCAATTAAACCTCTTTTTTAATAAATTACCCAGCCTCAGATATGTCTTTATTAGCAGCGTGAGAACAGACTAATACAACCTGTATGCCAGAAAGGCTGGGAGCACCTGTGGACTCTGACAGGTAAGTAGCTGGGTTTATGGTTTGCCAGGCTTTAAGGGTTATGTCTGGAGGGTCGGTCTAGCAATAAGGCCTCACACTTTCATAAATATTCTCCTATTATCCACTGGTGCCCTTTAGCTTCTAGGACCACCTTCCCTTGTTGTGGGGTCAAAAACCTGTAGGTGCTGTTCTAATGTTAGTTTATTAGCTTTGCCAACTAGAAAAGTGGTAGCAGCAATAGCTCTAAGACATCAAGGCTAAAAGTCAGAGGATCACTAAGGAAAGTAAAAGCTAAACTGTTTGGGGCCTCTTTCCTGGGGCAGCCTCCAGACTACTGCAAAACGGAGGCGGTGGGCAGAAAGGCAACAATATGCAGAGCACTCAGGTGAGGGACAAAGCACAAGGTGGACAGTCCAAAAACAGAAAGTGGCAAACATCTTGTTTAGCCAAATCCATTCTTCTCAATATTCCCCAGGGCCTCTAACCCTGTGGGCTTGGCCTCTAATCTGAGTATGACACCCCCAGGTCTCTAACTTTGGGCTGAGTCTCTCACCCTAATATTATACCCTAGGGCCTCTCACTTAAGTAATAGTGGGTAATCATTCTTGCCAACCTGAATGGCTTCGCGACTCTAAAAGACAGCCCACTTGCCAGCTGAATGATTCTATGTGGATTGTTTTCCTTGGAGTGGGGGTCTTGTCTTGGTGTCCCTTCATGGTGTTGCTGAAAGATTTTGCTGGAAAAGAGGTTCCTGATACAGACCACAAAGTAGGATTCTTAGATCTTGTGCAGTAAAAAATTTGAGGTGAGTCAGAGAGCACAGTGAAAGAAGCAAGTTTATTAGAAATGACTCCATTACAGAGTTGGACATCCTCAGAAAACAAGAGCAGGAATGCATTGTCTTTTGTTAGTGTCTGTACTCTAACTATAAAGAGAAAGAGTTATAATTACACTTGGAAGGTGCAGATGTACTCACTAAAGTCGGGGCTATTGGTTTTAACAGTGACCATTAACCCGTTAACCTAAGCTAGCTCGTTAATATTATCTTTAACAAAAAATGCTGCACTCCTAGGACATTTATACATTTTTCAGGCTTGGTGGAAGATGTCTTGTATGGCCATAAATATTCTGCAATTGTAATCTGTGGCCAGTAAAAAAATGTGGCTATTTCCAGACCATAGGTATTAACCTTCTAGATGCCTTGTGAGTACCTAGCTACTCATATTAAGATAGAGAATTCTAGTCATGTTTATTAAACTAGAAGCTTGATAACCATGAGTTCCTCTAACACAGCAAGTCTACTCCTCAAGGAGAAAATGCATTTCTCAGGAATTTTGTGCATTTTGTATGGTGGCATTTGGTATGTTTACCAAAATGGCAGAAAAGAGTGAAATTAGTCCTCAAAGATTTCTCAAGATTGGATATAAAGTAAACAAAATGATTATAGTTAATATGCAAGTTGACACAGTTGATATGCAAAAGAAATTTTGTTTGAAACACAATGAGATTTTTATTTTTATTTATTATTATTATTTTGAGACAGAGTCTTGCTCTACTGCCCAGGCTGGAGTGCAGTGCACCATCTTGCCTTACTGAAACCTCCGCCTCCCAGGTTCAAGTGATTCTCCTGCCTCAGCCTCCCAAGTAGCTGGGATTACAGGCATGAATCACCACACCCAGCTAATTTTTGTATCTTTAGTAGAAATGGGGTTTCACTCTGTTGGCCAGGCTGGTCTCAAACCCCTGATAACAAGTGATCTGCCCACCTTGGCCTCCCAAATTGCTGGGATTACAGGCATGAGCTACTGCTCCCAGCCACAATGAGGCTTTTAAATAATTCTGATTTCCTGCTGTTGAGCAGGGAGCTGAGCAAATTCAACAGATCATGAGCCTAAAGTAGGAGAAGACTGAGGACAAACTCTAGAACACATGTGATTAAATTAATTACAATGGAAACCAAATCAAATTTAATAAGGCCATACCTCTTAGTTTCAAGATGTTTCCCCTCATTTTGAAATGTGGTGTTATTCAGTGGAAAAGAAAAATAGTGTTTATCTCCAGAGTAAAGAACAGGGATCCCTGCAGGGACTGACTGACTGAGAGCTATGGCTCAGGATTAAAAATTCTCTTTTTTCCACTTACAAACTAAAAATTAATTTCTAAGCCCCTATTGACTAAATGGACCCCCCTTCTTGGATAAGGACATTCCAAAGTTACCCTGAAAAGCTAGTTCAAGCCATGGGTCACACCTGCCTCGTTAGACTCTCCTCCCTTTGGTTTTAATTGTAATTTTTAATTAATTTTTATGGGTACATAGTTGGTGTATATATTTATGGGGGTACATGACATACTTTGATACAGGCATGTAACAAGTAATACATAATAAAAAACAGGGTATCCGTCCCCTCAAGCATTTATAGCTTGTGTTATAAACAATCCAATTATACTATTTTAGTTTTTATAAAATATATAATTAAAATTTTTTTTACCATAATCACCCTGTTGTGCTATCAAATACTGTCTTATTCATTCTTTCTAACAATTTTTTGTACCCATTTCACATCCCCACTAACCCCCTGTTCCCCCACTGCCCTTCCCAGCCTCTGGTAAACACCCTTATACTCTCTATGACATCAATTATTTCAAATTTTAGCACCCACAAATAAGTGAGGACATGTGACATTTTTCTTTCTGTGCCTGACTTATTTCACTTAACATAAAGCCTTTCAGTTCCATTTCTGTTACTGCAAATGACAGACTCTCATTCTTTCTTATAGCTGAATAGCACTCCATTGTGTATATGTACCACATTTTCTCTATCCAGTCATCTGTTGATGGACATTTAGGTTTCTTCCAAATCTTGGCTATTAGCAACATTTGTTTTTGACTGACTTCTGGATAAAAGCCACCTTAACTGAGGTGAAATGATATCTCATTTTGGGTTTGATTTGCATTTCTATAATGATCAGTAATGTGGAGCACCTTTTCACTTGCCTATTTGCCATTTGTATGTCTTCTTTTCATAAATGTCCATTTAAATTTTTGTCCACTCTTTAATTGATTATATTTTTTCTATAGAATGTTTTGAACTCAATATATTGTAGTGTATTAGTCTGTTTCTGCACTGCTATAAAAAAACTGAGACTGGGTTATTTATCTATTTATGTATTCAGATGAAGTCTTGCTCTGTCGCCCAGGCTGGAGTGCACTGGTATGATCTCGGTTCACTGCAACCTCCACCTCCTGGGTTCAAGCAATTCTCTGCCTCAGCCTCTTGAGTAGCCGGGATTACAGGCACCTGACACCATGCCCAGCTAAGTTTTGTATTTTTAGTAGAGACGGGGTTTCACCATCTTGGCAAGGCTGGTCTTGAACTCCTGACCTCGTGATCCACCCGCCGCAGCCTCCCAAAGTGCTGGGATTACAGGCATGCACCACTGCGCCTGGCGAGACTGGGTAATTTATAAAGGAAATAGGTTTAACTGAGTCACAGTTCCACATGGCTGGGGAGGCCTCAGGAAACTTACAATCATGGCAGATGGGAAGCAGGCACCTCTTCCATGATGGCAGGCGAGAGAGCATGTATGTGAAGCAAAGGGGGAAAAGCCCCTTATAAAACCATCAGATCTCATGAGAACTCACTCATTATCAGAAGAACAGCCTGGGGGAAACCAACCCCATGATCCAATCACCTTCTACCAGGTCTCTCCTTCAACACCTGGGGATTACAATTCAATATGAGATTTGGGTGGGGACACAAAGCCTAACCATATCATGTAACTATTAATTGCTTTTCAGATGGGTAATTTACAAATATTTTCTTCCATTCTGTGGGTTTTCTCTTCACTTTGTTTATTGTTTCCTTCACTTTAAAAAAGCTTTCTGACTTGCTGTAATTCCATTTGTCCATGTTTGCTTTGGTTGTCTGTGCTTATGGGGAATTATTTAAGAAATTTTTGTCCAAACCAATGCCCTAAAGAGTTTCCCCAGTGTTTTCTTGTAAAATTTTGATAGTTTGAGGTGTTAGGTTTAAGTCCTTAATTCATTTTAATTTGATTTTTGTATTTTGCAAGAAATAGGGTTCTAGTTTCATTCTTCTGCCTATGGCTTGCCAGTTTTCCCAGCCCTATTTATTACTGAAACTGTCTTGTTTTTTGTTGTATGTTATTGACACTTTTGTTGAAAATTAGTTTAGCTGTATGAGTTTGTTTCTAAGTTCTCTATTTCATTCCATTTGTCTTTATGTCTTTTTATTCTAGTGTCATGCTGTTTTAATTACTATAGCTTGATAGTACAATTTAAAACCATGTAATGGGATTCCTACAGTTTTGGTTTATATACTCAGAATAGCTTTGACTATTATGGTGTTTTGTGGTTCCATATATATTTCAGATTTTTTTTCTATTTCTGTGAGGAATGTCATTGTTATTTTGATAGAGATGGCATGAAATGTATAGATTGCTTTGGATCATATGGACATTTTTTAAAATACTGATTCTTCCAATCTGTGAACATAGAAATAACTTTCCATTTTTTTGTCTTCTCTTTCATTTCTTTTATCAGTGTTTTACATTTTTAACTGTTGAGAACTTTTATTTCTTTGGTAAATTCCCACACATTTTGTTTTATTTGTGGCTATTTCAAATAGGATTACTTTTTTGAATTCTTTTTCAGTTTGTTGACTGTTGGCATATAGAAATCCTACTGATTTGTATATGTTAATTTTGTATTCTGCAAATTTACTCGTTATTACTTCTAATAGTTTTTTGATGGAAATATTATGCCATTCTCACATTGCTGTAAAAACAATCGGTGACTGGTTAATTTATAAAGGAAATAGGTTTAATTGGCTCATGGTTCTACAGGCTGTACAGAAAGCATAGCACTGGCTTCTGCTTCTGGTCAAGCCTCTGACAACTGACAATCAAGGTGAAAAATAAATCCAGTGCTTGCACATCACATGGTAAGTGTGAGGGCAGGGGGGAAGTGCTACACACTTGTAGATAACCAGCTCTCATGAAAACTTACTATTGTGAGAATGGCACCCAAGGAAATGATGCCAAACTGTTCATGGAAATCCTGCCCTCATGATTCAATCACCTCCCGACTAGGCCCACTTCCAACATTGAGGATTACATTTTAATATAAGATTTTGGTGGGAACACATACCTAAACTATATCATTTTGCCCCTGGCCATTCCAAGTCTCATATCCTTCTCATATTTCAAAATACAATCATGACATCCCAATAATCCCCAAAGTCTTCACTCATTTCAGCCTTAACTCAAAAGTCAAAAGTCTCATCTAAGACAAAGCTAGTTTATTCTTCCTATAAGCCTGTAAAATAAAAAACAAATTAAGTGCTTCCAAGATACAAATGGGGCATAGGCATTGGGTAAATACTCCTATTCTAAAAGGAAGAAATCAGCTAAAAAAAAAAAGAGACCACAGGACCCATACAAGTCTGAAGCCCAGAAGGGGAGTTATTGAATTTTAAGGCTCCAAAATAATTATTTTTGATTCTATGTCCCATTTCCAGGGCACACTAATGCCTTGGGATGTTTAGACCTTGTGGCTTTGCATGGTTCAGCCCCCACAGCTGCTCTCATGGGCTGGTATTGTGTGCCTCTGGCTGGTTTTGTGTGCTTCTGGCTTTTCCAGGTGCAAAGTGCAAGCTGTAGCTAGATCTACCATTCTGGGATCTGGAGGACAGTGATCCTCTCCTCACAGATCTACTAGGCCATGCCCCAGTGGGGAACCCACATGGGGATTGTAACCCTACATTTCTTTGCTGCATTGTTTTAGTAGAGGTTCTCCATGAGGGCTCCACCCTTGCAGCATGCTTCTGCCTGCACACCCTAGCTTTTTTATACATTATTTGAAGTAAAGGTGGAGGCTCCCAAGTCTCAGCTCTTGCATTTTGTACACTCACAGGCCTAACAACATATGAAAGCTACCAAGGCTTATAGCTTGCACCCTCTGAAGCAGTGACTGGAGTTGTAACTGGGCCAATTTGTGCTACACCTGGAGCTGGAGCAGTGGCCAGAATGCAGGGAGCCATGTTCTAAGGCTACCCAAGGCAGCAGTTCCTGGGCCTGATCCCAGAAACTATTCTCTTCTTTTAGGCCTCAGGGTCTGTGATGGGGGGCTGCCTTTTAGATTTCTAAAATGCCTTCAATTCCTCTTCCCCATTGTCTTGGCTATCAACACTTGCTTTTTTTTTTTAAGTTATACAAATATCTCTAACAAGTGATTGCTCCACAGCCTGCTCGAGTTCCTCTCTTGTAAAAGCTTTTTATTTTTCTGCCACATGACTGGGATGCAAAGTTTTTAAGCTTTTACGCTATGCTTCCCTTGCAAGTAAAAATAAATTACAACTTACTTTTTTTTGCTGCAACATGTGAGCATAGGTTGTTAGAAGCAGCCAGGCCACATCTTCAATGCTTTAGTGCTTAGACATTTTTTCAACAGAAACCCTAAATCATCACTTTCAAATTCAAACTTTTATATATCCCTAGGGCATGACAGAAATTCAGCCAACCACTTTGCTAAGACAACATGAATGACCTTTGCTTCGATCCTAATAAGTTTCTAATTTTCATCTGAGACCTCCTCAGCTCAGCCTTCACCATCCAGATCACTATCAGCATTTTCGTCAAAGCCATTCAAAGTTAAGAAAATCTCAACTTTCCCTCATTTTTCTGTCTTCTTCTGAATCCTACAAACTCTTCCAACCTCTGCCTGTTTACCCAATTACAAAGCTGATTCCACATTTTCAGGTATTCTTATAACAATTTTCCACTCCTTTGTGCCAATTTTCTGTATTAAGCTTTTTTCCCATCACTATAAATACCTGAGGCTGGGTAATTTATTTTTTAGAAAGGAGGTTTAAGTGGCTCATGATTCTACAGGCTGTAGAGAAGACACAGCACTGGTATGCACTTCTGGGAAGGCCTCTGGAAGTTTACAGTCATGGCAAAAGTTGAAGCAGAATCTTGCACATCATAGGGCAAAAAGCAGGAGAAAAAAAACAGAGGGGCGAGTTGTTACACACTTTTAAATAACCAGGTCTTATGGGAACTCACTCACTATCATGAAGATAGTACCAAGTGGGATGGTGCTAAGCCATTTATGAGTAACCCACCCCAATGGTTAAATCACCTTTCACCTGGCCCACCTCCAACATTGAGAATTAAATTTGGGAGGGGACACACATTAAAACCCTATCAGAGGAGTCTTTACGTTTTTCCAAATATAAGATTATATCACTGGCAAAAACAATAATTTGACTTCTTTTCCAATTGGGGTGCCTTTTATTGCTTTCTCTTGTCTGATTGCTCCAGATAGGAATTTCAGAATTATGTTGAATAACAGTGGTAAAAGTGGATATTCTTGTCATCTTCCAGATTTTACAGGAAAGGCTTTTAGTTTTTCCCCACTTAGTATGATACTAGCTGGGGGTCTGTCATATATGACTTTTATTATGTTGAGATATGTTCATTCCATACCCAGTTTTCAAAGGGTTTATTATTAAAGAATATTAAATTTTATCAAATACTTTTTAGCATAATGGAAATGATTATATGGATTTCATCCTTCATTCTTTTCTTTTTTTTTTTGAGATGACGTCTTCCTCTGTCACCCAGGCTGGAGTGCAATGGCATGATCTCAGCTCACTGCAACCTCTGCCTCCCGGGTTCAAGCGATTCTCCTGCCTCAGCCTTCCAAGTAACTGGGATTACAGGTGCCCACCACTCCACTCAGCTAATTTTTGTATTTTTAGTAGACATGGGGTTTTGCCATGTTGGCCAGGCTGGTTTTGAACTCCTGAACTCAGGAGATCCGCCTATCTCGGCTTCCAAAAGTGCTGGGATTACAGGTGTGAGCCACTGCACCTGGCCCCTTCATTCTATTTATATGATATATCACATTGACTGATTTGCATGTCGAACCATCCTTGTATCTCTGGGATAAATTCCACTTGGTCATTATGAATTACCTATTTATGTATTGTTTAATTGAGTTTGCTAGGTTTTTTGCAAATTTTTGCATCAATATTCTCAAATATGGGCTCATAGTTTTCTTTTTAAATGTGTCTTTGTCTTGTTTTGATATCAGTGTAATACTAGCCTCAAAGAATGAGTTTGGAAATGTTCTTTCCTTCTCTATTTTTCAGTCTGGTCCTACAGACATTTTTTTATTATGGCTTTAATTTTGTTACTCATTATTGGTCTGTTCAGGTTTTGGATTTTTTCCTAGTTCATTCTTGGTAAGTTATGTGTGTCTAAGAATTAATTTCCTCTAGGTTTTCTAATTTGTTGGCATACAATTACTTATAGTAGCCACTAATGATCCTTTGATTTTCTGAAATGTTACTTGTAATGTCTCCTTTTTCACCTTTGATTTTATTAATTTGTATCATCTCTGTTTTTTAGCTAGCTGTCTAAATATTCATTAATTGTTTTACTTTTCAAAAAACCAACTTCTTGTTTCATTGATCTTTTGCACTGTTTTCTTCATTTTATTTCTGCTCTAATTTTTATTATTTCTTTTCTTCTAATTTTGAGTTTTGTTTGGCCTTTTTATTCTAGTGAATTAAGATGTATTGTTAGGTTATTTATTTGCAGCTTTTCTGATTTTTATATAGGCACTTACAGTTATAAATTTTCCTTTTATAATAGTACCTCTTTTACCATATTCCACAGGTTTTGCTATGTTATGTTTCTATTATTTGTTTCAAGAAAATTTTCCATTTTCTTTTTAACATTTTTATTGACCTACTGATCATTAAAGAGCATATTGTTTAATGTCCAAGTGTTTGTATAGTTTCTGAAATTCATTTTTTAATTGATTTCTAGTTTGTTCCATGGTGGTCAGAGAAAATGCTTGATATTACTTCAATTTTTTAAAATGTTTTTAGACTTGTTACTTAATATATGGTCTATCCTTGAAAATAACCCATGTGCAGAGAAGAACAATGTGTATTCTGCAGCTGTTGAATGAAATTTTCTGTAAATATCTATTAGGTTCATTTGTTATACAGTGCAGATTAAGTCTGATGTTTCTTTGTTGATTTTCTGTCTGGAAGGTCTATCCAATGACTAAAGTAGGGTATTGAAGTGTCCAGCCATTATTGTATTGAGGTCTCTTTCTTTAGCTCTTATAATATTTGCTTCATTTATCTAGGTGCTTTAGTGTTGGGTGCATATATATTTCTTATTATATCCTCTGGAAGAATTGATCTCTTTATTATTATATAATGACTTTCTTAATATCTTCCTACAGTCTTTTGTTGAAATCTATTTTTGTATGGTATAAGTAAAGCTATTTCTGCTCTTTTTTGGTTTCTATCGGCATGGAATAACTATTTCCATTGTTTTATTTTCAGTCTAAATGTATCTTTACAGGTAAAGTATTTTTTTGTAGGTCATAGATTATTGTCTTGCTTCTCTATCCATTCATCCACTATTTGTCTTTTGATTGGAGTATTTAGTTCATGTACATTCAATGTTATTATTGATAAGCACTTACTCCTGCCATTTTGTTACTTGTTTTCTGATTGATTTTTATCCTCTCATTGTTCTTTTCTTTCTTCCTGTCTTCCTTTTAGTGAAGGTGATTTATCTTTTAATATTATCTAATTTATTGCTTTTTACTTTTTGTACATCTGTGGTATGCTTTTTGATTTAAAATTACCATGAGGCTTGAATATAATATCTTATAACACATCATTTTAGACTGTGGACAATTTAACATTGATTGCATAAACAAAGAAACAAGCAAAGCAACTAATAAAAACTCTACACTTTAACTCCATTGCCATTCTTTTAAACTTTTTGTTGTTTCTCTTCCTTCCCTATTTTACTGTCTATGTCTTGGAAATATGTTGTAGTTATTTTTTATTGGTTTATTGTTTACTCTATTTGAGATTTTTGCACACCATAATTACCATGTTATAATATTCTGTGTTTTTCCATGTGCTATTACTACTGAGTTCTGTACCTTCAGATGACTTCTTATTGCTCACTCACTTTTTTTCTTTCAGGCTCAGAACTCCCTTTCGCATTTCTTGTAGGACAGGTCTGGTGTTAATGAAATACCTCAGCTTTTGTTTGTCGGAAATGTTCTTATTTCTCTGTCAAGTTTAAAGGACTTTTTGCCAGATACATTATTCTAAAGTAAAAGTCTTTTTTTTTTCCTTCGGCTTTTTTAATATGTCATGCCACTCTCTCAGCCTGTAAATTTTCCCCTGAAAAGTCTGCTGTCAGATGAATTGGAGTTCCATTGAATGTTATTTGTGTCTCTTCTCTTGCTGCTTTTAGAATCATTTCTTTATCCTTAACCTTTGGGTGTTCAGTTAAGTGCCTTGAGGTGGTCTTCTTTGGGTTAAATCTGCTTGATGTTCTGTAACTTTCTTGTACTTGAATGTTGATATCAAATGTTGGGGAATTGTTTTTAATATTATTTCTTTAAATAAATGTTTAATTTTTTTTTTTTTTTGACAGAGTCTCGCTCTGTAGCCCAGGCTGGAGTGCAATGGCGCGATCTCGGCTCACTGGAAGCTCCGCCTCCTGGGTTCACGCCATTCTCCTGCCTCAGCCTCCCAAGGAGCTGGGACTACAGGCACCCCCACCACGCCCAGTTAATTTCTTTTTGTATTTTTAGTAGAAATGGGGTTTCACCGTGTTAGCCAGGATGGCCTTGATCTCCTGATCTTGTGATCCACCCGCCTCTGCCTCCCAAAGTGCTGGGATTACAGGCGTGAGCCACTGCACCGGGCCAATAAATGTTTAGCTCTTATCTCTTTTTCTACCACCTCTTTAAGGTCAATAACTCTTAGATTCCTATTTTGAGGCTATTTTTTAGATTCTGTAGGCATGCTTTATTTTTCATTCTTTTTTGTCTCCTCTGACTTTGTCTTTTCAAATAGTCTGACTTCAAGTTCACTAAATCTATCTTCTCCTTGATCAATTTTTCTAAGTAACTCTGATGCATTCTTCAGTATGATAATTGCATTTTAACTTCAGGATTTCTGCTTTATTCTTTTTATTTCAATCTCATTGTTAAATTTATCTGATAGAATTTTGAATTCCTTCTCTGCATTATATTGAATTTCTTTGAATTACCTCAACCAGCTATTTTGGATTTCCTGTATGAAAGGTCACATATCTCTATTTTTCCAGGATTTGCCCCTGGTGCCTTATTTAGCTTGTTTGGTGAGGTCATGTTTTCCTGAATGGCCTTGATACTTGTAGATGTTCATCCATATCTGGGCATTGAAGAGTTCAGTCTTTATTGTAGTCTTCACAGTCTGGGCTTCTTTGTTCCCATTAGTTTTGGGAACATTTTCCAGGTGTTCAAAGACACTTAGGTCCCAAGCCCAAAAACACAGTAGCAAACACGTAGAGGTACTGCTTTGGTGGCCTTGGATTAACATTAAGAAAAATTCTCTTGATTTATCAAGTAGAGATTCTTGTTCTCTTCCCTTTCTTTCTCTGAAACCAGCAGTGTCTCTTTCTGTGCTGAGGCATGTGGAGCTGGAGTTGGGGTAACATAAGCACCCCTGAGGCCATCACCACTGAGACTGTGCTGGTTCACACTTGAAGTAGGCATAGAACTTGGTCTCACCCAAGGCCCACTGTAACCACAACTTGGCTACCATATAAGTTTATTCAAAGCCCTAACCCTAACCCTAAACCCTAACCCTAACCCTAACCCTGACCCTGACCCTGACCCTAACCCCTAACCCTGACCCTGACCCTGACCCGACCCTGACCCCTGACCCCTGACCCTAACCCGACCCTGACCCCTGACCCTGAACACTGACCCTGACCCCTGACCTTGAGATAGGAATTTTCTAAACACAACAATCGGCCTCCAGCACCATCTCCATTGTCAGGGCCCAGTGCTTTACTCCTAAGATCACCACCAAGACATCAATGCTCATTTTCATCACTGTATTCAACACTGTATGGGAAGTTCCATCCACAACAAATAGGAGAGAAACAGAAGTAAAGAGCACTCATATGTGAAAGGGGACAGCAAAACTGTCTACTCACAGATCACATGATCTATCTTACATACAGAAAATCATTAAGAACCCCCAAAATATTATTAAAACTAGTAAAGTAAGCAAAGTTACAACACAAAATCTCAATACACAGTAATCTGCTATATTTCTAGACACTAGAAACAAACAACGTGAGAATGTAATTATGAAAAAAATTCCAGTCTAGGGGTGGTGGCTCACACCTGTAATCCCAGCACTTTGAGAGGCTGAGGTGGGAGGATCTTTTGAACCCAGGAGTTTCAGGCCAGTCTGGGCAACACAGGGAAACCCTCTCTCTACAAATAACTTAAAAATTAGCTAGGTGTGGTGGTGCACGTCTGTAGTCCTAGTTACTCAGGAGACGGAGGAGGGAGGATTGCTTGAGCCCAGGAGGTTGAGGCTGCAATAAGCTGCGTTCACACCATTGCACTCCAATCTGGGCAACAGAGCAAAACCATGCCCAGAGAAAAAAAGAAAGGAAAAAGAAATTCCATTTTTAAAAATCAGCAGGCTGGACATGGTAGCTAACACCTGTAATCCCAATGCTTTGGGAGACAAAGAGAGGAGTATCACTTGAGGCCAGGAGTTTGAGGCCAGCCTGGGCAGGAGAGAAAGACCCTACCTGAAAAAAATTAAAAAAAATTAGCCAGCTGTGGTGGTGCACACCTCTAGTCCCAGCTACTTGGGAGGTTTGAGGTGGGAGGATCACTTGAGCCCAGGAAATAGAGGTTGTAGTGAGTCATGATTGTGCCACTGCACTCCAGCCTGGGAGACAGAGTGAGGCCCTGCCTCAAAAAATAAAACAATTGCTCATAGGAGTATGGGTTTATCTGGACTCAGAATTCAGTTCCATTGATCTATTCCATTGATGATGCCAAAATCATGTTGTTTTTGTTAATGTTGCTTTCTAGTAAGATTTGAAATTTGGAAATGTGAGCCTCTGAGTTGGTTTCTTTGACACTATGTTGGCTATTCTGCATCCCTTGAAATTTCATATAAATGATAGGATCAGCTTGTGAATTTCCGCCAAAAGTTTTCTTGAATTTATTTCAGCAATGTTTTGGAATTTTCTATGTATGAGTTTATTTTTTCCCCCCAAAACAGAGTCTTGCTCTGTCACCCAGGGTGCAGTGCAGTGGTGCAATCTCGGCTCACTGCAACCTCCGCCTCCCGGCCTGTAATCCCAGCACTTTGGGAGGCCGAGGCGGGCGGATCATGAGGTCAGGAGATCAAGACAATCCCGGCTCACACAGTGAAACCCCGTCTCTACTAAAAATGCAAAAAAAATTAGCCGGGCATGGTGGCTGAGACTACAGTCTCAGCTACTCAGGAGGCTGAGGCAGGAGAATGGCGTGAACCCGGGAGGTGGAGCTTGCAGTGAGCAGAGATCACACCACTCCACCACACCACTGCACTCCAGCCTGGGCGACACAGCGAGACTCCGTCTCAAAACAAACAAACAAACAAACAAAGCACTATGTCTAGGTATGACTGTTTTCAGAAGAGGTGTCATACTGGTATAACATATCATGGCATATCGTAATACCCACCCACAACACTGCTGTGATGTTCACAATGCAGATGATACCTGCAAGACTGCTATGGCACCCTTAAAACTGATGTGAAGCCCGCAAGATTCATGACACTCCTAAGACTCATATGACACCCTTAATAATGATATGACACCCATAAGGCTGATATGATGCCCATAAGACTGATGGGACACCTGCAACAGTGATATGATGCACACGATACAGACATGACACCCGCAATACTGATGACACCCACAAGAGTACTATGACACCCCTAAGACTCATATGACACCTGTAATACTGATATGACAGCCGCAATACTGACATGACAGCAGGGCGCTTGGTATACAGCTTCCACTGACCTGGATTTGGATTGGTTTGGCCTCTATAATGAAGTTTGATGTCTCTGCTTTACTGACAAGGTATTAATGTGGTTGTTTATAGTTTACAATAATTTCCTTCTTCTAGGAATATTGCAATAGCAAAGTTTAACTTATCCCTTCTCTTGGATTCCCCAGCAGTTACAGCAACTTCACACAAAATACTCCTATGTATTTTATCAAAGCAAAGACAGCCTAAAAATTTTTTTAATTTAGAAAAAAAAAAGCAGCCGGGCATGGTGGCTCAGGCCTGCCTGCAATCCCAGCACTTTGGGAAGCCAAGGCAGGTGGATCACTTGAGGTCAGGAGTTTGACACCAGCCTGGCCAACATAGTGAAACCCCATCTCTACTAAAAATACAAAAACTTAGCTGGGCGTGGTGGCGGGTCCCTGTAATTCCAGCTATTCGGGAGGCTGAGGCAGTAGACTCGCTTGAACCTGGGAGGCGGAGGTTGCAGTGAGCTGAGATGGCGCCATTGCACTCCAGCCTGGGCAACAAGAGCGAAACTCGGTCTCAAAACACACACACACACACACACACACACACACACACACACACACACACACACACACAACAAACAAAAAAAAACGAGCACTGATCCGGGGGCGCCTGTTTTCTTGGCCTCAGGCTGTGGCGCCTTCCCGTCCCCAACCTCCTGACCGCGTCTCCTCTCCTGGTACCAGGGTCTCTCCCCAGAAACAAACTCACATCCATAACCTGCATCTTGGCCTGCGCTGGGGGTGACCAGCCCAAGCCCTCATGAGGGGACGCTTTTATTAATATAAAGTGAGGTCCCGCTACAAACGGCGGACAGGGAAACACGGCCGCGCTCCCGCCGCTACACTCAACGGCAACAGGAAGCTTTTTCCTCATCTTCGCCTGGGCGGCCCCAGGTGTCCCGAAGCTGCAGCAGCGTCTCCCTGTCTCACTGTGGACGCGGCCCCAAGTGTCCCCATGTCTCCCGAGGCCGCAGCCTCTCCCAGCCGCGTCCTGAGGGGAGGAAGCTCTGTCCTCACGGTAAACGCCCCGCAACGCCGCCTTGCGGATCAGAGACGGCTCAAGCGCGCAGCGCTCGGGTTTAGCAGGGGCTGGGCGCCCCCTCGCGGCAGCCCTCGGGAATCTCTGAAATTCAGCCTCCAGATTACTCCGGGCCATGATTTTGGAAATTTCAACTGAAATCGAGCCCACCATCACATGCCTTGATCAGAACGCATGGAGATTTTTAACAAGTAAAGAAGATGGCCAGTAGACAAAGGTCAATGGATTTTCTTTTTCTTTTTCTCTTTCTTATTTTAGAGACGGAGGCTTGCTCTGTAGCCCAGGCTGGAGAGGCAGTGGCATGACCTTGGCTCACTGCAGCCTCCGCCTCCAAGGATCAAGCAATCCTCCCGCCTCAGCCACCCAAGCGCTGGGATTACAGGCGAGAACCTCCGCGCCCAGCCCTAGCTGATTTTTTTTATATCACCAATAATGTATAGGAATAATTTGAACTTAATGAATTAAATTTTGGGTGTGCTATTGTAAATGATATTCTTTAAAATTTCAATTCATTGAGTATAAATCTAACAAAAGACAAACAAATACGCATTCAGGAAACTGAATCATGGTTGAGAGGAATAAAAAATATATAAATACATGCAGATAGTCCTCGTTCAGAAACAATAACTTAGTATTGTTATCTTTACCACAAAGCTAAAGTAATGAAGAGTGATATTGGTGACAGAATAAGCAAAAAGATAAATGGAACACAATAGAGAACCCAAAAGACCCGAATAAATACAGTTAACTGATTTTGTCATGGGGCAAACGCAATTCAATGGGGAAAGAAAAGTCTGTTCCACAAGTGGTGACAGCACAACAGAAACCATAGTGAAGGAATGAACAAAGACACAAACTTCACGGGTCAACCAAAAAATCACTCAAGGTAATCTATAGACTTAAATTTCCAAATATAAAATAGTAAAAGTTATAGAAGAAAACCTACATGGATTTGGGTTGGTGATAAATTTTTAGATACAATAGCAAAAGCTAGTCCATAAAAGAAAAAGAAATTGATAATGTGGACTTTATTAAAATTTGAAATGTCTACTCTGTGAAACATCCTGTTACAAGAATCAAAAACAAAGCCACGGACTGAGAGAAAATATTTATAAAACAAACCTGAAAATGACTTATATGCAAAATATACAAAGAAATTCTAATGCTCAACAAGAAAACAACACAACTAAAAGGTTGACACCTCACTAAAAATGATATAAGACAGCAAACAAGCATCCAAAAGAACGCTCATGGCACTTGTCAAGAGGGAAAAGCAAATTAATGCAACAATGGTATACCACTGAGCATCTACTAAACTGACTAAAATCTTTTTTTAATGCAATAAAAATTACAACAGGAGGCGGGGCACAGTGGCTCATGCCTGTAATCCCATCAGTTTGGGAAGCAAAGTCAGGAGGATCAACTGAAACCAGGAGTTCAAGACCAGCCTGGGCAACATAGTGAGACCCTCATCTTTAACAAAAATTAAAAAAAAATTAGCCAGCCCTGGTGGCACATGCCTGTAATCCCAGCTGAGGTGGGAGAATTGCTTGAGCCTGGGAGGTAGAGGCAGCAGTGAGCAATGTTCATGCCACTGCACTCAGATTGGGCTACAGAGCAAGACTCTCTCTCAAAAAAACAAATAAATAAATAAAATTAAAATAAGTTGCAACAGGAACTCTCATTCAATGATAGTGGAATGCATAATGATACAGCAACTTCAGAAAACAATACAGCAGTTTATATTAAAGTTAAACATGCTCTCACCATAGAAGCACTCCTAGGTTTTGGGGGGTTTTTTTGTGTTTTTTTTTTGTTGTTGTTGTTTATTTGGTTTTGTTTTTGTTTTGTTTTTTGTTTTTTGGAGATGGAGTCTCGCTCTGTCACCCAGGCTGAAGTACAGTGGTGCGACCTTGGCTCACTGCAACCTCCACCTCCTGGGTTCATGCCATTCTCCTGCCTCAGCCTCGCAAGTAGCTGAGACTACAGGCACACACCACCACGCCTGGCTAATTTTTTGTATTTTAGTAGAGAAGGTGTTTCACCGTGTTGCCCAGGCTGGTCTGAAACTCCTGAGCTCAGGCAATCCACCCACCTCAGCTTCCAAAAGTGCTAGGATTACAGGTGTGAGCCACTGCACATGGCCAACTACTAGGTATTTAGATAACAACTTTATAAACTTAAGTCCAAACAAAAGCCAATATGCTGTTATGTACAGTTGATCTCTTCATAATGGCCACATACTTTAAGGGGTCAGGATGACCTTCAATAGGTGAATGAATAACCAAGTTGGGTACATCCATGCAATAGAATGCTATTCAGCGAGAAACAGGGGTGATCTATGAAGCCATGCAAAGACACTGATGAATCTGACATGCACATCGCTAAGTGAAAGAAGCCACTCTGAAAAGATCACATAATGTGTGATCCCATTTCTGTGACATTATAGAAAAGTGTGACTATAACTCGTTTTAGGCTCAAACTCCTGGGCTCAAGCAATCCTCCCACCTCAGCCTCCTAAGTAGCTAGGACTCCAGGCAAGTGCCGCCACACCCAGCTAATTTTTTAACTTTTTTGTACAGTTGGGATCTCCCTATGTTGCCCAGGCTAGTCTTGAACTCCTGGGCTCAAGTTAACCTCCCACCTCAGCCTCCCATGTAACTTGGACTTAAGGCATGGACCACTACACCCAGCTAATTAAAAAAACATAATTTGGTAGAGATGGGCCTCAAAATGTTGCTCAGGCTAACGTGAAACTCCTGGCCTCAAACAATCCTCCCTCCTTGGCCTCCCAAGTGCTGCGATTACAGGCATAAGCCACTGCACCCCACCTGATTTTTTAGTCAAGTTATTGTTTGTTGTTGAGTTATAAGACTTTTTAAAATAAGTTTCTGGATATTAACTCCGTACCAGTTATATGATTTGCAAATATTTTCTCCCTTTCTATATATGTTGCCTTGTCACTCTGTTGATTGTTTCCTTTGCTACACAGAAGTTTTTAAGTTTGATGTACTCCCATCTATCTAATTTTGCTTTGGTTGCTTATACTTTTGGTGTCATATCCAGGAAGTAATTGTTCATTACAATGTTATAAAGATTTTATTTTTTTTCTTCTTGGAGTTCTGTACTTTTAGGTCTTACATTTCAGTCTTTAATTTATTTTGAATTAATGATAATAGATGATGCATTACACGGTAGCATTCCATAGAATGGAATGATCTGGTTGGGATCTGTGTCCAAAACTTAGTTGAAATGTAATCCCCAGTGTTGGAGGTCGGGCCTGGTGGGAGGTGATTGGATCACAGGACAAACTTCTTATGAATGGTTTAGCACCATCCGTCTTTGGAACTGTACAGTGAGATCTGGTTGTTTAAAAGTGTACAGCACCTCCCCATCTTTCTCTCTTCCTCCTGCTCTGGCCATGTCAATTGCTGACTCCCCTTTCGCCTTCAGCCATGAGTGTAAGTTTCCCAAGAAGCCAAGCAGGTGCCAGCATCATGCTTCCTGTACAGCCCGCAGAACAATAAGCTAATTAAATCAATTTTAATTGGAGGAGACTCTGGCAGCAGCTGACGTCTGAGCCAGGAGACAGCAGTGGCAGCTTCCCTGTGGGACTTGGGTGCCTCCGTTCTGCAAGTCCTCCTGTCCACTGGCCCCTCCCAGGGCCCATGCCTAGCCACTCTGCAAGAGTAGGTGCACAGTGCAGCCTCTGCAGCCCAGCCTGAGTGCATTGCTCCACCTGAGTACCTTCCCCGTGACCCAGGAGCACATTGGATTCCCCAGCGCAGCGAGAGCCCAACCCCAAGCCATAGGACTTCCTGGTGTCCCCAGGGCTGTGGCACGTAGCTAGGGATACCGAGGGGGAGATCTGTGGCCAGCACTCGAACGGAGGAGGAACCCCCACTCTCAGAGCACTGAGAGAGGTGAGACATGTGGGATCCTGGGCAACGAGGGAGCGAGGCATGCCTCCCTCCAGAGGGCCAGTCCAGAAAGGGGGCGACCTATGCAGCCTCTGCCCTAGGGAGCCCCGCAGCTCAGAACACCTAACAAAAGAAACGCAGGCAGGCGCCAGTGATCACAGGAGGCTCCCCTCAAGGTCCAGGAGCTGATGAGGGGCTATCGCTCTCCCGTCTCAATGCAAAGCACACCTGCGAACGCGAAGTACAAAAGAACTTTGCTGCTGGAGATAGCAGCCGTTCCTCTTAAGCACCATCTATTGGATCACAGCCCTAACTACAACACCAAAATTGGCCAGCTAATACAACATCTGTGAAACCAAGCACAATTCACCCACCCGTAAGGGTCCTGTACAGAACCTTGGCCCTCTGAAGCATCCAGAAACGAAGCCAGCTGACAATACCCAACTTACACCGCAGTTAAAGGAACACCAACCCTCCCAGATGAGAGTCAGTGCAAGAACTCTGGCAATTCAAAAAGACACAGTGTCCCCTCAGAAGACCCAGGCCTGACGAGGGACGTGAGGAGCAGCCCCGACTCCCGGCTCAGTCGCAAACACCGGCGTTGGGGAAAACCAAGTAATAAAACCGCGAAACTGCGCCTGTGCGCGGGAGGATTCCAGATGGTTGCACGCAATCCCAGCGGGGTGGGGCAGGACCTTCCCCAGGGGCGGGACCTTCCCCAGGGGCGGGAAAAGCCAGGCCCCTCCCCGACCTCCTGAGCCCAAAACCGGGTTGTGCCCATGACTGACAGGCAAGGCTCCGCCCTACTCCCCGCCCCTTTAGCACCTCCTGACTGCCGATTGGCGGGCTCGCCTTGGTCTCAACGCTGATTGGCTGGCAGCACTACAGGCTGGCACCCACCGCGTCTCACCTCCTGAGCGGCTCCGAGAAGACGCCCGGCCAGGGTGAACACCGCGGCAGGAGAAAACGGGAGACTGTGAAGAGCATGGGGAGCCTTTGTCGTGCAGTGTGAAACCCTCGTAAACCCTCATCCCAAGACCTTCAAATTTTAGCCTAGGAGACCCCAGATCCCCTCACCCTGAGAAGCTCCAAATCCTCTCAGCCTCAAAAGACCCCAAATCCTGCCACCTTGAGGGATTTAAAATCCCCTCAGCATGAAACCCCCAAAGTACCTCAGCTTCAGACACCCCAAATCCCTTCACCCAGAGGAACATCGAATCTCCTAATGCTTAGATCCCCAAATATTCTGAGCCTGAGGAGCCACAATTTCCCTCACCCTAAGGCACCCCAAATACCTCAGCCTGAGGAACCCTAAATATCTCAGAGAGACCAAATTTCCCCAACCACAGATAACCTACATAGCCTGACAACTCAACCCCGTCAGCTTCAAGGACCAAATAACCTCAGTGTCAAACACCCTAAAACCCATTAATGAGAGACCCAAATCTCCTTTACCCGAGACCCAGAATTTCCTCAGCCTCAAATATCCCAAATCCTTTCATCCCGAGGAACCCCAAATCCCCTTAACCTGATGAATCTCAAATCCTGTCAACTAGAGCACCCCAAATCTCTTCAGCCTAAAAGACCCCTAATCTCATCCTGAAAAACCACAAATACTATCAGCCTGAGGGATACCAAAGCTCCTCAGCTCGAGATACCCCAAATTCCCTCAACCTGAGAAACCCCAATTTCTTCAGTCTAAGACATCTCAAATCCCCTCAGCCTGAGGGACCCCAAATCCCAACCAGAGAGATAGCTTCCCCTTAGAGATGCAGACTGATTTACTCCTGGATTTTTCTAGAATCCCCAGGTAGAGATCCCCAAATCCTGTCTATGCAAAATGTTCATTTTGCCTCGCTAAAACAGAACCCTGCTCCTCAGTGTGACCCAAGTCCCAGCAGTCAGGGGGCCTCAAGGTCTCCTTGGGACTCCTCTGGCTCTCACACCTCAGGACTCCCCTCAAACACCGGTAGCTACAACCCTCCAGGCACCTGTGCCACCCTTCTCCAAATGAGCCAAGCTGCAGGGGAACTAAAAGAACAAAATCCAGCTTACATTAGGTGGCAGCTCATGGCCAGTGGAGGCCTTCCCATCCCATCAGTACCCCCAGACCTCCCTGGGGTGCTCGAGACCTCACCAGGAACCCAGTCTTCCTGCTCTGAACACCCCAGCCAGATGGAGACGACAGAGCCTGGTTCTGGGTAGTGCTCAGGGCTGTTGCCCCATCTCAGCACCTTCTCCTTCCACAGGAGCCTTTGGCCTAGGAGCTGGGAGACTCAGGGGCCCTTCCCATACGCAGAATTGGAGCAGGGCCTTCTAGACAGTCCCAGCACCATGAGCCCTGAAAGGTCCCAAGAGGAGAGCCCAGAAGGAGACACAGAGAGAACAGAGCGGAAGCCCATGGTGAGAAGTCGGGGAGGTGAAGCCAGACTCCCAGCAGGAGCTGATCTCTGGAGTGCTGCAGACTCCTGACATGTACCCTTGGGTGACTCTGTCTGAATGTGCATGGAATGGGGGCAGCTGGTCCTGGCCAGGACATGGGGGAGAAAAGAACACTAGCATCAGCGACTGCTCTGTGTCAGCAGAGAGCTAGGAAAATGCTCAGTGTCTGCTCAGTTAAACAGGACACAATCTGGAGAAGGAGGGAAGGTCTTTATGTTTCACAGAGACTCCCAGAGGCCCCAGGCTATGCCCTACACACAGGGTAGAGGAAAAGGACCAGCTCAATGTGTATTAGTAAATCACTGATGGAATCTGTTACTTCCTCTAGGTCAAAGATGCCTTCAAAGACATTTCCATATACTTCACCAAGGAAGAATGGGCAGAAATGGGAGACTGGGGGAAAACTCGCTATAGGATTGTGAAAATGAACTATAATGCACTGATTACTATAGGTAACAGGAAGTACTGGGCACAGACCAGCCTGGGCGATATAAAACAGGTCTTTGGTCCCTATATTATTTTAATTATCAGGTGGCGGCATCTGCCCACAATTCCCTTTTGCACGGAGACAAATCTGGAGGGAAATATTGTTCTTTTGCGTCAGTGCAGGGTTGTGTGTGGATACTGACCATGCAGAGGTCACATCTTGACCTTGTTCAAGACTCTCCCAGCTCATCAGACTGAGCAACACTGACTTTGTGGTGCTTTCCATTGCCACTGCCCTTTGTTCCTCCTCCCAGCTCTTCCATTTCAGAGCAAAATTTTTTGCTTCTTTTCAGGTCTCAGAGCCACTCGACCAGCTTTCATGTGTCACCGAAGGCAGGCCATCAAACTCCAGGTGGATGACACAGAAGATTCCGATGAAGAATGGACACCTAGGCAGCAAGGTAAGAGGGAAGGGAAGGAGGATTTTTTTTTTTAAAGATGGAGTTTCGCTCTTGTTGCCCAGGCTGGAGTGCAATGGAGTGATCTTGGCTCACGGCAACCTCTGCCTCCCAGGTTCAAGCGATTCTCGTGCCTCAGCCTCCCAAATAACTGGGATTACAGGCATGCGCCACCACACTCAGCTAATTTTTTGTAATTTTGTTTAGTAGATATGGGATTTCTCCATGTTGGTCAGGCTGGTCTCGAACTCCTGACCTCAGATGATCTACCCACCTTGGCCTTCCAAAGTGCTGGGATTACAGCCATGAGCCACCACACCTGGCCTATTTTTATTTTTTTTAAGACAGAGTCTTGCTCTGTCATCCAGGCTGGAGTACAGTGGTACAATCTCGGCTCACTGCAGCCTCCACCTCCCAGGTTCAACAATTCTCCCACCTCAGCTTCTCAAGTAGCTGGGACTGCAGATGTGCACCACCTTGCCCAGCTAATTTTTGTATTTTTTGTAGAGATGGGGTTTCACCGTGTTGGCCAGGCTGGTCTCGAATTCCTGGCCTCAAGTGATCTGCCTGCCTTGGCCTCCCAAAATGCTGGGATGATGATGATGATGATGATGATGATGATGATGATGATGACTGTTACTATTATTACAGACAAGGTCTCACTCTGTCACCCAGGCTGGAGTGCAGTGGCACAATCATAACTCACTGCAGCCTCAAACTCATGGGCTCAAGTGTTCCTCCCACCTCAGCTTCCCAAAGTGCTGGGATTACAGGCATGAGCCACCGTGCATAGCCCCCAGTAAGATTTAGAAGTGACCTCCTGGCCAGGCATGGTGCCTCACACCTGTAATCCCAGCACTTTGGGAGGCTGAGGCAACCATGTCACTTGAAATCTGGAGTTTGAGACAAGCCTAGCCAACATGGTGAAACCCCATCTCTATTAAAAATGCAAAAAAAGATAGCTGGGCATGGTGATGGGTGCCTATAATCCCAGCTACTCAGGAGGCTGAAGCTGGGAAATAGCTTGAACCCAGGAGGTGGAGGTGGCAGTGAGCCGAAATCGTGCCACCACCCTCCAGCCTGGGCAACAGAATGAGAAGACTCCGTCTCGGGGGGAAAAAAAAGTGACCTCCTGAAACCGGCCTCGGTTTAGGTCTCAGCTTCATTTCAGAATTTAACAAAGGAAAAAGAGTCTTCCCTCAAAAACATAAATGTTCAACAAACCAGCACAATGTAATCCCAGCACTTTGGGAGGCCGAGGTGGGCGAATCATGAGGTCAGGAGATCAAGACCATCCTGGCTAAAACGGTGAAACCCCATCTCTACTAAAAATACAAAAAATTAGCCAGGCACAGTGGCGGGCACCTGTAGTCCCAGCCACTCAGGAGGCTGAGGCAGGAGAATGGCATGAACCCAGGAGGTGGAGCTTGCAGTGAGCCGAGATAGCACCACTGCACTCCGGCCTGGGTGAAAGAGCGAGACTCCATCTCAAAAAAAAAAAAAATTGTCATTCTTTTTTTTAAAAAAAGAAAACATTGTTTTTGCTAAACAATGTTAATAAATCACAGAACAATTAAAGAAAACAAACTGCAAATCCACAAAAAAGCTTTCTAACACCAATCTCATAATAGTTATTGAGTTAAATGTCTTAGAAGAAATAATATTAAGTAAAGATACATCATTTATGTACATTTAATCATACTATATGATCCTCTTATACCAAAATGTATCTACTTCTTTGTCTCGATTCTGGAGCGGGTTTGAGAGAGCTGTTTAGTTGCCCTGATCTTTCCCATACGTCACTGACCAGAGACAGCATCAAGTAGATAAAATAATGTACCATAATTATAAAATAGAAGTGCAAAGCTCATTTCCTCTTCTACTGCTTGGTTAGGAGAGTTTAGAAGTAAACACAGTCAATCTGCCCAAACTGGAGAAAGCAACTTGGATTGGGTCTACGATTTCCCCATCTGTGGATTTGAGATTCCTTAAGACCTTAATGTAATGTAAGAGGAATGAAAGGCCAGCGTTTGCTTTTCTGCAAATGTTTTGACAGGAAAAGAATGTCTCTTTAGAGGGAATCTATCTCCCGTGGTTTACCACACATCTATACATCTTTATCTGAACTCAGTTAAAATCCCCAATTTAAATCAATTTATTTTCTATTGTGGAAATCAAACAACATATATTTACTCTTCTAACAATTTTTAAGCATACAACTTTATTAACTATATGCACACTGTTGTGCAATCGATCCCTAGAACTCTTTATCTTGCATGACTAAAACCCTAACCCATTGAACAATAACACTCCATTGCTTCCTCCCTCCAGCTCCTGGCAACTGCAATTCTGTTTCTATGAATTTGGTTACTTTAGATACCTCATATACGTGGAATCAGCCATGAAACATTTGTCTTTTTGTGACTGGCTTATTTAATCACTTAGCAGAATGTTCCCAAGATTCACCCATGTCACAGCATGTGACAAGATTTTCTTCTTTTTTAAGGCTGAATAATATTCTACTGCATGTATATACCACATTTTGAAAATCCATTCATTTGTCAATGGATATTAGGTTGCTTCGCCTCTTGTCTATTGTGAATAATGCTGTAATAACTATCAGTGTGCAAATATCTCTTTGAGATCGTTTTTAATTCTTTTTTTTTTTTTTTTTTTGAGACGGAGTCTCGCTCTGTCGCCCAGGCTGGAGTGCAGTGGCGCAATCTCGGCTCACTGCAAGCTCTGACTCCCGGGTTCACGCCATTCTCCCGCCTCAGCATCCCAAGTAGCTGGGACTACAAGCACCTGCCACCACGCCAGGCTAATTTTTTTGTATTTTTAGTAGAGACGGGGTTTCACCATGTTAGCCAGGATGGTCTCGATCTCCTGACCTCATGATCCGCCTGCCTCATGGGCTCGATCTCCTGACCTCATGATCCGCCTGCCTCGGCCTCGTGAAGTGCTGGGATTACAGGCATGAGCCACCGCGCCCAGCCTTTAATTCTTTTTAATATATTATATATCCAGAAGTGGAATTTCTGGATCAGAAGGTAGTTCTGGTTTTAATTTTTTGTGGAAGCGCCATACTGTTTTTTTACAGTGTCTGCACCATTTTATATTCCCACTACTATGGTTTGAATGTGTGGAAGTTCATGTATTGGAAACTTAATTGCCATTGTAACAGTATTAAGAGGTGGAGCCTTTAAGAGGTGATTCGGTAATGATAGCTCCAACCTCATGAATGGATTAATGCCATTATCACAGGAGTGGGTTAGTTATTGCAGGAGTGGGTTCCTGATGAAAAGGATGAGTTGGGCCCTTCCCTGTCTTTCTCTCTGTCTCACATGCACACTTACCCTTCTACCATGTCATGATGCAGCTTGAAGACCCTTGCAAGATGCCAGTGCCATGCTCTTCAACTTCCCAGCCTCCAGAACCACAAGCCAAATAATTATTTTCTTTATAAATTACCCACTCTGGGCCAGGCACAGTGGCTCATGCCTGTAATCCAAGCACTTTGGTAGGCCAAGGCAGGCAGATCACAAGGTCAGGAGTTCGAGACCAGCCTCGCCAGCTTGGCAAAACCCCATCTCTACTAAAAATACAAAATTAGCCAGGCATGGTGGCATGCACCTGTATTACCAGCTACTTGGGAGGTTGAGGTAGAAGAATCACTTGAACCCGGGAGACAGAGGTTGCAATGAGCCGAGATCACACCACTGCACTCCAGCCTGGGCAACAGAATGAGACTCCATCTCAAAAAAACAAACAAACACATAAATTTCCCACTCTCTTGCATTCTAGGAAAGCAGCAGAAAACAGACTAAGCTACCCACCAACAATAAGCAAGTGTTCTAATTTCTCCACATCTTCGCCAATACTGCTATTTTCTGGTTTTTTGACAGAGGCTATCATAACAGGATAAGGTGATATCTCATTGTGGTTTTAATTTTCATTTCCCTGATGATTAGTGATGTTAAGCATATTTTCATATGCTTCTTGGCCATTTATGTATCTTCTTTTGAGAAATGTCTATTCAAGCTTTTTGCCCATTGTATTAGTCAGCCCAGGCTGCCACAAGAAAATACCACACATTGAGTGGCTTAAACAACAGAAATTTGTTTTCTGACATTTCTGAAGTCTTGTAGTAAAAAATCAGAGTGCCAGCATGGTTGGGTTCCGGTGAGGGCTCTCTTCCTGACTTGTAGTCAGCCTCCAGCTCACTGTGTATTTACATGAATTATTTGTGTGCCAACAGCAGGAAGGAGAAGGAATTTCTCTCTTCTTCTTCTTATAAAAGCAATAATACCTACTAGAAGATTTTTTTTTAGACAGCCTCATTCTGTTGCCACAGGCTGGAGTTCAGTGGTGCAATCTCAGCTCACTGCAAACTCCACCTCGTTCAAGCAATTCTCCTGCCTCAGCCCCCCACGTAGCTGGGACTACAGGGGCACGTCAGCTAATTTTTGTATTTTCAGTAGAGATGGGGTTTTACCATGTTGACCAGGCTGGTCTCAAACTCCTGGCTTCAAGTGATCTGCCCACCTCAGCCTCCCAAAGTGCTGGGATTACAGGCATGAGACACCGCACCTGACCAAAAGCACTAATGTCATCCTAAGGGTCCCACCCTCATGACATCACCTAGCCCTAATTACCTACCAGTGGCTCCATCTTTAAATACCATCATATTGAGGTATTAAATATGCTTCAGCATATGAATTTGGGGGAAACAAAATTCAGCCCATAGCACCCATTATTTAATTATTTGTTTTGTTGTTGTATTATAGGAATTCTTCATATATTCTAGATATTAACTCTTTCTTCGGTTTTTTTTTTTTTTTTTTTTTTTTTTTTTTTTTTTTTTTTTTTTTTTTAGACAGAGTTTCGCTCTTGTCACCCCGGCTGGAGTGCAATGGCGCGATCTCAGCTCACTGCAACCTCCCCCTCCCAGGTTCCAGCGATTATTCTGCCTCAGCCTCCCGAGTAGCTGGGATTACAGGCACACACCACCACGCCCAGCTAATCTTCTGTATTTTTAGTAGAGACAGGGTTTCACCATGTTGGCCAGGCTGGTCATGAACTCCTGACCTCAAGTGATCCATCTGCCTCGGCCTCCCAAAGTGCTGGGATTACACCCATGAGCCACAGTGCCTGGCCTGGATATTAACTCTTTATCTTCTTTTTTTTTGAGACAGAGGTCTCACTATGTTGCCCTGGCTGGTCTCGAACTCCTGGGTTCAAGTGATCCTCCCACCTCAGCCTCTGAATAGCTGAACTATAGTCATGTGCCACTGCACTCAGCAACATTAACCCTTTATCAGATACATGGTTTGCATATATTTTCTTCCACTCTGTAGGATGCCTTGACACTGTGTTGATTGTTTTCTTTGCTACACAGAAGTCTTTAAGTTTGATGTAGTCGTACTTGTCTATTTTTGCTTTTATTGCTTATGCTTTTGGTGTCATATACAAGAAGTTATTGTTCATTTCAATGTCATGAAGCTTTTCCTCTGTGTTTTCTTCTTGAAGTTCTGTACTTATAGACCTTACATTTCAGTCTTTAATCTATTTTGAGTTAATTTTTGTATGAGATATGTGGTAAGAGTCTGTCTTCTCTTTTGCATATGTATATCCAGTTTTCCCAATACAATTTCTTGCAGACTGTCCTTTCCTCCATTGTGTAGTCTTGGCATCATTGCTGAAGATCATTTGACCATATACACAAGGGTTTATTTCTGGCCTCTCTATTCTGTTCCATTGGTCTATATGTCTGTCTTTATACCAGTACCATACTTTTCTGATTACTGTAGCTTTGTAATATGCTTTGAAATCAGGAAGTGTGAGGCCTTCAACTTTATCCTTCTTTTTCAAGATTGTTTCAGCTATTCTGGGTCCTTAGAGATTCTACATGATTTTTTGGATATTTTTCCATTTCTGAAAATAATAGCATTGGCATTTTGATAGACAGGGCATTGAATCTATAGATCATTTTGATAGTATGAACATGTTAACAATATTAAGTCTTCAAATCCACGAACACAGGATGCCTTCCATTTATTTGCGTCTCCTTAAATTTCTGTCGGCACTGTTTTGTAGTTTTCAGTGTTCAAGTTTTTGCCTCCTTGGTTAAGTTTATTCCTAATTATTCTATTCTTTTTGATGCTATTGTGATTGGGATTTTTTTCTTAATTTCCTTTTTGGATTGCTCATTTTTACTAAATAGAAACACAACTGATTTGGGGTGTTGCTTTTGTATGCTGAATTCATGTATTACTTCTTTTTTTTTTTTTTTTTTTTTTTTGAGACGGAGTCTCGCTCTGTCATCCAGGCTGGGATGCAGTGGCATGATATCGGCTCACTACAAGCTCCACTTCCAAGGTTCATGCCATTCTCCTGCCTCGGCCTCCTGAGTAGCTGGGACTACAGTTGCCCGTCACCACGCCCAGCTAATTTTTTGTATTTTTAGTAGAGATGGGGTTTCACCATGTTAGCCAGGATGGTCTCGATCTCCTGACCTCGTGATCCCCCCACCTCGGCCTCCTAAAGTGCGGGGATTATAGGCTTGAGCCACCATGCCCAGCCCAAATTCGTGTATTACTTCTAACAATTTTTTGGTAAAATCTTTATAGTTTTATTTTTATTTATTTTTTTAGATGGAGTCTCGCTCTGTCGCCCAAGCTGGAGTGCAGTGGCATGATCTCGGTTCACTGCAACCTCTGCCTCCCAGATTCAAGTGATTCTCCTGCCTCAGCCTCCCGAGTAGCTGGGACTATAGGTGCCCGCCACCATGCTCAGCTAATGAATCATTATAGTTTTCTGCATGTAAGATCATGTCATCTGCAAACAGAGATTATTTTACTTCTTCCTTTCCATTTGGATGCCTTTTATTTATTTTACTGGCCTAATTGCTCAGGCTACGACTTACAGGACTATGTTGAATAGAAGTAGCAAGACTGGAAATCCTTACCTTGTTTATGACCTTAGAAGGAAGGCTTTCAGTTTTTCATCATCGACTATGATGTTAAAAAATGGGCTTTTTGGCTGGGCGCGGTGGCTCATGCCTGTAATCCCAGCACTTTGGGAGGCCGAGGTGGGAGGATCACAAGGTCAGGAGACCGAGACCATCCTGGCTAACATGGTGAAACCCCATCTCTACTAAAAATACAAAAAATTAGCTGGGCGTGGTGGCAGGCACCTGCAGTCCCAGCTACTCGGGAGGCTAAGGCAGGAGAATGGCCTGAACCCAGGAGGGAGAGCTTGCAGTGAGCCGACCTCGCGCCCCTTCACTCCAGCCTGGGTGACAGAGCGAGACTCCATCTCAAAAAAAAAAAAAAAAAAAAAAAGGGCTTTTCTTATATGACCTTTTTACATTGAGGTGATTTCCTTCTATTCCTAGTTTGTTCAGTGTGTTTGTCATGAAAGGTCAATTTACATTTTAAAAATTAATGTAATAAACACCTTATTAGGTATACCTTTACAGATAGGCTGGAACAAAGATGAAGTTTTATCTATTTTTTTTAATCTTAAGAAAATTAGCAATGCCCCCAATAGAAGCATAGGCCTTAATGATACTTCAGAAAACATTTCCAAATTGCCCTTGGATAATACTTGGAATCACCACTCTCTGATTCAGAATTCTCTGTCTCTAATGAGAAACTCCAGAGTTAGGCCGAGCATAGTGGCTCATGCCTGTAATCTCAGCACTTTGGGAGTCCGAGGCAGGTGGATCACCTAAGGTCAGGAGTTCGAGACCAGCATCGCCAACATGGAGAAACCCTATCTCTACTAAAAATGCAAAAATTAGCTGGGTGTGGTGGTGCACACCTGTAGTTCCCAACAACTCACAAGGCTGAGGCAGGAGAATTGCTTGAATCTGGGAGGCGGAGATTGCAGTGAGGGGAGATTGTGCCACTGCACTCCAGCCTGGGCGACAGAGGGAGACTCCATATCAAAAAGAAAAAAAAAATCTCTAGAGTTTGGAAACATTTACCAACCAAACCACTGATTTCTCATCACCTTTTAGTCAAACCTCCTTGGATGGCCTTCAGAGGAGAACAGAGTAAACACCAGAAGGTAAGTATCTCCCAAATCCTGTTGACAAGAAAACTTCCTCATAGATCCAAATACAGGTAAGAGAAGGAGAATGTACAGACTATCCTAGGAACTACTGCCTTCCTCTCCTGATCTCTTTAGCGCAGTGTCTGACATCATCATTATTTTAAGAGTTAATAAGAACAGCAACAATAATCGCTACCATGGGTTATTTTCTCAGTATTTTCAGACTTTATTTTAAGCATTTTACATGAATAAACTTTACGTATAGTACCTATTCAACTTCACATATAGTACCTATTAAGTAGGTACTATAACTATAGCCATTTTACAGGTTAGGAAACTGAGGTATAAAAATGTTCAGTTATATCCCTGGGATCACATTCAGTGTTGGTGCAGTCTAATCCAAAACTCCTTCTCTAAAGCACTTACAAGATCATTAAAAGTTTCATAGTTTTATAAAGTTTATGCTGTCTTACCCATATGTCTTTACATCATTCGTCCAATTGATTTTTCAACCTCAGTTTTTCTCTGTTGTAGTAAAGTCAGATTTGCACTAAAACACTCTGATTAAGGGAAGCTTCCAAGTAAATAGACAATTCATACTGTGGATGGTACCAGAAGAAGATAGGGTCCCTACCCTCATAAGGGACCCATTCTGATCAGAGGAAGCAGCTTCCAGCCCTGAGGAGTTTCAGGTTCGAAGATTGAGAAACAACAAATAAGAAAATGGTTTAGGACTTCATATAGGTTACACCCTATTAAGTAAAAATATATTCTTCTGGAACCAATTTCAAATGCTCATTCCTGTAGAAGGCAGTAACGGCTCCTTCCTCTGGGCTCCAATTAGGGAACTCTCATGTTATTTGGAATTATTTGTTTAGCCTGCCTGCTGCCTCTTCATTGTGAGCTCTTCAGGAGTCTAGTCCCTTCCTGATTCTTCTCAGAACTCCCAAGCCCAGCTCAGGGCCTCTGAGAGCCTCCTGAGTGTTTTCTGAATGATTGATTCCAAGCTTATGAATTAAACTATAAGTAACAGGGTCAAGGAATGCTGAAAATATCTTTGAGTTAGATTTCAACTGTAGAGATATATCAGGACTATGAGATAATTTTTGTTTGTTATTTTTCTACAGGGGCAGGGGGTGGTTTGAGACAGAGTCTGGCTCTTGCGCCAAGGCTGGAGTACAACGGCTCAATCTCGGCTTACTGCAGCCTCCATCTCCTAGGTTAGTGTGATCCTCCTGCCTCAGCCTCCTGAGTAGCTGGGACCACAGGCATGCACCACCATGCCCGGCTAATTTTTATGTGTTTTGTACAGGCAGGGTTTTGCCATGTAGCTCAGGCTGGTCTTGAACTCCTGGGCTCAAGCCATCCTACTACCTTGGCCTCCCAAAGTGCTGGGATTACAGATGTGAGCCACCGCACCCAGTCTGTGAAAAAAATTATTTTTTTCTTTTCTTTTCTTTTCTTTCTTTCTTTTTTTTTTTTTTTTTCAGACAGTTTCACTCTTGTTACCCAGGCTGGAGTGCAGTGGCGCAATCTCGGCTCACTGCAACCTCCACCTCCTGGGTTCAAGTTGTTCTCCTGCCTCAGCCTCCTGAGTAGCTGGGATTACAGGTGCCCGCCACCACACCCGGCTAGTTTTTTGTATTTTTTGTAGAGACAGGGTTGGCCAGACTGGTCTCAAATTCCTGACCTCAGGTGATCTGCCTGCCTTGGCCTCCCAAAGTGCTGGGATTACAGGTGTGAACCACTGTGCCTGGCGAGAATAATTATTAATCTCACATTCATACTGTATTAAGTACCTCAAAAAACACTTTGGTGAACATTATTATCTTTCATGTTCACTACAATATTAAGAATTAGTGCCGGGGGCAGTGGCTCACACCTGTAATCCCAGCACTTTGAGAGCCAGAGGTGGGCAGATTACCTGAGGTCAGGAGTTCGAGACCAGCTTGGCCAACATGGTGAAACCCCATCTCTACTAAAACTACAAAAATCAGCTGGGCATGGTGATGGACACCTGTAATCCCAACTACTCGGGAGGCTGAAGCAGGAGAATCGCTTGAACCTGGGAGATGGAGGCTGCAGTTAGCTGAGATCATGCCACTGCACTCTAGCTTAGGCAACAGAGTGAGACTCCCTCTCAAAAAAAAAAAAAAGAATTAGCATGGGCTGGGTGCGGGGGCTCTTACATATAATCTCCGCACTTTGGGAGGCTGAGGTGGGTGGATCACTTGAGGTGAGGAGTTCTAGACCAGCCTGGCCAACCTAGCGAAACCCCGTCTCTAATAAATATACAAAAATTAGCTGGGTGTGGTGGCACGTGCCTGTAATCCTAGCTTCTTGGGAGGCTGAGGTAGGAAAATCTCTTGAACCTGGGAGGTGAAGGCTGCAGTGAGCTGAAATCGTGCCACTGCATTCTAGCCTAGGCAACAGAGCAAGACTCCTTTTCAAAACAAAACAAAACAAAAAAACCATGTATGCCAACTTCTGGATCGGGAAACTAAAGAGAAATTAGCTAACAATACACCCTTATTCAAGCAGACAAGCAGAATTGGTACAGGAACTAACTAATCTAATTCAAAAGCCAAATATTCTTTCCAGGATATGGCAACATGCAACTTTGACTTCACTTTCTTAGTTGTCTAGATATATTTTTGCCAATCATCTCTTTGTTCTGTTCCGAACCTTACTGCCCTATTACCTCATTTTCCAGATGTGCTTTGTCCCTCTGTGCTTTTCTACATTTCCCCTTCCATCAAAAGTCTACTAGTTTATGGAAGATTTCCTCCTTCTCTCTGTAAGCCCTTATCCCCTTCTTTCACAGATCTTGCTGATTCTCCAGCTAGTCTTCCCAAGTATTCTTCCTCCTTCCCTTTAACTTACATAGAACGTTTTGAGAGAAAGTTGAAGGAAAGAGCCTTAAGACATGGGTTAGAGTCCCAGATTCACTACCCACTTAGACCTTGTCTTTTCCCTCTAGTATTTAGACACTCTAGGTATTTCCAAGGTTTGAACATTAACTACAGTCATATGAAAACATGTTGCAAGCCGTAAAGAACTAAATAAATGCACGTTGTCTTTTAATATGTGATTCTCACATTAAAGGGAATGCCCAAGGCGTCATTCAATAATGAATCTAGTTTGAAAGAATTGTCAGGAACGCCAAATTTACTGAATACAAATGGCTCAGAGCAGGCTCAGAAACCAGTGTCCCCTCCTGGAGAAGCAAGTACCTCTGGACAGCACTCTAGACTAAAACTGGGTAAGAAAAAATTTGAGGGGAATTTAGTCCCGCTATGTCCTCTAGAAAGGTTGGTGAGTATGGTCTACCTATGTGGGGTGGACTTTGGATAGGCCTGGGCTTAAGCTGGACTCAACTGTGAGACCAGAAGTTAGATGCAGTATTTTGTTAAAATTATTTATTTATTTGTTCACTGAGACAGAGTCTTACTCTGTCACCCAGGCTGGAGTGCAATGGTGAGATCTCGGTTCACTGCAACCTCTGCCTCCACGAAAATAGCGATTTTCATGCCTCAGTCACCCGAGTAGCTGGGATTATAGGTGTGCACCACCGTGCCTGGCTGATTTTTAGTAGAGACAGAGTTTCACCATGTTGACCAGGCCGGTCTCAAACTCCTGGCCTCAAGTGATCTGCTCAGCTCAGCCTCCCGAAATGCTGGGATTACAGGCTTGAGCCACCATGCCTAGCCTTGGATACAGTATTGAATAGCATGTAAGAACATTAACTTTGAAGTCACTCACTTGGGTTATAATCCACACAGAAGCATTGGGGCCTTGGGCAAATCTTATAAATTCCATGGGCTCCTGAATGGTAATCTGTAAAATGAGACCAAGTATACAGAGCTCATGTATTGTTTGAAATCATTAAATTAAATATAAATGAATTGATACATGTGAGGTGTCCAATAAGTACCTCTCTGATAATATATATTCTTTTGTGCGTTTCTACATTTCCTTTTCCATCACATGTCAACTAGTACATAGAAGATCCCCTATAGAGACTATACTTTCTTAGTGTTGTATGTCCAGGCCTTTGTTCAATGCCTAAGATGTAATGAACTCTCAAAAAATATTTTCTGAATAAATAAATGCATGAATGAACCATTTTGTAAGCAGAAAGGCTGGGAGGTTAATGGGATAATGAGAACAGCTAGAAACTAAAATTGAATAGGCATCTACAGTCAGTGTGGGTGTGGGGTCTAAGTCTCTCTGAAGCAGTAAAGAGGGGGAGACTAGAGTATGTAGAAAGGTAGATGCTAATTTGATGGTAGGAGATTTCACATTTTCTTATGAAACAAGGACAAACACCCCAGACTCCCAATTTTACCCATCTACTCTTCTCCAACCTAGAACTCAGGAGGAAGGAGACCGTAGGAAAGATGTATAGCCTGCGAGAAAGAAAGGGTCATGCATACAAAGAGATCAGCGAGCCACAGGATGATGACTACCTCTGTGAGTGACCCTTTCAGCCACTCACACAGCTTGCTGTTATGTCCTGGTACAATAATTTCATCATTTGGCCCACAAATCATTCCCTTACTCGAATGAATTAAAGTACAGGATTGGGGCTAAATAATGTGAGTGCCAAGCTCTTTCTGAAGCTCTTATATCAAGGAACATGCATTACAACTTTCCTAATCCCTGCTTCCCTCACTTCCAGATTGTGAGATGTGTCAGAACTTCTTCATTGACAGCTGTGCTGCTCATGGGCCCCCTACATTTGTAAAGGACAGTGCAGTGGACAAGGGGCATCCCAACCGTTCAGCCCTCAGTCTGCCCCCAGGGCTGAGAATTGGGCCATCAGGCATCCCTCAGGCTGGGCTTGGAGTATGGAACGAGGCATCTGATCTGCCACTGTGTCTGCACTCTGGCCCCTGTGAGGGCCGAATTACAGAAGACGAAGAGGCAGCCAACAGTGGATATTCCTGGCTAGTAAGAAGAGCCTGCTGTTTCCCCTGTTCTGTCTTCCCACATCCCTTCTGTGCCTTTGGTGGGACATCACCTTCTACATGTTAGGATATAGGTAGGGATAACATGGTTAGCTCTGTGTACTCAAGGGTCTTTGCATGAACATGGAACTCCTATTTAGAGATCACAGGGTACGTGGGAGCAGAGTGGTACAAAGACAAAGAAGTGCATCCTCCCTTTTGGAGCTTCTGCTCTGATTGGACAAACCAACTCAGATGTGTAGATGATGACTAAGGTGCATGCCATGTGGTCTCAGTTGGCAGTTGAAGCTCTGCAGGTCCAAAGGCCATTGATGACCGTGGAGTAAAATAATTCTTCAGATTTTTACCCTCTAAAAAGTCTTTACCTTATTTTTTGAAACTCAGATCACCAAGGGGAGAAACTGCTATGAGTAGGTGGATGGAAAAGATAAATCCTGGGCCAACTGGATGAGGTAAGGCCACTAGCTCTCTTAGTTTCAGAGAGAACCTCCATCTCTCACAAACCCGGACTTCCTTCCTTCTCATTATGCCTCCCTCAATGATTTTCACATCCCCTATTTCTATTTTTCTCCATACAGTGCTGTTTTATACCATCAACTTTTAGAAATAAAAAATAAAAATATAGATATTATGATTTATTGGTATCAAAACACAAATATGTATGCTAGACAAAATTGAGGCACCAAGATAAACCTTGACAAGGTTAATTCATGCTTTAATTTATGTAATCCACATTTGTTAAACACTTAGTATGTTCCAGGTTAGGAAGTGAAGTTCACTACTTGAACAGAAGTGAGCTGCAGGATGACCCAGCCCCTTTCCACAATGGGCTGTCGTTCTATCAGAGAATAGAAAAATGAATCAACTATTACTGTTCTATGTTATTGGGCCAAGAGAAAGAGGCTTCTGAGTTTCTCTAGGAATCTGAAGAAGTCAGGTGAATGGCAGCTGAGTGAACTGTAGGGTGATTAGAGGAAGGCCTGTCAAAGAAAGATGTACTTGAGCTGAGTGTAGAATGATGTGAGCTAATCTAGAAGCAGAGCACGTGATCAAGCACCAAGTTCTGTGGTATAAAACGAATTAATTTAGAGTTTAGAGAAGCTAGAGGTCAATGTGTTTTATGGACAATCAAGGTGGAGGTAAGTCTGGAGTTGGGCTTTGAAAAAATGGCTGATTAGGCACAGCAGGGAAGCATTCTAGGCAGGATGAGCACTGTAGTCATCCTGCCTAGAGGGAACTCACTGCCTCTTTTCTTTCCCTTTGCCTGCCTTGACCCCAGGTATGAGAACTGTGCCCGGGATGATGAAGAGCAGAACCTGGTGGCCTTCCAGTACCACAGGCAGAGCTTCTATAGAACCTGCCGAGTCATTAGGCCAGGCTGTGAACTGCTGGTCTGGTCTGGGGATAAGTATGGCCAGGAACTGGGCATCAGATCTTCTATAGAACCTGCTGAGTCATTAGGCCAGGCTGTGAACTGCGGGTCTGGTATGGGGATGAGTATGGCCAGGAACTGGGCATCAAGTGGGGCATCAAGTGGAAGAAAGAGCTCATGGCAGGGAGAGGTAGGCATCACTATTACTCTTTTAAAAGGACAGGAAAGAAAGAATTATCCTAGAGAATTTTCATGATTGAACACTTAAGTAGACTAAAACGCCGTCTAAAGTCAGTAAAATTTTACATCAGTGGCTCCAAAATTAAAGATTCATGTTATGTGCCTTTGCCTCTTTGGAACAGTTTTTATATTTTTAAATCTTTGTTCCGATTTTATATTCAAAGTACTTCATGCACAAAGTATATAACAGCATACAGTGCTCAAAGACTTAAAGACAAAAATCAAGTTCTCAAACACCTACCAGCTCTCCCAACAAGGTAGTTTCTTCTGGCATTTCCTTGATATTTCTTAATGATATGCATATGTTGTTATTCATTCATTCATTATCTCAATTAGCTGTCATGTGAATTCCTACTCTGTGCCAGACGATGTTGCAGGAAGTGTAAATACAGACTGATCAAGACAATCAAAAAAACTGCTCTTGAACAGATGACTTGTGAATTAGGGAACCATATGAATACACACAGACATATGTGTAATATCAGACGGCGATTAGTGCTTTGAAGAAAATGAATCCAGAAAGAATACCTGGGATCAGTGTGAGACCTGGGATCAGTGTGAGAGCTGAGGTCAGTGTGAGACCTGGGGGTCAGTGTGAGACCTGAGGTCAGTGTGAGACCTGGGGGTCAGTGTGAGGTGAGAGTAGAGTGTTGCAGGGGATTGTCAGGGAAGGTTTCTCTTAGGAGACAGCATTTGAGAAGTGCAAGTGCCTGTGGGCCAAGGATTCCAGGCACAGGGCGCAGCTAGTGCAATGGTCCTGAGGCCAGAAAGAGTTCAGCTTTGGTTCATTTTTGGAAAATAGGCTGCCATGGGTCATCCCTTCAGAGCTGCTCCAGTTTCCAAGTGAGAGAAAACGGTGGGCAGGATGAAGGTGGGGAGCATGGCGGTAAGCCTGAGTAGGGATATATTTTGAAACAAGACTTCCTATTATATTTAAAATGGGTTCAGGCTGAATGAAATAACTCAAACATGAATACTTGATGTGCAGCCTGACAAAGAGCATATTCTCATTTTATGATTTGTGGAATCTGAAATAGAAGCAGTCCATGCACCTAGTTGGTGCAGCAGGACCCACAGTCCTTTAGTCAGTGGGACCTGGACCACTCTGTGTTGGCCAACCTGAATCACACTTCCTGATGGAGAACCAGGCACATAACAGTCCTCAATTAAATATGTCCTTTTGAATGAGGATACTCAAATTCAGCCTAGCCTAGCCTGTCACTCACACACAGGTACAGATCCCAGGGTCCACACAGATACAGATCCCAGGGTCCACACCTATCACATATATGAACATTATCACACAGACCCCTGCAGACACATCTGTGAGGCATATGCATTCCCAAACACACAGACAGACTCATGATAAATTTGTTCCTACCCAGCCGTGACTTCTAAATCCTTGGGGAAACCAAGACATAGTAGAAAGGAGTGTGCAATTATCATTTCCCATGATGCCGTTACTTAAGAACTCTTTGTGTCCGTCCTTCTAATGGCACCAATGCCTCCCATCAAGCCTTAAACCTCACCTAAATTATGTCATTGGGCTTTTTCATCCATAAATGAGCATACCAGGTGCCAAGGGAATCAATATGCCCTTTCACATGCCTTAGACCAGTGTCCAAAGAAAGATAAAATGTTATTCTATAAAAGCTTTCTCCCAGCATTTCTATTCCTTTACATTTTGTCCCATATACAACTATGGTTTTCTAATGATCTTATTTCTGACAGCTGTTTTTCTTCAGAACATCAACAGCTTCTTTCCTAAATTAGTTTTAGTATGAGTTCCATTTCTAATTAGCTCAAATTAAAGTCCTAGAGAGCAGCGAGGTAATATTTAAACCCTCAGGCTAAAATTTCGGAGTAGGTGCAGAATGTTGACTCTAAATGAGTTTTTCCTGTGACATAACACGCATGAAAGCAGGATTTCCTTCATGTGTGAAATGTCTTAAATCAGACTTACCCTTTGTGATTCTCTTTTAGCTTTAAATGTCATTTAAGAAAAAAAAAAGAAAAGAAAATTAAGCATGACATTCCCCAATATCCTCTGCTCACTGTGTTATAATCCCTATCACTCCCCAAGTGAATTGGAGAGAGTGAAGACACAATGAACAGAAACTTCCCTGATGCTTCACAGAGGAAGTGTTCTCCAGGACCACACAGCCTCCACCATGTCCATCTATGAAGGGCTGTGGCAAGCCATATACACAAAGATGCCTGTTTCCTGTCTTCTCGGTTAAAAACAAAAACAAAACACTGGAAGGAACCCCAAAGCCAAGCTGCCATGGGTTGCAGAGTGCCAGCCCTTAAGTAGTGTTGTCCATGGGTAAACAGGAGATGGAAAAGGGCAATTTCAAGAAATAACAAACTCAAGGCATGAATATGGTTATCCAAACATCAAGGGACTCCTTCATTTGCATTTGGATAATTGTGCAGTTATATGATTTGTTACATGGAGACCAGATGGAAGTAAGAGAGCTCATCCTCAACTTCCTGTACCTCTGGAAGTCTTTACACACATGCTGGAGAGATAGATGAGAGTTCATTAGCATCAAACCACCATGGATTTCATAATCAATTCCTAATATCTGAATAAGTGCAGAAAAGTCACAGGCATCTAGAAGTGTGGCCCAAGTCCTGTTCTTCAATCGGCCCACCCATTTCTCAAGATTTCATTGAGAAGATCAAGAAATCTAATCTTCCTTGGATGCAAAATGGAGGTGGTGAAAATTGGAAGTATGTCCTTCCTGGTAATGAGGCAATTTCAGTACATAGGAAGTGCTCTGAAATCTTTAAGGTATACAGTCTGACTCACTAGAACAAGAAAGGGCCCCACTTGTTGCCATTTTATGAGGTGACCACCCCAGCTGGATAAGAGCTACAAGTGTCCATTGGGTCTACCTGGGTGTGGGTCAAGAAAGCAGAGTTGAGTGCCCTGAGGTAAGCTGAGATTTTGGTGTTCAATGGGAAAGAATGTAAGAATTGACTTTGCCACCTACTGCCTGAGTGACTTTGCGCAAGATCCCAAATCCCTATGTATCTCGATTTTGTTATCTAAAAGATCTCATGATGGAGGATGTAAGCAAGTAACACAGCCAAGACCCAGTTTACAGTGTCTAGTACCTAACAGACTCTTGACACGTTTCACTTGCCCTTGAGTCAATCTTTCCATGTCACTGAATATTCTTCCACAACATGATTTTAATGGATATAGTCGTCCATTGTTTAAATGTACCATTATTGACCAATGTAAAAATGTTCTTTTACCTCAAATTTTTATATGTAAAACAAAAACATGTTTGAGGACTAAACCCACACTGTAGTATAAATTAAACTGGATGTAGGCCAGGCATGGTGAGTCACACCTATAGTCCCAGCACTTTGGGAAACCAAGACAGGAGGATGGCTTGAAGCCAGGAGCTCAAGGGCAGCCTGGGCAATACAGCAAGACCTCATCTCTACAAAAAAATAAGAAAAATTAGCTGGCCATGGTGACGTGCACCTGTAGTCCCAGCTTCCTGGGAGGCTGAGGTGGGAGGATCCACGGAGCCCAGGAGTTTAAGGCTGCAGTGAGCTTGGATAACGACTGCACTCCAGCCTGGATGACAGAACAAGAACCTGTTTCAAAAAAGAAAAAAGAAAAAAAAACCTAAAAACTAAAAACTGGATGTAGTTTGCTAATAACTAAACAGCAAATTAATTGTAACATGCTGACATATCAACGATGTCTTTCTTCTTTAATCATAAACCTGCTCACTAAGAAGCTGCTGAAGTCCATGGTAGTGACAGGTACATGTCTGCATCCTTGTCCTGACCTGCATCTTCTTTGATTGTCCCCATCTGTGTCTCCGACTGGCACTGCCGAACCGGCTTGCTACCTGATCAATGTTGTACTGAACCGGACTGCTAACTGATCAATGTTGTTGAGCTCACTGCACAAAGCTGTTCTTACAAGGTAGATTTCTGCCTGGAATAGTCATACTTACACTGTTTATATTCCTTACTCCTGACCCATCCAACGCAGCACAAGTTCTATTTATTGCCATAGAAACATAGGTCATTTGGAAACACCTCCTTCATTTCTATGGAATGTTCAAACATTTCTGACATTTTGGACTCTGTTCTAGCCTCTTGTTAAATATATCCAGAAAAGAGACAAAGCTTTATGGGGGGGCTATATGCACACATATGCTATAGAATAAGCTATCTAAATGCTTAAAAATACTTTCCATCTGGCACCACACCTTAATAGGTAGACAGAAATTAAGTATGTGTATATCTATCTGTATAGATACGTATAAATATATATCCCCAAAACAAAAACTCATTCTCTTACTTATACATAGGTAGAATATAGGTGAATATACATATACATTTATAGGTAGAACAAAAAAACCCCTCAGCCTCTTTAGGGCCATGTGTTTTCTCTGAGTAATTGTCACAATTAATTAAAATACATGTGTATGCCTTTTTAGATAAATTCCATCAGACCAGTTTCTGTCTGGTTGGAAAATAATAACTGCCTATTTGCTAAGTGCCCCTGCCCCCATACTATGTTCCAGTGAACTAAAGACCTCTGGCAATCATAGATTTACAGCTCAGCAAGATTAAACAATTTATTGTTATTTATGACATCCAAGCTGGATCCTCTGTATTATATTCCACATTAGCATCTATCACTTTACATTTGGGAGATCCTGTCCAAAAAAAGATTATGCCTCCTAACCAAACATTCAGCAGGGCTGCAGGAACAGACCCCTGAACAAACATCCTGCCAAAGTACTTTAAAGCACCGTGAGCTCCCACAGCTGTGCATTTTCAGACGACTCAGCAGATTAGCATGGAGTCTCTTAGCCTCTGCTTGGTCTGTTCCTTTCAGTGATCTCTCACATGGCCCAGTCCATTCGGTTTGAAAATCCTCATGAAATGAGCAGATTAAGATCTGGCTTCAGTAGAGGGCCATGGGGTGGGCATGGAGGGGAGAGGGTTTGCTCTTAACACAGCCTGAGCCTCAGAAAGGTTTCAGATGGAAAAGCATGGCACTGACTCAGCTCATGCTTAACAGGAAATAATGCACAGACCACACCAAAAAAGTCCTTTATGTTGTGTGAAAGTCTATGCTGGAGCAGCTGCTGCCACCTCATGTACTGTGATAGAGTGTGCATGTGTGTGTTTGTGTGTGCATGAGTGTGAGTACGCACACAAATGTGTGCTGGGAGGGGGAGGAGATCACACCTTCCACAGTCGCCACCTCAGCCTTAGCTAGCAGCATGGAGAAATGCCAAAAGTCAAGAGGAAGCTGCACCAAAGCAACTGTGATCACCACATCAGCAGGGGCTTTCTGGTTAGTAGAACTACCGGGACTGAAAAACACGCATGATCTCATCCTTCTTTTATTTTAATCAGAGCAAAATATTTTTATAATAATTGTGTTATATGAATAAATAATTCATAATGCTGTAACCCATTATCACATTCAATCCTCCTAACAACCCTAGAAGATACGTAGACAAGTATTATTACTTTCCCTATTTTTATAAATGAGGAAATAAACCCCAGAAGGCTAGGCAACTTCCCCACGGTCATATAACTTGCAAACAGTAGTATCATGATTCAAATCCAAAGCTTCTCCTTTTGTCTTTATCATTTTAATTTTGAAGGTAATGCATATGCATGTATGATCTTTTAAATCCAGAGATGTATATGGAATAGATAGGAAAAGGGACTCTCCTTCCCCATTATACAGCCCCTCCACCCAAGCTATATACACTGTTGACTAGAGTATGTCCTTTCAATCCTATTTTCTATGCCTACATTATATACAGAAAAGCAGGATTACGTTACACACAATATTCCAGTCATTGCTGTTTTTCACCAACAAGCTATCATTCACATCTTTTTCATACTACATATAAATTTATATCCTTTATTTTAGTGGTGTATATTGTGCAGTTGTGTCATAAATTATGTACCTGTTCTCTGTTGAACATATAGATTTTTTCTGAGTTTTTCCTTAGCAAAATGCTGCAGTGAGTACCCTTGTACATAAATGTTTGTATATTTGTTCTAGAAAAATCTAGTAAAGATTCTTAGATTAAGAGATTCCCAGGTTATTAGAAAACTGCTCTATTAATTTAGATATATACTTCCAAATTGCCTGACCAAAAAGTTATGTCAATTTAACTTCTATGAACAGTATACAAACATGACAATTTTACATCACCTACACCAACTCTGGGAAATTTCATCTTTTTTACAAGTTGATGGATTGTTTTAATTTATATTTCTCTGGTTATTAATAAGGTTGGCCACCTGTTCATGTGTTATTATTGATGATATTTGTATTGAATTGTTTGAATTTTCTTGATTTCGAAAACCTTTTTACATGTCATAGATATTAAATATTTGTTGTAAAACTCTCCTTCCAGTATTTTGTATGTGTTTAGTCAAGTAGAATAAACTCTTGTCCTCTGATTTCAGATTCCTTTGTCTTTCCATTAGAAATCCCTAAATGTAAAACTACATATTGATAGCTAAAAACCAGGATGTTTACTAGAGAAAAGGAATACAAAGGCAATAATTAAATATTATATTTATACAAAATACCTACTAGTACAAACTTAAAAAGAGAAAGTAAAAGTCAAATGCTTCTATGACTTCAGACTAAGAAAAAGAACTTTTGAGGTTGAATGTTCCTGAAATTTTTCTTTTCATACAACTACGGACATGACTTCAAAAGTTGATGTTACTAAAAATGTAAGATATGAAAGATATTTGAAGACTCAGAGAAGGTGGATTTTCATTTTAACAAGTCACATATATATTCTAGATATCCTCTTATTCGTAACTAAGAGAGTCAAATCAGATGAAAGAATCTAAAAATTTCCCTTTGACTGTGTTAAGTAGAAGTAGTAGAGGCATATTGGCCAAATCTTGAGTGTTTGCAAATTGACTCTTAAGGCTATAGGCTGGCACAGGTCATTGAAGCCCTAGCTTTTTATCTTTAATTTTAAAATCCCCAAACAATTTATACTAATTTTTCTTGTCCATTATTTCCAAATAATCTTGTTTAAATGTTATTACAGTGCTTGCTCATGTTACTGTTGTCTAACAGAAGGGTATCCGGGGCCTTAAAACTGAGAGGGTTAGGATTAATGATTCCAATACCTATGCTTGGACATCTCCAAAAGTGGGTTCCAGCTTCTTGTCCTCAAGTCTATATAGAAACTAGCAAACTTCCAGAGTTCACAAAAGGCTCAAAGAGAACAGATGTTTTATAGAAAATTCTTAGAGCAAGTTTCACGCATAATGTTGCTGATGTGTGTCTGCCTTTTCAATAAACATCACTATGCTTTATCACAAGATTTAATAAAGCAGCTTAGTTAAAAATGCCATCTGGGTCTCTGGACACATTAAACAAAGCTTAAAATAACCACCCCAGCAACTGGGAGGACCCAGCTGTTCTCATAATCTGTCCCACTCCTTTTACTTCCCCATAAAAAGAGTGAATGAAGACCACAGACTAAAAGCATCCAGAATGAACTGACACAAACAGGGAGATAGATGGAGCCAAGGGCTCCTGTAAGTTTGCTATTGCTCACATAATAGATTTGCTAATTCCACAACCTGCGGATGGTGATTAAGAACGGGAAGCAGAAAGAGGGAAGAGAGAATCATAGAAGGGCTCATTCAAGTTTTCTAATGTATCACAAACCTGTCCTCCCTAATGTCTGGATCATAGCAGCCCATTCCATTCACCTATTCTGTAGTGAACTCCAGTAGAAAATACAAAGCCATCACCACCCAGTTCTTTCTCCCTTCTAGAGATGAGATATTAGCCACCCAATCCCAGATTCTCAGATCCATTCCAGGAAAGAAGCCCTAGGTATTGAAGCACAGCTTTCCCTCCCTCCCTTCTTTCTTCCACCCCAAGATTTGTTCCCCAGATAGTTCTAGTAAATGCAAAACCAAGTATATTCTCATTCTTTAGAGCAACCAGCTTTTCATGGCCAACTGGAATCAAATACAACCTGCACAAACATCTGTCTGGAGGACACTCCCAAGGCTCCTACTGAGCCAGCCTTCTGCATACCACTGCATTTCAGCTTCCTAGTTCACAAGACACTGAGACATTCTTGAATTCTGCAAGGTGCACTGTGTGTTAATATCATTGCTGCTCATCATGTGGCCAATAAAGGGCATGACTAGTCAACAAATAAATTTTCTCTTGGCTAAAACTTGCAACAAAACTGTAAGCTGTTTACCAAGGGGCCCACTACAGGTTATATTCAATACATACAGTCAAATCATAATTATCTGAGATGTATTCAGTTGACCATACACCTTTATATTTCAGTAAAAGGTCTTTACATTTCCCAGTGCTATCGATGTTACAAAGTGCTTTCATATGCAGTGCTTCATCTGATTTCCAGGATAGTTAAATGATCCTGTCATACCTGATTTTTAGATGAGGAAACAAGTGGTTTCTGGGTATTTCAAGAGGCTAATGCATCTGCCCTCCAACTTGTATGTGAAAACCAAAAACAAAATTCCAAGGCCCCTCAACCATCTGAATGGACTTTGACTCTTTTGGTCAATATATGGCAGAGCTAGGAAAAGAAGGTGAGTCTTCCAGCTGCTGATACAGGGTTTTTTCTGCCATACTCCATTACCTCCAAGGCTAAAGTCAAAAGAGGGTGTGGTTATCACATGAAAAAATCTGGTTTGGATTTCCCAAATGTGTATGTAGTATTTGGTGATTTACCTGAATTTAACCTACAGTTCTTTTGGGTTGTAACAGTCTGACTCCATTTTTGAAAACAAAACAAAATCGATTTTAAATGCTGAATTATAGATCTTTGCTGTCCAGTATGGTAGCTACTAACCACTTATGGTTATTTGCATTTCTATTTTAATTAATTAAAATTAAGTAAAATGCAAAATTCAGTTCTTCAGTTGCTCTAGCCACATTTCAAGTGTTACAGTAGTCACATATGGCTAGTGGCTGGGACAATGCAGATTATAGAACAGTTCCATCATCAAAGAAACTTCTATTGAACAGTGCTATTATATAACGTCATCTCCAGAGAAAGAAGACTTTAGAAAAAGTCAGAAACGGCCGGGCGCAATGGCTCACACGTGTAATCCCAGCACTTTGGGAGGCCAAGGCAGGCAGATCCCTTGAGGTCAGGAGTTCAAGACCAGTCTGGCCGACATGGTGAAACCCCGTCTCTAGTAAAAATACAAAAAATCAGCTAGGCGTGGTGGTGCATGCCTGTAACCCCAGCTACTCAGGAGGCTGAGTTGGGAGAATCACTGGAACCCAGGAGGCAGAAGTTGTAGTGAGCCAAGATTGTGCCACTGCACTCTAGCCTGGGTGACAGAGCAAGACTCCATCTCAAAAAAAAAAAAGAAAAAGAAAAAGAAAAAGTCAGAAACATCTTGAGGCAGGCACAGTGCTGTCATCTGTCCAATATTGGAGATGATTTAAGAATAAGAAAGAAGAAGAGAACAAAGAAGAGAAAAAGAAGTTGCCTTAGGTGTACCTACCCAGAAAAGGACAAAGGCATTCTTGTAGTCATTGTGTTGTATTTTAGCTCTTAAACTTTTTAAGAGATTAGAACAATTTGACACATAGAAGATCTAAACCACTGAAGAGGCTCTGAAGCAGATAAAAGTAGAAAGAAAATAAAAAACTAATTAGTTACAAACTAAGCTTAACCACAATTCGTTTAAACGATACTATTTACTCTTCACATGATTGGTTTTTCTTTTGCTTTATAGTATGACATAGTTTATATCTTTCAAGGGGAATTAAAATATTTCTGGGAATTTTTAAAAGTAAGTTCACACAGCCACATAAAAACTACAGAAACAGATAAAACCTATCTTCTCATTTATTCCCTAATCCATTCAAATTAAATATAAAAATCCAAGCATCCACAGTGATATTCAAAAAAGCAAAAGTGAGACAAAACAAAATTCATTTGTCACCTGTGGAGGTAGTTACCTCACCTAATCTTCACTCCAAACACCAGTAATTTTTAAAAGACAGAAATAAACATATGTTCTGCCTTCCCGGAAGGAACTATGTTTCAGGGTAGCCAAATAACCCAGTTGTGAAGAAAATGGTCTGCTTATAGAAAAATGCCAGCTAAAACATGTAGATAGAATTAGAGAATTAGAAATTCACCATTTTGAAACCCCTAATGAAATAATCAACTCAAGCAAGGATCATTAATAAATGCTAAAACAATCAAGTAACTATTGATACAGAATATAACTGAATATACACATGGTACAAAGTTCACGTCACAGACTACTGGCTTGACCCAAGGGGGAATATAGCAGAGGAGATAGGCAGTGATCACCCTAACCTTACGATCATCTCACCATCACTAATGATGGGATGTGAATACACATTATTGCCTATGAAATAGTCTTTAAAAAAAGAAGTTGAACCTGAATCTAACTAAACCTTGCAATGGGCTGAACGTGTATGTCTTCCCAAAATTAATATGTTGACATCCTAACCCCAAAGGTGCTGGTATTAAAAGGTGGGGCCTTTAGGGGGTCATTAGATCATAAGGACAGAGCCTTCATGATTGGAATTAGTGCCCTTATAAAAGAGGCCCCAGAGAGCTAGCTAGTCTCTCCCACTATGTGAGGGCCCAGCAAGAAGGCCAATCTATGAACCAGAAAGCTGGTCCTAACCAGATATCAAAACCGCATGCTCCTTGATCTTAAACTTGCTAGTCTCTAGAACTGTGAGAAATAAATTTCTGTTCTTTATAAGTCATCCAGTTTTTGGTATTTTGTTATAGCAGGCCTAAAAGCCTTTAGAACTAACTTCCAGTTAACCAGGAAAAAACAGAGTGAAAAGTTAAATGACACCATAAAAAGCAGCCAGAAAATTCCAGAAGGGGAAATATTCTACAGGACCACTGACTAGTTTTTCAACAAGTCAATTTCATTAAATAAATACATAAACAAAGAGTGAGGGTATTTTCCAGGTTAAAAAAGTCTTGAGCTAAATAATCAAATGCAATGTGTGTCCCTTGATTAGAAGAAACTAATTTGAACAAACCAGCCACAAAAGATATTTCAGGGAGACCAAGCTGGAAGGATCACTTGAGGCCAGGAGTTTGAGACCAGCCTGGGCAACGTAGTAAGACCTCCATCTCTACAAAAACAATAAATTAGCTGGGCATAGTGGCATGCACATATAGTCCTAGCTACTCAGGAAGCTGAGGCAGGAAGATCACTTGAGCCCAGGAGTTTGAGGCTGCAATGAGCTATGATTGTTTCACTGCACTTCAGGCTGTGTGAAACAGCAAGACTTTGTCTCAAAAAATAAAAGGACATTTCATAATACTTGAGGAAATCTGAATGTGGACTGGGTAATAAATGATATAAAAAAACTATTTTTTATTTTGTTTGAAAAGATGATTTTGTAACTATACAGGAAAATGTTCTTATTTTTTAGAAATCTGCACTAAAGAATTTAGGGGTAAAATATCATTTTCTTTAATATACTTTCAAACACAAGCAAAAAATAATCATGACACAAATATAGCAAAATGTTTACAATCTATGTTCTATGTTTGCCTATGAGTGCCATTAATCTCATCTCTCTGCTTTTCTGAAAGTTTGAAAATTTCAAAGTTTTATAATAAATTTGTTTACATCCCATAATTTTATAATAAATTTTTTAAAGTTTGAAGCAAATCAACAACTATAGCTTCAAAAATATCCTGACCCACAATAAACATTGAACAGGGTATATTTCTCCCATTTCCTAAAAAAGTTGGCCCAGGAAGGAGTATGAGAGCTGCCATAGCTCTCCCAAGGCTCATTATTCTCCATCACTCCATGGGAAATCCCAAAATAAATTTTTTAAAAAGTTGTTTAAATTTATAATGTTTTTGATTCTATAATAATTTTATAATAAAATAATTTTATAATGTTTTTGATTTTATATTTTTAATTTATAAAAATTTTTATACATGTTTATGTTTGAAATGTCTATTTCAAACTTTATGAGATATTAAAATATAAGTAATATAGTTCATCACTTTAGAAATGCCATGCTTTTCTTCTCCAGCAATTACATAATCAAAGAGTAACAGTAGTTTTTCCTAGAACATTGCTTTGTAGGCTGGGCATGGTGGTTCATGACACTTTAGGAGGCCAAGGCAGGCAGATCTCTTGAGATCAGGAGTTTGAGACTAGACTGGGCAACACAGAGAAACCCTATGAGTAGTAAAAACACAAAAATCAGCTGTGCGTAGTGGCGTGCACCTATAGCCCCAGCTACTCAGGAGGCTGAGGTGGGAAGATCACCTGAATCTGGGGAGGTCAAGGCTACAGTGAGCCAAGACTGTGCCATTGCACTCCAGCCTGGGCAACAAAGTGAGACCCTGTCTCAAAAAAAAAAAAAAATGAAATTTAATTTAAAAAAAGAAAATTGCTTTGTAAAATTAACTTTTTCAATCAAAACCAAGATTTTTCAGATATAGAGAATGCAGCCCACTGGTCAGATTTGTCAGTTCAAAGAGAATAAATTCTAGTTTCCTATTTTTCTAGCCTGCTTATGATTATCCAATAGGATATCAAAAAAGACCAAAGCCTTTGGGATCCAAGTTCAGTATTCCTGAGTCTAACTCAGGATGCCAAATCAGGAGACAAGCACATTCTCATCAATTTTCAATCATTCAAGACCAATTTTGCTTATAATTATTCAGTTCTTTTAGACCGCCTTTCTCCTGAAGCCAGCCTTATGGCTGTTCACTTCACTTTAGCATAAGCCCCCAAGAAGGTGAACAAAATGAGGAAAAGATTGGTTAAAGTTGGCTGTTTGAAATTCTGAAACATGTCCACCATTCCCTTCACCCATGCCCACCCCTCTTAGAAGTAGTACTTTCAGATTATTTAAAAGTCGATGCTTCTATGTGGATTTTGTCATCTGTCCTTTATAACAGCTAGTAGGTTTAATTTGACTCTATTTTAAGCATATATTGACCTATGCTAATTATCTGTTAAAATAAATTCCACTCTTAGAGTTAATAAAGTGTGTTTGTCATGGAAGACCCATTGAAGTAAGAAGCTGAGGAGCCCTTATGGTAAAGTGGGACAAGAAATAATAAGACATAATAATTTTCCCATGCAAATCAACAACCGTAGCTTCAAAAATATCCTGACCCACAACAAGTATTGGACAGGCCATGTTTCTCTCACTCCCTAAAAAATTGGCTCGGGAAGGAGTATGAGAGCTCCCATAGCTCTCCCAAGGCTCATTATTCTCCATCACTCCACAGGAACAGCCTGTCAGAGAAGAGTGAAAGTCCATTTGTCAACCTCTCTTCAACTCCCTGACTCTAGCCAAACTTCATCAATCCCAAGTGAGGAGCCAGAGAGAAATCAAACCCCATATATCCAGCATCATTGTCTATTGGAGTCAAAAATCACAATTCCACTACCCACCCCAACACCACTGGCCCTGTTTCTCCCAATTGCTTTTTATTGTGTTTTTTAAAAAATCCTCTTTCCCCATCCCTGCAACACCGAGAAGGAGGAATTATAGTAGATAAATATGAAGCACGGAGATCCTTTAAAAATGTTTTTAATAATAAATGAGAAAATGAAAAGGAGAGGGTTGGGAAGGAAGGAGGGAATTCAAATGCCAGGGAATTGTTGAGTTTCGCTTTTAAAGATGTTAACACTCATTTATACATCTGCAAGACACTCCCCTTAAAGAAAAGTTCTATGAGTGTGGGTCTGGTTGCATGAATAAGGATAAAATTACTTTTTTAGACGATGTTTCCCACATATAATTCAGAGACCCCTGAAGTTAGGTATCCCTCTTGTAGATGTCCTTGAGATGCTGCTGGACCTGGGAAAGAGGAAACTGGGATACGGGTCTATGCCAAAAGGTGCTTCTAGTTATAGGACAGAGAGGAAAGGGGCAGAGGGAGAAAAACCCAAAGTCTGAGAATCTAGATTGCAGAAGACTACCGAGGTCGTGGGAGAAGGGAGAGAAAACAAGGATGAAAACCGAAAGGGGAAGAGGCATGAAATGTTGTTAAATGTCAAAAGGCATTTGGAGAGAAGTTGGGAATTGCATTAAGAAAACCACTGCAAATCTCATTTCAGACCATTTAGAGATATGCCCCCTGGGAACTGCGAGCTCAGGCTGTTTAGCATCAAACAAATGGATCCACTCCATCCCTACCCTAATTCAATAAATCATTCAGTAATTCCACTGGGTTAAAGAACCAAAATATTAAAAACCTTCAGGGCCTACTCTTGCCAAATATGTCAGGGATCGTGTGTGTGTGTGTGTGTGTGTGTGTGTGTGTGTGTTCTGAGACACCACTACTGTTAAATAGGCAGAGCTAAGACTTAGGGGACTGGCAGATTATTGCAAAAAGGGCACGGGGCAGAGGGACTATGTTGTGAGCCTGGGAAAGAAGTTTGTGTGGGGACTGTGGGCAGTGAACGCGTTGGGAACAATATGGAAAACTGGGAGCTGCCTTGGAATCCACAGGGCCGGGTAAGAGAATGTCCGAAAGAAAAATGAGCAGGTGCGGGATGTGCGCAGAGTCGGAGAATAGTCCAGGGCGCCCGGAGTGGCTCCAGGAACGACGGAAACCCCTCAAGGCTTTTGGGGGCGGTGGGTACTAATAGAACCCAGTGTCCGGGGTGCGCCGGGGAGGCTGCGAGCGCGGCGGGAGTGGGACGCTGGAGGGTGAGGACGCGGGAGTGAGGAAGCAAAGCCGGGGCCGGGCAGGGGCCTCCCAGCTGGGCCCGGAGGCAGCAGGGGGACAAGGGCTAGGAGAGGGCGTGGCGGCGGCGCGGCGGGAAGCGAGGGGCATCCGGACACTCACCCCGTTGGCCAGCGGCCATCTGCACCACGATCTCGATGGCCGTCCTGCTAAAGCACCTGCCGTCGCTGCCCACCACCATGGTGCAGCCCTGACGGTCGCGCAGGTCGATGGACGACAGCACGCTCTGGATGAAGTCGGGCAGGTAGTTGCGCTGGCCCTCGAAGAGGCCGGTGGGTCGCCGCAGACCCCCGCCGCCGGCCGGCCGCCGGTCCTCGTAGGGCGCGGTGGGCACTGTCAGCACCGGGATGGGGCTCCCCTCCGTGGCGCCTCCTGGCCGGTCCTGCTGAGGCTCCCGGGGCCGGAGGGAATCTGCAGCCTGCCGGGGGCCTCCACCAGCCTGGCCGCGTGCCGGGACTCCGCCTCGGGCCCGGGCCCCCTCTCCGGCAGGTCGGCACCCTGCGCCCTGCGCCCGCCCGCCTGGGGACCGCCCGCCCCTCCTCTCCGCGCGGCCGCTCGCTGACTCCCTCGGCGGAGATTGCTTCTGCCTTCCTGTAAAGTTTTCTCCCGCCCACCTTCTCCGCGGCCAGACCGCCCGAGGTGCCCTCAGTTTCTCCCCAAGTTGGACTCACTTTCGGGGTGTCCCAAAAGCCTGATTCCAGGGCCTGCTAGCCCGACCCCGGTGACGCCTCCACCCGCGCCTGGCCCCAGCCTTCACCCGCGATCGCCGCCCCCCGGGGCACACCCTCCGCCAGAAAACAGCCGGCGGGCGGCGAGAGTTTGGGCAGAGTCCGGGTTCCTCTCCGGCGCCAGGCCGGTCTCCCTGTCTCCCTGGGAGTGCGCAGCCTACACGCACCAGTTTCTCTTTAGAACAAGCACGGGGAGGGATTTGGGGGGGGGCTGAAACCTTTTGCCATCAGCAAACAGCCTCAGCCAAAAATAACCCTGGAAAGGCGAGCTAAGAATGGTTATCTCCTGCCAGCGCTGAAATCGGAGGCTGGGCGCTGCGTGTGGGGGGTGTGTGTGTGTGTGTGTGTGTGTGTACCCTCCCACCCCGACCATTTGTTGAAGGGAATCACCACTGTCAGACTTCAATCCAACAGGACCCATTCGAGCCATCCACACTTTCCCCAGCCTCCTCCAAAACAGCACACTTTCCGGTATGGACGATTCTTTTTTTTTTTTTCACTTGTTTGTTTGTTCTGGTGGTTGCAACAGCAGCAACACAGACGACACATATTTCCCTATTCTTCTCGCCCTTCTCACCCTCCCTACCCAGCTCCTGCCTTAGAAACAGGCTTGGCCTACACTGTATCTGTCCACACTGTCTGAACTCTTCCCTGAATTAATCGTTTTCAATAGGAGGGGGCTAAATCCCTTATTAATGCCCTACCAGGAGTGAATGAATAAAGCCAAGTTAAAGGGGAACTGGGTACCACATACTGTGCTAGGTTCCTTTGCATGTATCCTTTCATTCTGCTGGAGCTAAAGATGTTCTGCCTCCTCTCCATAAAACGCACCCAAATTCCAAAACCAGGAAATTCTCCATAGAAAATAGGAGTGAAGAGAGAAAAGACTAACAGGATAAAACCCAAAGCAGGAAGAAAGTTCTGTCTCCCATTTCTCTCAAGGAATTTTTGGACCCACCAAGGCTACTGTCCTGAAATATCCTGCTGCTTCTCCTTCCCCAAATATTGTCCACTTCCTGAGAGTGAGGCTGACTTGCCGCAGGCTTATAAAGTGTTTGGTCACAGTAAGACAACTGTGAGTAATAACACACATTGTATACTGTTTTGCAATTGATAAAAGGCTTTGCATCTCTTTTTTCTTTGGAGGCTGAAGAAAAGAAGAATGGTATTCACGCAGTTCCCATTTTACAGATGAAAACAAGAGGACTTTTTCTGTGAAGTCAAGAAAGTGGTTACAATGGTACTTTCCGCCTGTCCGAATTATGTATTGCCCCTCCCCTTTCTATTAATAACATTGAAGTGTGATGGGAAAACCACTGAAACCGTCAGTTGAAACCTGCTGGGACTTTTTAGCCATTCTCTTCAACATAAAGAATGGGTGTTTTTGGAGGGGGTGAGAGGAATGGGGAAATGTTGTCAAAGAGTACAATGTTTTAGTTGAGACAGGAAGAATACATTTTGTTGAGATCTACAGCACAGCAAGGTGACTGTAGTTAACAATGAAGTATTGTGTATTTCAAAATTGCTAAGATAATAAATTTCAAATGTTCTCAACACAAAAAAGATAGGTTTTGAGGTGATGAATCTATTAATTCTCTGGATTTAATTATTCCACAATGTATACATATATCATAACATCTCATTATACCTCCGTAAATACATAGAATTTTAATTTGTCAATTAACATTTTTTTAAAAGAATAGTGTGGCCAGTCGGAGAGGTAGTTTTTTTTTTTTTTTCCTCTAGTCTCTACTCAGTCTCCAAGATCCCATTCCCCATAAAGTTCCTGTCACCCAGGTGGAGTGCAGTGGCACAATCATGGCTCACTGCACCCTCTCCCTCTTGGGCTCAAGCGATCCTCCCGCCTACAGGTACATGCCACCACACCCAGCTAATTTTTGTAGTTTTTGTAGACATGGGGTTTCACCATGTTGCCTAGGCTGGTCTCGAACTCCTCAGCTCAATCAATCTGCCCACTTTAGCCTCCCACAGTGCTGGGATTACAGGTGGGAGCCACCAAGCCCAACCCATAAAGTTCCTAACTTTTTATCTCCCTGGGAGTGCACAGCCTACACACACCAGTTTCTCTTTAGAACATACTTAAGAGTCTTGGCTTAGCATCCAACAGACAGAACTTTAACACTTCTAGGGATCTGTGCACCTGTCTATGGTGTGGGGTTTTTAAGATCTCTTTCTAATGACACTTCATTTTGCAAAGCAGGACAGTTTCATTCCTAGAAGAGCAGGTATGGTAAATCCTTTGTTCCAGTAACGAAGACAATGATCCAAACCCTAAGCCTCAGAGAAGCCCAGAAACCCTCCAGGCCTCCATCTCTCTGCTCCTAGCACCTGCCTCTCTCTTGACATCAACATCATTCTCCCCTCTCACAGCCCAGCTCCTTCCACAGAGCCAGGGATTAGGCACCAGCACCTCAGACTAGATTTTAGAGAATTACCATTCAAGAGGCAATCCTCTTCCCTTGGTTCTAATTTCAAGGTTCTCAAAGACTGGAACAGGGCTGTTTGAGGCAATGTGCCCTACCACATAGCCAGAAAGAACCTTACAGTGAAAAGGAAAACAATTCTTCCAAAGTAAGGGGGTGCTGATCCCCAGAGGTAGGACAGATGGGCAACCAAACAGTAACCAGGCCACCACGTGCTTCACACTCACTGATCAAGGATTTCTAAAACCACTTTTCTTTTCTCTGAATTTATATAGGACTTTGTATCACTCATAAAGGAATGTCTTATAGGCTGATAACACCTTTCTATTCATGCTTATACTTAACATTTAGGCTAGGATAATTTCCTAACCTCAGTGTCCTCACTATAAGATGGGAATTATTATAATCCCTACCTCATAAATTGTTGGGAGGATTAAAATACTTAGTAAAGTGCCTGACTAATAGAAAGGCATTCAATAAATGTTAGCTATTCATGGTGTCATCATCATTATATTTACCATTATTACTAATCTCCTGTATTGCAAGAATTACAGTTTATATTTTTGTAGACCATCACTGTAGCTAAAGGGTCTTTGGGCCATAGGTGATATTCCATAAAAGTTGGTTAAATTGATCTGTGGTTTTTGACTATGGAAACTCAGAACTCCCTCAAAATGTACAAAACAGATTTACCTGCTAAATAAATCTCTTCAAAGCTGACCCCAGGTTTAATTGAATTAATTCCAATGAATTTGTCACAATGATGGAGAAAGGAAACTTAGAGGGCCCCACAGTTGTTTGCTGGTAAAATGAGAAGTTTGGATTAGATCAATGTTTCCCAAAATATTTTCCTCAGAATGTTAGTGCCCCTCGAATCCTGCACAAAGCAAGAGTTTCATGACCAAGTAGCTTTTAAAACTCCTGTACACTCTACTCCCATTCTTCACAATGCACACTTTCATATTAAAAGTTCTGAGAGGTCCTCAACAGAAGACATCACTTAACTTTTTTTTTTTTTTAAGACAGATTCTCACTCTGTCACCCAGGCTGGAGTACAGTGGCCACCACTCCTGGCCTAAAAGTTTTTTAACCTGGTGCTTCCCAATCTAAACTCACAGGGACCAGTTTTCTTAATGAAAGAGAATCAGACTAGCTTGTAACCATAGCTGGTGACACTCCCCTGCCCCATTCCTTGTATGTCCTCAGTGGACTAGGTCAGGAATAAATAAATTTTCCTGATTCTCAAGGGCTGGACACTCCTTTGCACTGAGCTCAAAGCTTCTCTGTAGCATGGGTCACAATGAATGGTAGCCCTGATAGCCTAGAGTAGCCTTTCAGCCTTCTCTGAGCCTCTAAAGACTGAGGATCCTTGGCATGAAATAGGAGCAACTGATATACCCTTGCTTCCCCTGGGGACTCTCTTGCTCTCAAAAAGGCATCAGCCATCATCTCCATCTAGAGAATATACTAGCTGACTCAGCTTGACCAGCCTGTCCCAAAATGAGAATCTGGGTAAAATAAGTATTGAAACACTTCATTCCTTGTAGATTCACAAAACACATTAGCATATTAAAGACTATGAAGTTCTGCAGGAAAAAAAAAACCTATTTAACTTTAATCCAACATTGCCAAGTTTTATTTGACCATGGAAGATTTTTCCAAAACACTTACAAGCAGATCAAGGACATTAATCTTTCATGAAACACTTTAGATCCCCAGGGTCCTCTCCAGCTACATCATTCTGTGATTTTCTTTTTTATTTATGATGCATTAAAAGATTAATCTCTATCAGACTTCCATTTAGAAATTCACCAGAATGTGCAAAGGCAGCAGGTAAAATTGCCGAAGGGTATTATAAAAATACCTTCCAGTGATTTTTGAAACTTAAACTGAAATATTTATATAACTATATATTTCAGTTTGTATATTATATATATATGTATATACACACATATATATTTGTGTATATATATTTGTGTATGTCTATCTATATCTATGTATATATGGCATTATATCCATTTTACAGATGCGGAAACTGAGCTTTAGAGGGGGTGAGCAATTGGTCCAAAGCCACACAGCACACAGGTAGTCATTGATAAAGGTAAAAACAAGAGTTGAAGCCTGAAGTGTAAGGACACAGAGACAAGTACACAAATGTTTACAAGTTACACATATGACACGTGCCTTTAACATGAATTTCTTGAACATTCATTTAGAGGCCTTACAATGAAGACATCAGAGTGGCAGCAAGTTCTGTTGGAATCAGGGGAGCGTGTTCTTCTATAATCCCCTGGCTGACAGGAAAGCACACTGATTTGGCCCATGGTAGTTATACACTCCCATTGAGTCAGGGGCCACTTCTATGCACACAGGAGGTGCTAAAAATATGCTGTTGACTCATTGCCTCTAAGAGCAGAAGAAATGCCAAAAGTATAGGACAAGAGGCAGAAAAGCACACGGAAAATGTCATAGGGCAGTCCTCTAAGGAAGTGTTAGATCCCTTTGAAATCTGTCCAAACACTTTCTTGTGCTGGGGAAAGTCAATTACATATTTCAAGCAACCCCACATGTCATACGAGTATCTTGTACATGTTTGCGTACTCGTGTCTGTGAACTTACATCTCAGACTTCAACTTCTCGCTTCCCACCCTTATCAATGACTGCCTGCATGGCCTTGGGCAAGTTGCTTTCCCTCTTCAAAGCTCAGTTTCTGCATCTATAAAATGGACATAATGCTACCTACCTCATGGGGTCAGTGATCACATTTAAGGAGCTAATATGTGGAGATTGCTTACACAGTACCTGTCACATCATAAGGGTTTAATAAGTGTTTGATGTAATTGTTTTGATTATTACTACTATTACTAAAATAATAATTACTACAATAATAATGATTCTTATTCTCTATATTAGTATTATCTTTGAAAACGGGCATGGATTATGTCTATGTAACACTTTTGGCACAATATCTAGCGTTATATCACACACAAATTAGAGAATTCATGTTATTTAGGATGAAAAAATATTTTTACTGACCCTTAAATTCTTCGTAAGTAACTGCAAAAGAAGCCATTATCCCAACACATGAAATAAAAAAAAAATTCAGTTCCTCTGGAGTTTGTTTTTGGAGGTAGCCACAGGATACCTAAATTTTTTTTTCTTTTCAGAGAGACCGAGGGGCTCATTAGGTTGACCAGGCTGGTCTTGAACTCCTGGCCTCAAGCCATCCTCCCACCTCAGCCTCCCAAAGTGCTGGGATTACATGCATGAGCCACCACATCCAGCCTACCTAAAATATTGAATGCTGTTAATAAATCTCCTTAGGCCAGCATAAGAAGGTGATGGGCAAAACTAATGCAGGTATGTTTTTCTGGCTTTTTCATGTATTGGGCCCAACTTTGAAAAGCACTTACTATTAATGGCTAACTTGCAAAATTTGTGATTTATTAAAAGCAGATATTAATTGTTTTACCTAAAAATAATAGGCCTCTGATCTGCCAAAGATGAAGATTTAATTTCTAGGTGTTCCCCACAATACCTAGAAATGCCAGTGTAATCGATTATTAAACACTTTAGAACTATTCTCATCAAAGTTCTTTGTTATATAATACAGCAAAAGAAAAGTTTCTTTTCTAAAGACTTCTCTATACCTTTTTTAATAGTTGAATTTCATTTCTGAAGGCTCCTTAAAAGAATAGAATTTAGATCTTTATTAAAGAGGAAATATATTTTCCATGTTTAATTTAAATTACATTCCATCAGTCATTTGCAATCTTAGCCTACACGGAATTTTTTTTTTTTGGTAGTTTTTATGTTTGGGCTTTAGGAGGGGATTCCCAATAATCTCTATATAAATATTTCTAATCTCTATATAAATATTTTAACATTTCAATGTAAATTAGTTTTTAAAGCTATTTTATCCATAAAAATAATGAATTTGCATGGCTGAGGGTGAAATAATGTGTTTTCAGGACCCCTCAGTTTTGGGGGTTGTGAGTAGATCCCATCTTCATGTTCCTCCAGCCCAGTCCAAGCCTGGCTCAGGTCCTCCTCCCCCTTTTGTCAGGAACCACCATCCCCAGGGATTCTATGTGCCCTGCCTGACCAGTGTTCTCCATCAGAGTTTACCAATCTTTTGTTCATTCCCTCAGAGCACAGCTAAGCAAGAGTACACTAATTTGAAAATTAACTCAAGCAAATAGAGGAACAATATCCCCAACACATTGCATTTTAACATAGGGTTTCCTGGACACACTGTTTCAACCCAAGAGTTGGGCTAATAGTAGGAGTTCCATCTGCTAAAATACGGCTGTCAGCTTCAGAGGGAAATTCATGAACGTCTTCGTAGTTTGTTTTTACGTTTCACTTGGCACTGTTTCTAAAATTTCCTCTGAAGCCAAAAAATAAGTTATTTCCCAGAACACTGGTCACTTTTCATTTATCATTGGATTGATTTTTCTAACTTGCAGTAGGAGCTAAATCGACCAGGGGGTTCTTATCCAACAGACAGCAGCAAAACTCTTTGTGTATCTGCGTTCCTTTCCACAAGTGTGACTTCCTCAATGGCATCATTCGTGAGCATAACACAGAGCTCTGCAATAACGTTTCTTCACTAACCCTACCAGGTATCCAACATAGGATGTTACTTCCTTTCACTGTTTTCCGACTCCTGGCAGATATTAATCATTGGGATTTGGGAACAAGGAAATAGAATTTCTGAGAATGCTTGGGAATTCCCAAATTCATATGATTTTCATAACACTTCACTTACAAGTTTTTGAAAAATAATAAGTGACTATAATAACAAGCAAATAGTCGTTTTTTTCTGTAACAGGATTATATGAAAAGTTTTAGTAGTCTTCTGTTTTAAAAAGATATGATAACAAATGATGATTTATTATTATTATGAGCCAACATATTGTAACAAGATTATAAAATCCAATAGCATTAATAGAGAAAACATTAAAAAGAAATGAATATTATCACAAAATAAATGCTAAAGAAAAGTCCTTTAAAGATTGAAAGGTAACACCACAAATACTTAATGCTTTAATCATTGTTTACATGACATTGTTAAACAAGGCATCAATCATCCCCTCCAATACCATTTAAATAACATAACATTCTGATCTCCTGGCAAGATGAATAGCACTAGAAAGAAGCAACTGTCAAAATTGCCGATTTAAGGGCATATTTTGTTTCTAAAACTTGGCATTTCTTAGAAAACCTCTCATAGGATTTGTAAAACATATACTATGCCTATGAACACATTAATATTTATTTGCAGAAATGGTTCACTGTTAGCCGTGGACAAGGCCATGAACACACACTTGTAACACAGCAACAGATACAAGAAAGTCTGACTGAGGCTCCTTTACTGCTCCTGTCCTGTTCACCTTAACTTTCATCTCCACATGTCAGTGCTTCCTCATCTTGCTTGACTTGAAGTCAGTGCATTTCTTCAAGCCAGTAAGTTCTCTATACTGACTATTAAGCTGTAATTTTCACAGGAAAATTAGAATGTTCCTTCCCATTTTCCTAATTTCTCAACTGATTTTTCTCAGAATTCAGAATCCATAAATATTGAAATGCCAGGAGAGAATTTCCAAATGGAAATGCTATTCCCTTCATCCATTTTCAGAAGAAACTGTAGCATAGTGTTATCCTTCTCTTCTCCAATTTTTTTTTTCCTGCAAACTTATGGTTATCACCTCTTTAAGTGCGTAGCTCACAATTTTGCCTCCCCTGCAAATGGTCCCAAAACAGTGAAGTGGGTCCTCTTTAGCTGTGTCTTTAGTACATAATCCTGCATTTCTGACCATATGCAGGGAGTGTGACCCAGGGAAGGATCCCTGACTCAATGGGATTTCTCTTGCTGTCTCTAGAATTTGAACACCGGAACCCAGACGTGCAGAGGCTGGGAGTCATTGTGGTGTGCTATATTGATGACGGCAGCAGTGGGTGGTGTGGGGGCAGTTAATTGACAGCTACCTGTTGCTGACATCCCAGGAACTGCCTGAACTTCCTCTTTCCCAGTCATAAGATATCTAAGATTCTGCAGTATTCTTCATTAAATCCTAGCATGGTTTAAGCTAGCCAGAATTAGGTTCTGCTGCTTTCAATCAACAGAACCTTAGCTAATACATTATTTCCTGGTCTTTGTTCCTTTAATTTTCCAGGAAAAGAAGGGAAAATGGCTTACTGGTTTTAAAAAGAGACAAGGGACAACATACCATTTATGCAAAATTTAGAAGCACTCAAAGGAAACTCTGGAAAGTTCCTGAGACATATATAGGTAGGATCAGCATAAAACTTGAACAGTGTATCTAGATCATGGTTGCCATGGTTGCCTTGACACAATGAACATCTGTATCAAGATCATATTTTCTTGGTGGGACAGAGAGAAGCACAAGGCGGGACTCACATTTACAATAATCCTTGTTTTCCAGGGACCATACAACCCAGTTTGTCCAGAGCTGTTCATCTTAAGTTTGTTATCCCGCCATAATTATAAATAGAACCTCCTTTTTCTCTCAAGAATATCCCACTTTGGATGATAATTTCTGTGACTACCCATTAAGAATATTTAATAACTATAGAAAACTGATTCTCTATATTTTTTGTATGTTTGAAACATTTTATAACAAAAATATCTTTTAAGTAATCGCCTACACAGAATATAGCTGCCAAATGCTCCTACTCTGCTATTCTAACCATGAATCCCTCTGGGGCCCCTTCCTCCTACGGCGCTTGTGAGGATGAAATGAAATAAACTCTATGAAGTGCCCAACAGTGACCAACACTGAATAAAATACAGCCACCATAGGCGGCCTTCCCTTATGTTCACCAAACTCCTGATAAGTTATTTGGTGATGTTTTAATCTTAATATTTTATGTAGATTATACATTCATCTGATTCAAAATGCAAAAGGTACAAAAGCATATACAGTTAAAAGTTTCCCAACCCACTACCATTTATCTCCCTGGAGGCAACTGTTTCCAGATTTTTGAATATCCTTAAAGAATATCATATGTATGGAAAATAAAGATTATATATTTATATGCATCTGTGTATGCATTTTCCTATGAGAGGCTCACAAAGTCTCCTTGAAGAGATATCATTATTACAAATACCCCTCAATTTACAATGGGGTTATATTCCAATAAACTTATGAAAATATTGTAAGCTGAAAATGCATTTAATACACTTAACCTACTAAACATCATAGCTTAGCTCGGCCTACCTTAAACACTCACATTAACCTACGGTTAGGCAAAATCATCTAACAGAAAGCCCATTTTATAATAAAGTGGGCTTTGAATATCTCATGTAATATAATGAATACTGTACTGAAAGTGGAAAACAGAATGGTTGTATGGGTACTCAAAGTACAGCTTCTGCTGAATGTGTATTGCTTTCAAACTATCTTAAAGTTGAAAAATCATAAGTCAAAATATTGTAAGTCAGGGATTGTTTGTACTTCCACTTTACATGATGAAATTGAGCCTTGAAAAGATTAAGCGACTCACCCAAGGTCACACTGGCAGTTAAATAGTGAAACTTGGATCCAAATTGTTCAGTCACTACATGTATTGTCTTGAAATTTGAAAAAGAGGAAGAGGAATTAAACTACTAAATTGAAGGAATATTTTAGGCATAGAAGAAGCAGATGCCTTCATGTCCAAGTGACTGTGAAAAGCCCACTTGCCCCAAAATATGTCTCCTGGTCATATGAAATTCCACCATTTCAGATTTTTACCTGGGGATTTAGAGTAATCTGCTGTTTTCCTAGAGCTCCCCTAAAATAGAAATGGAAAATTTTGGAAGGCTAAATATATGCTAACATTGGAAAACTCATTTTCTCCCCTTCGTAAGGCAAGGTACTGAAGGAGGGGCCCCTACGGGCTGTGCAGGGACATCCTGGAGGCATGGGGAGAAGAAACTGAAAGGCAAGGTTGTATGGAACAAAGAATACCGATCTCAGGATTCTCCCTTGAACCTGCCCTAACTTTGTTCAAATAGACTTAGCCACTGACCTGCTGTCAAAAGACCACAGCCAATCTGACTTGTTTTCAATATAATGATGAATATTGATTTGGTCCCTTCATCCAACATTCTCAGCTGGATCTTTTTTGACCAAGGATATACATTACTAGGTGAGTACAGGCAGTTAATTCTTCCACACGGGACTTCGGAGTTTCTGAGTTAACCAGAATCACCCACCTTAACATCTGCCAGTCTATACCCCAAGTCCTGACCAATGCCCCCTACCTGCTATGCCTCATGTTTTCAATATAGCATAAAATCAGAAATGAAAGATGAAACATCATAGCCAATATCACAGAAATACAAAGGATCCTAAGAAACTGCTAGGTATAATTACACACTAATTGGATCATCTAGAAGAAATGGATAAATTCCCAGACACATAAAACCTACCAAGATTGACTCATGAAGAAATTAAAAAATCTGAACAGACTAATAGCAAGCAAGGAGGTTGAATCAGTAAGAAAACGTCTCCTATCAATGAAAAACCCAAAACCAGATGGCTTCCCAGATTAATTCTACCAAATATTTTAAGAAGAACTAATACCAGTCCTTCTCAAACTCTTCCAAAAGCTGAAGTGGAGGGAATACTTCCAAACTCATCTTACAGGGCCAGCATTACCCTGATTCCAAAGCCAGACAAGAACACTACAAGAAAGGAAAATGACAGGCCAATATCCTTGATCTACATAGATGCAAAAATCCTCAACAAAATCCTAGCAAACCAAATTCAATAGCACATTGAAAGAATCATTCACCATGATCATGTCATGGGTCAACATAAGCAAATCAATACATATAATATACCATATTAGAAAAATAAAGGATAGAAACTATATGGCCATCTCAATAGATATAGAAAAAGCTTTTGACAAAATTCGAAACACTTTCATGGTTAAAAAAAAAAAACACCCAACAGATCACATATTGAGGGACTGTATCCCAACAAAATAAAGGCCATATATGACAAACCCATAGCTAACACCATAATCAGTGGTGAAAAGTTGAAACTTTTCCTCTACCATCAGGAACAAGACAAGGATGCCCACGGACACCACTTCTCAGGGTAATTAGGCAAAAGAAAGAAATAAAAGGCATCCTAATAGGAAAGGAAGAAGTGAAACTGTCTCTACTGACAGCGTGATCTTGTTATATATAGAAAACCCTACAAACTTCACTTAAAAAAGGTTAGAACTCAACACAAAGAAGGGAACAATAGACACTGTGGGACTCCAAAGGTGGGAGGGAAGGATGGTGGGAGCAAGGGTTGAAAAACTACCTATCGATTACTATGCTCACTGCTTGGGTGGTGGGATCATTAGAAGCCCAAACCTCAGCACCATGCAATATACCTGTGTAAGAAACCTGTACATCTACCCTCCTGACTCTAAAATGAAACATACAATATTTTAAAAACAAAAACAAATAAATAAAATTTGAAAACTGTTAGAACTGAACTGATAGGTGAAATCAGTAAAGTTGTAGGATACAAAATCAACATATAGAGCCTTGAACACAGCAACATCCAGCTGTCTGACACGAAAGTCTCAGGGGCAAGAAAACCTCTATATGAACTCAGAAACAATGAGCTAGGTTGTGTTTATGTCTGAAAGGATGTTAAGAACTGCATTCATGTTACATCAGAGCCAAAAGAAAGAACCAACAGGAAACCTGTACCCAACAAACAGAAATGACAAGATGAAGGGAAAGCAGAGGTAAGGGCTTACCTTAGAAAGGGCAAGTGATTAGCTCAATATGCAATACAATGTTTGCTCCTGAGCCAAAAATTTGTACAATAATTTGGATATTACTTGCACAACCAGAAAAATCAGCCACTCATTAGGAAAATGTGTTTCTGTATAAGTCTTAGGACTCAGCTATCTATAATAACATGAAAAGACAATATTTTCATCCAAAATGAGTATTTTTGTTTGTCTTGGCTTGTTATTCTAACGTCAACAGCCTCTAAATAAACTGTTGAAGTACATGATATAACCACCTCTTTCTCCATCTTTCCCATTGCTCCCATAGGGTTTCAGTTGTGCAATTTCACCATTAGCAAAGCTTTTTGCTGAAATCTGGCTTTTCAAAGGGAGAGTATCCAGAAACAGAAGATGCTGATCTGGGAGGCTCTTCCTGATAGAACTGCTGCTTCAGTTTAGCTTGAAAAAGCCCACACCCAGTTCCTAATGACAAACATCTGAACACCGGGTCTTCCCACGAGCAAGACCATGCTATGCCTCCTGCTCGCTCTGTTCTATAAGCAACCCACAGATTGCTCCCTGTGAAGAGGAGCCTGCCAGGGGAGCAGCATTCCACCAGACCCTGATTTAGCAAGATATTTCTGTATCATTCCCCCAACCAGCTGGAAGTCCTCCACTGCTCTTGTGTAAAAATCTAACTCATCTCGCTGAATTTCCTGATTTAAAAGTCTAATTCATTTCACCAAAAGTGTGACAGAAGGAAACCAAGTACACCATCTCTCTCTTACAAACCAAAGCTATTGCATGTGCCTTCTGGGGGAAAAAAATGGTCCAAATATGTTATGGAGGGGGTGCCAGCCCAGTGTCATCCGCTTACTATTGCCATAGGATCTTGGCTGATGGCATCAGAGGAAAAACAAGTTTATCGATTACTTTCAACCATTAAGCTCACTCCTCCATGAAAAATAAGTCACAAGTCCAATGTCTCTTATTAAAATAAGCACTGCAAAATATAAAGGAGTCACAGTTTTAAAATGGGACACACGTTCTCTAAGCGGTGAACCACGTTAGAGGTGCACTGTTTACATTGTATAAAGTCCCCTGGAGCCAGGGTTAGGAAGCGCATCTGTTCTTTGGTGTTCTGGGATGAAGGAGAAAGGAAAATGTGCTGCCAGAAGTGAGTGGGAAGGAGCCCATGAGATAAAGGAAGTAAATCCATTTGCTGATTGCAATAATAATGGTAATACACGAAGCTATACATACATACATACATACATGCAAACTTTCACATTTTTTAAAAAAAAGAACTTAAGGCTTCCACACATGTAATCAGCCCTTATGAACTCTCCTGATTAGCTGCAAGGAAAATCTTCCTTTCTCCTTTTTCCTGCACCATCCTGGGCTCCCTTTTGACTTGTTTTTTTTTTTTTTTTTAACTTATAAACAATCAGCTCATATTCTGAAGTTTGTAGTCCCCTCCCGCCCCCTCTCTCTCTATACCGCTCATTTACATTGGCAGCTGTCGTGCTGCTGGGCATCCTCAAACCCACCAGTTTCCCTTTTATGTTTGAGCAGACAAACATGATCATGCACTAGGCATCACTGTGCCACTCAAAATGCTTTTTTGTTTTTTTAATTGCATCTGAGAGAAATCTCAAGGTTGCAAACCTGGAGTCAGAATTGTCTCCATGTGTCTCAGTGGGAAGAGTATCGTGTGAAGAAACAAGTTGATTCTACTAATCAAAAGGAATTTTTTTGATATCAGGTCATCCTCCGAATGAATTTATATTACCGAGTGGAGGGTCACATGAAGAAAATGGTCAAACAGCACCACCTACAGCAAGAGCTCAGAAGTGCAGCGGAGCCGGGCTGAGTCAGGAAAGAAAAGCAAGCTGGGGCCTGGCTCAGCGCTCTCCCCTCTGCTCCTGTCTGCACGGAAAGATTAGGATGACAGTGGCAGGAAGCCTGTGCACCTAGTATGCATCACTTGAAGGGAACACACAGATTCCAGTAAACATTTGGAAGGAAATGTTAATACCAGGCTCTGCTAAACAATATGAAATGACTCCTAGATGAGACAAGCGACTTTCATCAAAGTTTCCTGATACCTGAAAAGACAGCCCAGGGGATCCTGCACTACATCTGCTGTATGTAAATTAAGCGGGTTTTTTTCCCCTTTGTAATCAAGGCTCATACACAAACAAAATCACACTTTAGAAACGGCCTATTTCAACTTGTAACTAGCTTGCTTTCAGGGGCTCCAGGTCAAAAAGAAATAGAGCACAAAGACGCTTTCTCCTTAGGGATCATACACAAATTCACTCTGTCCGTTTCTTTCCCACACGGAGCAACAAAGCCATCAGACCTCTCCATCCACCCATCGGGTCCTTCCTGATTAAAGTGAGATAAATCACAGCCCTCTCTCTCCAGATGGCAGGCGACAAGAGGGGGATGCTTGCCTCAAGAAGTCCTCCCCATCCCTCTGCATTCATGCAAGCCCGAGCGGAGAGATGCAAGATATTATGGATGCATTTTAAATCCCCAGACCCTGCAATTAAAAATGGAAATTTTTTGGCCACACGTGTTGGCTCACGCCTGTAATCCCAGCACTTTCAGAGGCCGAGGTCGGCGGATCACCTGGGGTCAGAAGTTCGAGACCAGCCTGGCCAACATGGTGAAACCCTGTCTCTACTAAAAATACAAAAATTAGCTAGGAATGGTGGTGGGCGCCTGTAGTCCCAGCTACTCGGGAGGATGAGGCAGGAGAATCACTTGAACCCGGGAGGCAAAGTTTGCAGTGAGCCAAGATCGCACCACTGCATTCCACTCTGGGTGACAAAGCAAGACTTCATCTCAAAAAATGTTTTTAAAAAATGGAAGTGTTGTTCTTTCATTTGTAAATGTGTTTTGGTAAAAGAGGGGCAGTTTAAGCAACCCTTTTTATTGTCTACATTGTTAAAATTCATCAGACATGGACTCTTGACTCCGTTTTGCCTGGGCAGACCCAATTCAAGCATTTACAACAGCTATAACCTCCTCAAATCAAAAAGAGGAATCAGCATTATTGCTAAGTTCAAATAAGGTCTTGTTTTATTTCATTTTTATTTTTGAATGCAGCCATTCCTCCAGGTGCTATCATCAGGTAAGATTGTCAGTCCCGATTAGGTAAAAGTATTATTACAAAATGCAATTCTTAAAAATTCAGTGTCTAACTACACTTTTAATAAGCCTTTCCCCCTCCCCTATGTATTCTCCCTTAGACACCCCTTCTCAAATTTAAAATCACAGAAACTAAAATATGATGCCTAAAGAGAGCCTAGCAACTGCCCAGTCCTCTAATTTGATGAGTGGGAGTACTGAAGCCCAGAGGAGGTCAAGTAATTTGTTCAATGTCTTAGATAAGAAGAAAATGACCAGCTGGGAAATCCCACTCATGTCAAGGCAGAGGCACAGGGCCACAGACTGTGGTTGAATTGTGCCACACTCCTACATCCTTCTTTAGGAATCACAGAACATTCCTGTGTTGAGTCGGAGTCACTGACTTCCTTTTCAGGCTGATTGAGTTCTGTCCTTATGGGCTGCGACAAGAAGTTTTGGTATTATGCTACACCAAGACCATTTATCTAGTTCAAGAAATGAGCACAGTCCTTAGAGCCCAGCAACTTTCCCCATGTCCAGTAAATGTAGCTTCTCCACTAGAAGCTGTCAGAATGGAGCCTTCTGGCTCATCTTGATTTTGATTTGTGCAAGAATGAATGGTTGTGCTAAGACAGCTTTCCTAGCTGATAGTGAGCAAAACTTTTTTCTCATAATCTATAAAAAAATATTAAATTAGAAGCACAGAGGTTATTTCATGACTTTTATCTTCCTGCAATTTTCTTGTGGGCATAAATGATTTGTTTTTATCCTGCCTGCCCCCCCAATCCCTTTTCCAAGAGACTAAAAGAGTATCTAGTGCAAAGTAGAGACTCAAATATTTTTTAATAAACAGTGATCCCAGCCACCCAGTGCATGTTGCCAAATGCCAACCCCATAAATGATCAAACACATCATCTCATTCAGCCAATCAAAATCAAGTGCTACCTATTTTTTTAAGTTTTCATAGCCCTTGGGCATCTGCTTTCTCAGCATTTCCCAAACTTGAGTCATTCTCATCCTGCCTTCATAATTTTGCTCTGTCAATTACCTCTACTATTATTTATTTCATATATTTTTAAATAGCCCCACTTTTGAAACTTAAATACATGCCTTTTAAAAGGAAGCTTTCTTACTACTATACATCAAAAGCCATTATTACTTGTTCTAAGTACTCATAACAACATGTTCACAACTATTAAAATTTAGTAATGTGCATCCACATACTCTATAAATTCATGGAGCATCTGCACACACTTTAAGAAACAATTCTGCATTACTCACTCAATTTTCTTGACATCCTTCTGAGGCAGGACAAACCTTGGGCCCAAAGAATTGAGGTAGGAGTCCAAGCAAGTTGCCAGCCACATAAAGGCAAACCTTGGCTCGGAAGTCAGGACTACCGGCCCCTAGGTTATGGTTCATGCTCTTTCCTCTGCTCTCCAGAACCTCCTATCTCCAAGTGTAGTTAGCAGCCCAGATGCAGCAGCATCCTCTAGAGACTTGTTAAAAATGCAGAAGCTCAGGCTCCACCCCAGGCCTATGCAGACTGAATCTGCATTTTAACAAGGTCCAGGTAATTCACGTGCACATTAAGTTTGAAAAGGCCTGGTCTAGATCAGCGGTTCTCTAACTTAGCAGCACATTAGAACCATCTGTAGAGACTTTAAAAATACCAGTGCCTGGGCTTCACCTCCCAGAGAATCTGACTTAAGTGTCTGGGGTTTGCCCTGAGTCTAGGTATTTTTAAAAACTCCTCAGCTTATACAAAGCTGGCAGGGCCGGGCACAGTGGCTCATGCCTATAATCCCAGCACTTCGTGAGGCCAAAGTGGGCAGATTGCTTGAGTCCAGGAGTTTGAGACTAGCCTGGGCTAAAACCCCATCCCTACAAAAAAAAATACAAAAAGTAGTTGGGCATGGTGGTGGCACATACCTGTAGTCCCAGCTACTCAGGAGGCTGAGTCCTCGCTTGAACCCTGGAGGTCACGGTCTGGTCAACAGAGCAAGACCCTGTATCAAAACAAACAAACAAACAAACAAAAAATGCTAGCAGCTTACCAGCTAGGGAGGCCTGTACAGCCAAGTTTTCCAAATGGGGCTACATTAGTTGTTCCAGAACTTTAGCTGCATCAAAACCACCTGGATGGCTTGTTCAGCTACAGAGGGTCTGGCCATGCCCCTAGAGTTTCCAGCTGAGGGTCTGGAATGAGGCCCGATGATTTGCATTTCTAACAATCTCCAGGCGATGCTAATGCTGTGGGTCCAGGGACCACATTTTCAGAATCTATGCTAAATGAACCGGACAAGATCAAAGCTCAAACTTATTCCAAGAACTTTTCAAGGCCCACCTGCAAGTTGTAGTGGAAGTAAGCATCTAAGGGTGCAAAAAAGTTTGCACCCTTAGATGCTATCAACCTAAATAACAAACAGAGAGAGGCTCTCCACAAGAAAAAGATATTCGTTTGGAAACAGAGCCTTGCAATAGAAATAGGCAAGCCAGAGTAAACTATATGCATATTCACGGAGGTAAAGGAAGACAAAAGAAAAAATGAGGAAGATTATATGATCATTTGGAAATGATTATCCTTGGCTACAAAGATCAATAACAAAGGTGATGCCAGGCCCAGGTTGGACAGGCAGTTGTTGGGCAAATATCCTTCAGAAGCATTGTTGTGTGCAAAGTTGCAATGGGCTTTGTGCAAGATTGTGTTTTTTGCAGTCTTCTGTGATAAGTTTTTGTTATCAGGCATACAAGCCCAAGAATCCTTTTTTGCATGGCCTTCCCTGGCTCTATTTGTCAGGGTTTTGGTTAGGGGAGGGGTATTTTTAACACTCTCAATGTAAAAAATGCCATAAGGTAGGTGCCCCAATTGCTTGTTTCATCTTCATAAAATAACTTTTCCACCCGAACAAAGTCTACACATAAATTGTAAAAATACCCTGGCATGCAGTCCCTGGAAAAGTTTGGAGTCATTCTCGGGGTTCCCACCCAGGTGGGCAAGCGTAGCCACCACAGATAAACACAAAGTAGGGGTGCCCACTGGGGTTTGGTGGCAGGCAGTGGCCCTGGTTCTGATATTTGGCTGAAAACACAGCTCCTCTTTGTCACCCTCAGGAAGCCATCCCAAACCGCTCGAGGAGTCCTTGAAGCCAATGTTACCACTAGGACAGCAAGTTTGCCTGAAAACTATTTGCCTTTGCAGCAGATTCATTAAGCCAGAACAAAGAGAAGACCAATGACTAAAAGATTTCTCTCCTTTTAAAAATCATGCTCTTTAACTCATAGCACATTTTCATTGTCCATCTGGGCAAAGCCGCTGTTTCATTTTGCTTTTTCCCTCGTCTGTGATGCTCACACTCATCCTCCCTATCCCATCAGCAACCTCTCTAGTATGTTTGATATGTGTCCTTAAACTTTCTATCTTGGCTGGGGGCGCGGTGGCTGTCATCTCAGCACTTTGGGAGATGGAGGTGGGTCTATCACTTGAGCCCAGGAGTTTGAGATCAGCCTGGGCAACATAGTAAGATTTCATCTTTACTAAAAATAAAAAACAAAAAACTTTAGCCAGGTATGGTGGCCTGTGCCTGTAATCCTAGCTACTCGGGAGGCTGAGGCAGGAGGATCACTTGGGCCTGGGAGGTCAAGACTGCAGTAAGCTGAGATGGTGCCACTGCACTCCAGGCTGGGCAACAGAGTGAGACCCTGTCACAAGAAAAAAAAGAAAGAAAAAGCAACTATCTCTGTAGAAATAGGCAAGGTTGTTTGATATGCAAATGTGGCTTTAAATTACATAATAACATTATATCAGTAAGCCCATTTTTTTCTTATAGTTGCACTCAACATCATGATTTTAAGACCTAGGCATGTTGCTTTATATTTTACCTCATGAGAAGTCACCTTTACACATCTGTTTCTCACACTGAAATCAACATGCTTTTGAGTCAGTATTTAGGACTGAGTGAGGCTGTTCGCTGGAGTTAATCTGACACCAGATGCATTTATCCCTCTTTAGGACTGTAACGAATTCCTTTCCGCTCTGTTCGCCCATGCTCACTAGTTGGCATCACAGGTGTCATCTTTGAAAAAGAAAAACATCTCATCCCTTGGTTTCCTGACAACCACCCCCACCCCCTGCCTTGGCTCTTTTTCATGGAATTTGCACCAAACAGCACAGAGACAAACATATCTCTAACGTCTATGATTTATCCTTGCTTACACAAGATCACTCCGGCCTATAAAAAAGTATTTTTAAAAAATATGAAAAGTTACCCCAGTCTTGGATTACAGAGTTTCAGATAAAAATGAAAACATAGTAAAATTGCTTATCAGAGAGTTTCCTGTTCTTATTCGCCCTTACTCCTTTCGCAGATGTGAGTCATAAATCCACAACCAAATCCTCCCTCCTTCGAGGTCAACTCCTACTAACACCCATGAGGAGGGAATTTGGCTCATATAATAACACTTAATTAAAATGTATAATGTCCACATGTACATGAGAGATAAAAAGAATGCTTCTTCGGGTATGTTTCCGCCCAATCTTTCAAAATACGTGAAGTATTTCTTAACCTACTATACCCTATAAATGATAAATATAAGATACTAAGATTTAAAATACTTTCAATAACACTTTCCTAGGCCTCCAGATGAGCACTACATAAGTTTATAATCAAATGTTTCAAATAGCTACCATGTATTATGTGTTTATAATGTGCCAGGCACTGGAGTAATGTGTTTTCACATTTTAATCCTCATAAGCCAAAGACATAGATTTTTTATCTTCGTTTTAAAGTTGAAAGACCTAAGGCTCAGAGATAAATTTTTAAAAAAATCTTTAATCCCTTTATACAAGATTAGCTCATTCTCACAAGCCAAAAATAAAACCCAAAACTCCCATATCTCCCCATATAAAAAAATACTCTTTAACTTCTTTCTCCCTCCAGAACCCCTCCTCCCTCTCCTTTCTATCTTCAGCCAACATCTGGAAGGTTCTGTCTACATTCACTCCTCCATGTTAACGCCTCCCTCTTCCCCTCCTTTCCTTGCAACCTGGTTGCCCCTCACAGCAGTGAAACAGGAAGCTGTTTCCCCAGCCCATAACCAGCTGTAACTTTGAATCACTGTGCACCCTTGGCCGCGGCCGCCTCCTCCTTCAATTTAACTCCCTGCCTTGATCTGCCATCTCTGGCATGCTCTACTTACATTCACTCCACCTCTTCATGTGTTTCTGGGCTGCTTTGCCAACTCTTCTTCCTCTGCTGCCCTCATACATCCAGGCAGAGGAGCACAGCTTCTGCCTTGGCCTCCTGCCTTAGTTCTAACTGGTGTCCCCTGAGCATCTCAAGCCCCCAGACTGGAGCCTGTGTCCTGGGGTTAATTCCCTTCCCCACCTATGGAGGCTTAGCTCCTGCCCACCAGTGGGGTTATCACAAGTGCCTGCCTTTTCCTCACACTCTGCCTCTTACAGTGTTTCCGTAGGCTGGCCATTTGTGAGTTGTGTGACCCTGGACCTCAGTGTCCTCCCATAGAAAACAAGGAGCATGAACTAGATTTATCTCTAGTGTCCTTTCTAGGTGTTTCTTTCTTTATTTATTTTTAAACAAGATCTCACTCTCTCACCCAGGCTGGTGTGCAATGGCACTAACATGGCTCACTGCAGCCTCAACCTCCTGGGCTCAAATGATTCTCCTGCCTCAGCCTCCCAAGTAGCTGGGACCACCACTCCCAGCTAATTTTTTTATTCTTTGTTGAGATGGGGTTGCAATGTTTCCCAGGCTAGTCTCGAACTCCTGGGCTCCTAAGAATTTTAACATTTGAGTTTTCTTCCAACAAAGAGGTGGAGGAAAATATAACTTTATATAAACATGTATAAACCCTGCTTCCCACTTTAATTAAGCCATAAATTCCTGCGGCAGCTAGGGATGTGAAGAGGCAAGTGAGAAGAGGAAATGTGCATAAGACTCCCAGCAGCTTGGAAGTAAACAGGGAGGACTGAAGTGACCCTGTTGCTCCGAAGGTGGCTGTTCATTAGCCTCCTTCTGTCCTTAGACCCAGCTGGAGCATTGCATGCACTGGCTCCCAGGTTGCAGGGGATGTCAGCAGCTCCAGCTCATCCGATTGAAGGAGGCCATGTGGCTTTCCCTGGACTTTCTGCTTGAACAGTGAATCCCTGTAGGGCCTGGATCCATTGCCCTCTTCTCCTCCCGCCCCACCCAAGCACTCTTCTTCATGAGTTTGCTTTCTCCTATCTTTTTTTCCTCCACTTTTCCTTCAGAAATTGTTGATTAAGCACCTGCCATGGGCCAGACATTTTTCTAGAGTAACACCTCAATGAGCAGACAGGTTCTTGTTCTCATAGATCTTCCATTTTAGAGAGAAAGCTGAACGATAAACAAATAATACAGCAGGTGGTGAGGGGTGCTATAAAGAAGGATGAGCAGGGTAAGTGGGTGAGAAAGTGTGCTACTTTGTCCTCTAGAGGCCAGGGAAAGCCTCTCTGTTTAGGTGATATTTGACAGAGATTTGAAGACACTGAAGGAGTGAGCCATTTGGATCTCTAGGGAAAGAGCATTCTTCCCCAGACAGAGAACAGCAAGTGCAAAGGCCATGATGAAGAAGGGAGCTTGGCCAGAGTGAGGGACACAAACGGCAGCCTACGGTGCATGCACGTCTTAAGAGATGAGGTTCCTGGTGCCCTTTGACTGCCTCAGAGATCCCGTGCTCACAACACACAGCCCCAATCATCCTAAAATACATCTATGCTATAGAAACTTGTCCCAAAATATCCTTGCATAATGATTTACCTTCTGGTATCCCACCCATGAAAGCAGAAATTTCCTGCTTTCTCCTAATAATTACTAATAATTCTCCTAATAATTACTAATCTGTCTCCTCCCCCAAAATGTAAGGCAAAGAAGAGCAGGGACTTGGCCTATTCATTCACTGCTCTATGTTCGGCTCCTATTTCAGTGCTAAAAACCAAGTGGGCCCTCAATAAATATTTTTGTGAATTTATTTATTTATTTATTTTATTTTTTGAGACGGAATCTCTCCCTTCCGCCCGGGCTGGAGTGCAGTGGTGCGATCTTGGCTCGCTGCAACCTCCGTCTCCTGGGTTCAAGGGATTTCTGGCTAATTTTTGTATTTTTAGTAGAAACAGGGTTTCACCATGTTGGCCAGGCTGGTCTCGAACTCCTGACCTCAAATGATCCATCCACCTTGGCCTCCCAAAATGCGGGGATTACAGGCGTGAGCCACCGCACTTGGCCAGCCCTCAATAAATATTTATTTTCTAGGTGAAATGGGGAATCTAACTATGCTACATTGTAATGAGGCAGCTGACTTTCTTGGAAGCAGAAGACCTAATTCTAGATGTGGTGACATAAAAGCAATAAAGGAAGGACCTCTATAAATCACTTGTGCAGCTGAGCCTCAGCTCTCAAAGTGTTAGATTAGAACTAGGGATGGCAAAATCCTGTTACAGGCACAACTCACCCCCTCCCTTCCATGCCCACTAGACTCTCTAATGAAGCGTGGCTGTCTCTCTCTGGAAAAAACTACAGAATTCTTCCCACCCAGTGCTCCTAGCAGCCACAACCAAAGGGTCAGAGGTGACCCTTACAATGAACCCAATTTGCCATCCCTCAATTAGATGTTTAAGATTCCTTTCCACTTTAATATCCTGTGGTGCAAATCTAAGCAAGCCTGCTTGTTTGGCCACATGGAGGTACATGTTCCTGCAAAATCAACCCCAAGAAATCCTATTGCTCACAGGTAAGCAGGTAACCCCTGCTTCCATAGCAGAGGCAGTCACTAGTAGTACTTGCTTCAATTGGGACAAATATTTTTCACCCGGAAACTAATTCAAGGCTACCTTTTTCAGACTCCTTCGAAGACTGCTAGAATTGGTCCCTTGAGTAAGCTGAGTGTTGTGGTGCCCCTCAGTTCCCATGCCATAGAAGCTCGAACCTCATTCATTAATACACTAGCCCTAAGGCTTGAAACCAGTCTGGCCTGGCTTGGAGCCTTTAGATCACTCTCTAGCTTCTGGCCAATAAGAATGAGCTTCTAGGCCAGGCATGGCGGCTCACGCCTGTAATCCCAGCACTTTGGGAGGCCGAGGCAAGTGGATCACTTGCATCCAGGAGTTCAAGACCAGTCTAGGCGACATAGTGAAACCCCATCTCTACAAAAAAATACAAAAAATTCATCGGGCGTGGTGGCACGGGCCTGTAGTCTCAACTATTCAGGAGGCTGAAGTGGGAGGATCGCTTGTGTGGGGAGGTCAAGGCTGCAATAAGCTGTGATGACACCACTGTACTCCAGCCTGCATGACAGACTAAGGCTGGAGTGCAGTCTCCAAAAACAAAACAAAACAAAACAAGACAAAACCAAAAACCTGCAGCCTGCACCACTCCTACTGGTAGGCTTGCTCTGATATCAGCACTTCAAGCAGGTGACAACACTATGAGGTTTATTTTTAATTGCTAGGTGTGGTGGTTGTATTTCCTCAGAGTAAAAATGCATTTCCTTCCTCCCTTTGAAGTGAGATGTGGACCTGTGATTTGATCTGGCCAAGAAGGTGTGACCGAAAATGACCTGGACACTTCCAATGGGAGCTTTAAAAGCCAGTGCACAATTTATCACTGATCCTTGTTCTGCTTCAGTCATCGTAGAAGCCCAGGTCAGGATGGAACTCCCACCAGCCTGGATTGCTGATTAAGGATGCTCCATGTTAGAGCAAAAATATAAGTTGTTTTAAACCACAGAAATTTGGAGGTGGTTTCTTATTGCAACATAACTAGTCTCTATTGACTGATACTCCATGGTGTAAGATTACTCATGGGATTTTTCTAGCTCAGAGTTTCTCAATTTTGGTAGGATTGACGTTTGGGGTTAGTTATTGCTTTCTTGTGGGGACCATCCTGTGCATTGCAGGATGTTAAGTGGCATCCCTAGCCTTTACCCACTAGACACCAGCAGCACCCCATCCCAAGTTGTGACCATCAAAAATCCCTCAACAGTGTGATTCCACTTATTTGAGGTACCTAGAATAGTCAAAATCATGGAGACAGAAAGTCAAATGATGGTTGTCAGGGGCTGGGAGAAGAGGGAAATGGCGAGTTAGTGTTTAATGGGTACAGAGTTACAGTTTTGGAAAATGAAAAGAGTTCTATGGATGGATGGTGGTGATGGTTGCACATCAGTGTGAAGGTGCTTAGTGCCACTGAACTATACACATGAAAATGGTTCAAATGGCTAATTTTATGTTATGTGCTTTGCCACAATTTTTGAAAATGGAAAAAAAAAATGTCTCCAGACATTGCCAATGTCCCCTGGAAAGCAAAATCGCCCCTGGTTGAGAACTAGTGTTCTAGCGGTAGTGCAACACATTCAATTGTAAAATATGTGTAAAAACGTGGGCTTAGGGCTCAGCCCTGCTTTTTGCCATTGAGGGTTAGAATCTCATCTCTCCTAAAATATTTTTTATCCACTCAGATTTTAGGCCAGGATCAACAGGACAATTGAACTGTTTGATCTAGAAAAAGCCCCTCTCTATGGACCCAAAACTGGTGTGATATGAATACACTCTGTAAAAACTCTTACACTGTTTTAAGCTTTACATCTGATAAACAGAGCACAGTAGAGACTCCACTTGGGATAATTTTTCCTGAAACCTACTTGTTTTTCATGCTGTTTCTGCAGTTAAGGTGCCTGGTCTTGAAATGTGTTGAAGCAAAAGAATGGGAAGAGCCAAGGGACACATCAGGGAGTTTCCAAATGACAGAACTGCAAACCTGCAGGGCAGTCCTCTGCTGAGGAAGAGGTAGCTTACACTCTGAATGCATCTTGAGGAGTATTCTCCATACCTGAGGAATAAATTAAGGCTAACAAGGGGGCCTAAATGGTGATTGGCTCTGCTCTTGACCAATTGAATTCCATGCTCGGACTGAGGCAGCAGAGGGCTTCTTACACCCACCTCCACCACCATCACCCTGCCTAAGTCATCTCAGAGAATCCTCTTTCTATCTCAGTATTGGGTCTACATTCTTATGCTTCAGCCCTTTTCCATAATGACCCCTCCAGATTGCCACACTCTAGAACCACTACAGAGGGTGGCGTCACTGCTGTATGGACACTTCATCTCAAAGTGAGGGGCCAGCTCACATGATTTGCAGGGTTCCTTTCTCTGGCCTTCTAAAACATTCTCCAGGTTGAGGCTGAAACTGCTCCCCCAAAGCCCCATAATAGGCATGAACAGATTATCCTCCTCTTCTTGGTTCTCATGGCTAGAATCCTTAACCAATCCTCTCCCCACAAAGTAGGGTTGATTTCACAAGCTGTTATTTTACCTGCTCGTTCTGCCATCTGCTCTTGAGTTGCTTGGTGAACACCTCCAGCGGGCTTGGAGCTGCACTGTCACGCTTCACCCCAATCAGCTTCTGGCCCCCCACTCTCAAACACATCTGCATCGGCACACCCCTCCCACGCCCCAGTTCTGCCCACAGTGGATCCATCCATCTGCGCTCCAGGCCCCAGCCCCTTGGGAGCTTGCGCTATCAATTACTTGCACTTAGTTCAGAATATTTAGCCACTCCATGTTCATGGTTATTTCATTTATTCAATGTAGTAACATGTTTAAACCTCTCCCGTCCTGGAAAAAAAAAAAAAAAGTCCTACATTTAACCCTATCTCCCTCTTTAGCTTAAAGTCATCTGTAATCTTCCTTGCCATTTATTTACTCCATGTCCCAGGTTGAACAGTATCCACACACCCCCAAAAATTCATGTTCTCCCTAGGAATCTTAGAATGTGACTTTATTTGGAAATAGGGTTGTTGCAGATGTAATTAGTTAGGAGTGGACCCTTAATCCACTGTGACTGGTGTCGGTGTCCTTAGAAGAAGAATAGAGGGAACACAGAGGCACACACAGAGAGGAGGCCATGTGATGATGGGGGCGGAAACTGGGGTGATGCATCCATAAGCCAAGGAATGTCAGGGCTTGCAGGAAACCCCAGAAGCGAATGGAAAGGCATGGAGCAGATTCTTCCTAGCATCTTCAGAGAGAGCATGGTGCTGCCAACACCTCGTTTTGAACTTCTAGCTTCCAAAACTGTGAGAGAAAAAATTTCTGTTGTTTTAACAAGACACCCAGTTTCTGGTATTTTGTGACAGCAGACCTAGAAACTGAATATACCCTTTAAACCACCACTGTTTTCCTTTTGGTTCCGAGATTCTTTCGTGTATGACCTGCGAGAGCCAAATCCAGTCTTTATTTGGCCTCTCTGGAGCACGTGCAACTCATTTATTCCTTATTGATGCTTCTCCCCCACATCCTTCTCGGCCTCTTTCATTGCTTCCTAATCTCACAGCCAGCTACTGCATACTGGAGTCCCTGGGTTCATCACCGCCTTTTCCCACTCTGTTCCTGCTCCACCACAATCTCATCCAAATACCAGCTCTCCTCCCACCCCCATGCTGATGATTCCCCAAGCCCTCTGGCCTAAGCCTCTCTCCTGAGATCTACTTTGAGTTCCCCACTGGCTCCTGGACATTTCCACCTAGAACTTGTACAAGCACTTCAAAAACTACATGGCTAAAATGGAAGTCATGGTCTAGAAGCCTTCCCAAATAAACCTGCTTTTCCTCCTGTAACCTGCATGTCAATGAGAGGCTTCACGTTCACACAGGGGCATAAGCCAGACACCTGGCATCTTCTTGGGCTTCTCCTCTGCACTCTTGGCCGTGGTCACTGAAGCCAAAGGACTCTGCCCATAAGGGTTTGGGGAATGTATCCTCTGCATCCCTGCTGCAGCTGCTTCAGCTCAGCCTCTTACCACCTCTTGTGGCTAGCGGAGACCTCCACTACACCAGACTTTCATGCTGCTCTGGGAGCACTTTCTTATACCACCTTGTTTTAAGCCATTCCCCTGCTTTGAATGCTTCAGGGTTTCCTGGTCACCTGCAGGATGCTGTCCTTAGCATTCCTCCACTTGGAATAACAACGCCTCGTAGCATCTGGCTTTCAGGAGTTTAGAGTGGAGGGGCTCTGCATTCAACTCCAGGACCTACCACATACTTGGTGCGTGGCCCTGGGCAACATACTTACTCTCTCTGTGCCTCAGATTTCTCACCTGAAAATGGGGATAAAAATAGTACCTACCTCATAGGGTTGTTGTAAAGATTAAATGAGTGAATATGTTCAGAGTACCCGGAACTGTGTCCAGCATGTCGTAAGTGGGCACTAAATATTAACTGCTATTGCTGTTAAGTATTACCTTTCCCCACTCATTTCTGTACAGCTTCCCATGTGCGTTGTTTTCCAGCCGATCAGAACACTCTTCCATCTTAGAAGAAAAAAAAAGAAGCCCCACCTGTGTTCCCCTGGCTCTTGGCCTTGACACACAGTGTCTGGAACACCTTTCCCACCACCTCTCCTCCCATGCTCCCTATGAACATACTTCGACTCATCTTTTCTAACCTAAGTACCCTCCCCTGCAGTCAAGCATGCTCTTCATTGAGCCTTCGTAAGGCCCTTGTGCTCACCTCTATTGCAGCACAGATCATACTGCATTATAAAGGACCATCTCCTGTCTCTCTGTCCATCTTTCAGAGTTTGCTGTATTGATCTTAGTGATGTCAGCACGTGGCACTCAGCTAGACAAAGAAAGCAGGCTCAATAAAGGCTGGTAGAATTAAGTAAAGAATTGTATAAAGGCATTAAATAGAGATGGGGTACAAATATGTCCCAGGCTGCCTGGGATAGTCCTGGTTTAGGCCATAGTCCTGATATAACTACTAACAACACCTTCTTTCACTGTCAAAAATAACTCCTTTGGACAACACATTATAAGGTCACTCTAGGTATTAGAGCTGTGATTCTCACCCTATCAGGCCCAATTTTCTCTTTGCTTAACAGCTATTTTAGAATACCCTATGCACTATCTTTAAATGGGATTGATAGGCAATAGAAACTGCCAATAACAGAATTTCAAAAAAACCAATGTAATACCCTAAATACAATGCTAAATGGAAAATGAAGGAGATTTTTTAAAAAGTAGCTTAAACTAAAATTATGTGTGCAGTATTTGGATGTGTAAATGCTTAGGTCTTACACTTCTGGCCAAGATGGAGTAACAGAGACCAAAATTACTTTCTGACCTAAAACAACAAAAATACTGGACAAAATATATGAAACTATGGCCCTCAAGCAACAAAGGGAATCAATCACTGGAATCAAGCATCAAAAGGCAGTGATCCTCAAGAAATGAGAAACGTATGAGGCTAGCCCCACAATTGACTTCCCAAACACCTTAGAAAACTTTCCACGCCACAGCACAGGAAGAAAGAATGCAGACGGAGCTCAGAGATCTTCCTGAGTTGAGAGGACAGAACTATGAGTCTGGGAAGGCCAATGTGGCTAGAATTCATAGGGCAGAATATTGAGGAGGAGAGGGCTGTACAGAGACAGAGCTCTGAAAATCTGCAGATAATACTTACCCTCCTTGACTGTTTAACAGAGTAGTGATCAGAGTATGCAGGTATGAAAATCACCTGAGAGGGTGGACCCAGTGGCTCGTACCTGCAATCCCAGCACTTTGGGAGGGTGAGGTGGGTGGATAACGAGGTCAGGAGATAGAGACCATCCTGGCAAACATGGTGAAACCCCATCTCTAATAAAAATACAAAAATTAGCTGGGTGTGGTGACACACACCTCTAGTCCCAGCTACTCAGGAGGCTGAGGCAGGAGGATCTCTTGAACCTCGGAGGCAGTGGTTGCAGTCACCCGAGATCCAGCAAAGCATGGGCAACAGAGCAAGATTCAGTCTCAAAAAAAAAAGAAAGAAAAAAGAAAACTGCCTGAGAATGGAAAAAGAATCATCCACAAAGAGAGTCAGCCCCTCTTCCCCCCTGGCTCTTGGGACCCCGATCGCAAGGTGGGGAGGCACCTCGCGAGGCGTGGTCTCAGAGCCAGCCCCTCTTCCCCCACTGGCCCTTAGGACCCCCGTCGCAGGGGGAGGAGGCACTCCCAGCGAGGCGGGGTCTCAGAGCCAGCCCCACTTCAACCACTGGCCCTTAGGACCCCCATCGCAGTGGGGGGAGGCACCCCAGCGAGGCGTGGTCTCAGAGCCAGACCCTCTTCCCCCACTGGCCTTTAGGACCCCCGTCGCAGGGAGAGGAGGCACCCCCCACGAGGCGGGGACTCAGAGCCAGCCCCTCTAAGCCTTCTGGCTCTTCGGACCCCCATCGCGGGGGGGGAGGCACCCCCCGCGAGGCGGGTACAGAGAGCCAGCCCCTCTTCCCCACTGGCCCTTAGGACCCCCATCGCAGGGGGGGGAGGCAACCCCCGCGAGGCGGGGTCTCAGAGCCAGCCCCTCTTCCCCCACTGGCCCTTAGGACCCCCATCGCAGGGGGGGGAGGCACCCCCCGTGAGGCGGGGTCTCACAGCCAGCCCCTCTTCCCCCGCTGGCCCTTAGGACCCCCGTCGCAGGGGGGGGAGGCACCCCCCACGAGGCGGGGTCTCAGAGCCAGCCCCTCTTCCCCCACTGGCCCTTAGGACCCCCGTCGCGGGGGGGGAGGCACCCCCCGCGAGGCGGGGTCTCAGAGCCAGCCCCTCTTCCCCCACTGGCCCTTAGGACCCCCGTCGCAGGGGGGGGAGGCACCCCCCGTGAGGCGGGGTCTCAGAGCCAGCCCCTCTTCCCCCGCTGGCCCTTAGGACCCCCGTCGCAGGGGGGGGAGGCACCCCCCGCGAGGCGGGGTCTCAGAGCCAGCCCCTCTTCCCCCGCTGGCCCTTAGGACCCCCGTCGCAGGGGGGGGAGGCACCCCCCGTGAGGCGGGGTCTCAGAGCCAGCCCCTCTTCCCCCGCTGGCTCTTAGGACCCCCGTCGCAGGGGGGGGAGGCACCCCCCGTGAGGCGGGGTCTCAGAGCCAGCCCCTCTTCCCCCACTGGCCCTTAGGACCCCCATCGCAGGGGGGGGAGGCACCCCCCGCGAGGCGGGGTCTCAGAGCCAGCCCCTCTTCCCCCACTGGCTCTTAGGACCCCCATCGCAGTGGGGGGAGGCACCCCCGCGAGGCGGGGACTGAGAGCCAGCCCCTCTTCCCCCGCTGGCTCTGAGGATCCTCCGTGGACTCACAGCCTCTTTACCATATTGTGAGTAATATCATCTCCCCCTCTGGAGATTAAGAACTCTTTCACAGACGGGTGTACACCCTCGGTGTACAGAGGGTGTACACCCGTCTGTATTGGGAGTAATATCATCCTCTTCCTCCCTGAATATGAAGAACAGTATCACAGGGGTGTTTCTACTCCCTGCGATATCGCGTGTCATATCCTCCTCTCCCACGTTGCAATTAGAAGGAATATCAGTGGGGGCGTGTCCACCTGTAGGGAAAAGAAAGAGAGATCAGACTGTCACTGTGTCCATGTAGAAAGGAAAGACATAAGAGACTCCATTTTGAAAAAGACCTGTCCTTTAAACAATTGCTTTGCTGAGATGTTGTTAATTTGTAGCTTTGCCCTAGCCGCTTGGCCCCAGCCACTTTGACCCAACCTGGAGCTCACAAAAACATGTGTTGTATAAAATCAAAGTTCAAGGGATGTAGGGCTGTGCAGGACGTGCCTTGTTAACGAAATGTTTACCAGCAGTATACTTGGTAAAAGTCATCGCCATTCTCTAGTCTCAATAAACCGGGGACACAATGCACTGTGGAAAGCCGCAGGGACCTCTGCCCTTGAAAGCAGGGTATGGTCCAAGCTCTCTCCCCATCTGATAGTCTGAAATATAGCCTCATGGGATGAGAAAGACCTGACTGTCCCCCAGCCCGACACCCGTAATGGGTCTGTGCTGAGGTGGATTAGTAAAAGAGGAAAGCCTCTTGCAGCTGAGATGGAGGAAGGCCACTGTCTCCTGCTTGCCCCTGGGAACTGAATGTCTCGGTGTAAAACCCGATTGTACATTCGTTCAACTCTGAGATAGGAGAAAAGCTGCCCTGTGGCGGGAGGCGAGACATGTTTGCAGTAACACTGCCTTGTTCTTCTTTACTCCACTGAGATGTTTGGGTGCAGAGAAACAAATCTGGCTTACGTGCACGTCCAGTCATAGTACCTTCCCTTGAACCTAATTATGACATGGATTCTTTTGCTCACATGTCTTCTGCTGACTCTCTCCTTATCATCACCCTGCTCTCCTACTACATTCCTTTCTGCTAAAATCATGAAAATCATAATCAATAACAACTGGGGGAACTCAGAGGCTGGTGCCGGTGCAGGTCCTTGGTGTGCTGAGCGCCGGTCCCCTGGACCCACTGTTGTATCTTTACACTTTGTCTCTGTGTCTTATTTCTTTTCTCAGTCTCTCGTCCCACCCAACTAGAAATACTCACAGGTGTGGAGGGGCAGTCCACCACTTCATCCACCTTCTGTCATATTGAAAGTAACATCATCTTCTTCCCTCCAGGATCGTGGGAATAATATCCCTGGGGGGTTTTTTCCACTTTCTGCCATGTATGTAGTCATATCACCCCCTCCGCCGTGGAATATCATTAAGGAACATCTCACACGGGGGTGTATACTTCCTCCGATATTGGGAGTGACATCAACCTCTCGGTCTCTGAATATGAGGAAGAAAATCACAGGGCGGGTGTACACCTCGTGCTCTACGATGGGGAGTCATATCTGTCTGTTATGGGGAGTAATATCATCCTCTCCCTTTCAGGATACTAATAACAGTTTAACAGGCTGGGTGAACACAGCCTGCGATGCTGAAATTATTATCATCCTCTCCCCCTCTTCCTCCCCTGGCTCTTAGGATGCCCATCTCAGCGGAGCGAGCCACCCCCCGCGAGGCGGGCACTGAGCCAGCCCCTGTTCCCCCCCTGGCCCTTAGGATCCGTATCGCGAGGGGGGGAGGCACCCCCCGCGCGGCGGGGACTGGGAGCCAACCCCTCTTCCCTGCCTGGCTCTTAGGACCCCCATCGCAGGGTAGCAAGGCACGCCCCGCGAGGCGGGGACTGAGAGTCAGCCCTTCTTCCCCCCCTGGCTCTTAGGAACCCCATCGCAGTGGGGGGATGCACCCTTGGCGAGGCGCGGACTTAGAGCCAGCCGCTCTGCCCCCCCTGGCTCTTGGGACCCCCATCGCAGGGGGGGAGGCACCCCCTCGTGGCGGGGACTGAGAGCCAGCCCCTCTTCCCTCCATTTCTCTTAGGACCCCCATCGCAGGGGGGGAGGCACCCCCCGCGAGGCGGTGACTGACAGCCAGCCCTTCTTCCTCGCCCAACTCTCAGGATCCCCATCACACGGGGGAGGCACACCCCGTGAGGCGGGGACTGAGAGCCAGTCCCTCTTCACCCCCGGCTTATGACCCCCATCGAGGATTCTAAGATCCTTAGGACTGACCTGGAGGGCTGTGGGTATTAGGTGTCCAAGAAGAAAACTCAGATCTGCCGACGACCGCAGGTAGCTTACTTGGGATTTACTATTCGACAGGTGTCCGAAAGCAGCCCGGGATCCGAAAGAAAGCAGGTCATTTGCAATCTTCCGGAGCCTAAGGGCAGAAGGCTGGTGAGAGAATTCCTAGGAGCTGTGGGGTTTTGTAGACTGCGGAGCCCAACTTTGCAGTCTTAGCCACGCCTTTGTATGACGTCACAAAGGGGGGCGGGGACCGGCAACTTTTGGAATGGGGATTCCAACAACAGCAAGTCTTTCATGACTTAAAGGAAAAACTTCTGAAAGCCCCAGCCCAGGGGCTAGCGGATCTCACAAAGCCTTTTCCACTGTATGCGTCAGAGAAAAGATGGCAGCTGGACTTTAAACCCAAACTGTGGGGCCCTGGCTGAGGCCGGTGGCCTACCTCTCTAAACAGCTAGACAGGGTTTCTAAAGGATGGCCCCCCTGTTTGAGGGCCTTGGCAGCAACTGCCCTGCTAGTACAAGAAGCAAATCAGCTGACTCTTGGGTAAAACCAGGACATAAAGGCCCCCCAAGCTGTGGTGACTGAAAGCCAGCCCCTCTTCCCCACCTGGCTCTTAGGACCCCCATCGCAGGAAGGGGAGGCACTCCCCGCGAGGCGGGGACTGAGAGCCAGCCCCTCTTCCCCCCCTGGCTCTTAGGACCCCCGTCGCAGGGGGAGGAGGCACACCCAGCGAGGCGGGGTCTCAGAGCCAGGCCCTCTTCAACCACTGGCCCTTAGGACCCCCATCGCAGTGGGGGGAGGCACCCCAGCGAGGCGTGGTCTCAGAGCCAGACCCTCTTCCCCCACTGGCCTTTAGGAACCCCGTCGCAGGGAGAGGAGGCACCCCCCACGAGGCGGGGACTCAGAGCCAGCCCCTCTAAGCCTTCTGGCTCTTCGGACCCCCATCGCGGGGGGGGAGGCACCCCCCGCGAGGCGGGTACAGAGAGCCAGGCCCTCTTCTGCTCCTGGCTCTAAGGACCCCCATCACAGGGGGGGGAGGCACCCCTCGCGAGGCGGGTACAGAGAGCCAGCCCCTCTTCCCCACTGGCCCTTAGGACCCCCATCGCAGGGGGGGGAGGCAACCCCCATGAGGCGGGGTCTCAGAGCCAGCCCCTCTTCCCCCACTGGCCCTTAGGACCCCCATCGCAGGGGGGGAGGCACCCCCCGTGAGGCGGGGTCTCAGAGCCAGCCCCTCTTCCCCCACTGGCCCTTAGGACCCCCGTCGCAGGGGGGGGAGGCACCCCCCGTGAGGCGGGGTCTCAGAGCCAGCCCCTCTTCCCCCGCTGGCCCTTAGGACCCCCGTCGCAGGGGGGGGAGGCACCCCCCGCGAGGCGGGGTCTCAGAGCCAGCCCCTCTTCCCCCGCTGGCCCTTAGGACCCCCGTCGCAGGGGGGGGAGGCACCCCCCGCGAGGCGGGGTCTCAGAGCCAGCCCCTCTTCCCCCGCTGGCTCTTAGGACCCCCGTCGCAGGGGGGGGAGGCACCCCCCGTGAGGCGGGGTCTCAGAGCCAGCCCCTCTTCCCCCACTGGCCCTTAGGACCCCCATCGCAGGGGGGGGAGGCACCCCCGCGAGGCGGGGTCTCAGAGCCAGCCCCTCTTCCCCCACTGGCTCTTAGGACCCCCATCGCAGTGGGGGGAGGCACCCCCGCGAGGCGGGGACTGAGAGCCAGCCCCTCTTCCCCCGCTGGCTCTGAGGATCCTCCGTGGACTCACAGCCTCTTTACCATATTGTGAGTAATATCATCTCCCCCTCTGGAGATTAAGAACTCTTTCACAGACGGGTGTACACCCTCGGTGTACAGAGGGTGTACACCCGTCTGTATTGGGAGTAATATCATCCTCTTCCTCCCTGAATATGAAGAACAGTATCACAGGGGTGTTTCTACTCCCTGCGATATCGCGTGTCATATCCTCCTCTCCCACGTTGCAATTAGAAGGAATATCAGTGGGGGCGTGTCCACCTGTAGGGAAAAGAAAGAGAGATCAGACTGTCACTGTGTCCATGTAGAAAGGAAAGACATAAGAGACTCCATTTTGAAAAAGACCTGTCCTTTAAACAATTGCTTTGCTGAGATGTTGTTAATTTGTAGCTTTGCCCTAGCCGCTTGGCCCCAGCCACTTTGACCCAACCTGGAGCTCACAAAAACATGTGTTGTATAAAATCAAAGTTCAAGGGATGTAGGGCTGTGCAGGACGTGCCTTGTTAACGAAATGTTTACCAGCAGTATACTTGGTAAAAGTCATCGCCATTCTCTAGTCTCAATAAACCGGGGACACAATGCACTGTGGAAAGCCGCAGGGACCTCTGCCCTTGAAAGCAGGGTATGGTCCAAGCTCTCTCCCCATCTGATAGTCTGAAATATAGCCTCATGGGATGAGAAAGACCTGACTGTCCCCCAGCCCGACACCCGTAATGGGTCTGTGCTGAGGTGGATTAGTAAAAGAGGAAAGCCTCTTGCAGCTGAGATGGAGGAAGGCCACTGTCTCCTGCTTGCCCCTGGGAACTGAATGTCTCGGTGTAAAACCCGATTGTACATTCGTTCAACTCTGAGATAGGAGAAAAGCTGCCCTGTGGCGGGAGGCGAGACATGTTTGCAGTAACACTGCCTTGTTCTTCTTTACTCCACTGAGATGTTTGGGTGGAGAGAAACAAATCTGGCTTACGTGCACGTCCAGTCATAGTACCTTCCCTTGAACCTAATTATGACATAGATTCTTTTGCTCACATGTCTTCTGCTGACTCTCTCCTTATCATCACCCTGCTCTCCTACTACATTCCTTTCTGCTAAAATCATGAAAATCATAATCAATAACAACTGAGGGAACTCAGAGGCTGGTGCCGGTGCAGGTCCTTGGTGTGCTGAGCGCCGGTCCCCTGGACCCACTGTTGTATCTTTACACTTTGTCTCTGTGTCTTATTTCTTTTCTCAGTCTCTCGTCCCACCCAACTAGAAATACTCACAGGTGTGGAGGGGCAGTCCACCACTTCATCCACCTTCTGTCATATTGAAAGTAACATCATCTTCTTCCCTCCAGGATCGTGGGAATAATATCCCTGGGGGGTTTCCACTTTCTGCCATGTATGTAGTCATATCACCCCCTCCGCCGTGGAATATCATTAAGGAACATCTCACACGGGGGTGTATACTTCCTCCGATATTGGGAGTGACATCAACCTCTCGGTCTCTGAATATGAGGAAGAAAATCACAGGGCGGGTGTACACCTCGTGCTCTACGACGGGGAGTCATATCTGTCTGTTATGGGGAGTAATATCATCCTCTCCCTTTCAGGATACTAATAACAGTTTAACAGGCTGGGTGAACACAGCCTGCGATGCTGAAATTATTATCATCCTCTCCCCCTCTTCCTCCCCTGGCTCTTAGGATGCCCATCTCAGCGGAGCGAGCCACCCCCCGCGAGGCGGGCACTGAGCCAGCCCCTGTTCCCCCCCTGGCCCTTAGGATCCGTATCGCGAGGGGGGGAGGCACCCCCCGCGCGGCGGGGACTGGGAGCCAACCCCTCTTCCCTGCCTGGCTCTTAGGACCCCCATCGCAGGGTAGCAAGGCACGCCCCGCGAGGCGGGGACTGAGAGTCAGCCCTTCTTCCCCCCCTGGCTCTTAGGAACCCCATCGCAGTGGGGGGATGCACCCTTGGCGAGGCGCGGACTTAGAGCCAGCCGCTCTGCCCCCCCTGGCTCTTGGGACCCCCATCGCAGGGGGGGAGGCACCCCCTCGTGGCGGGGACTGAGAGCCAGCCCCTCTTCCCTCCATTTCTCTTAGGACCCCCATCGCAGGGGGGGAGGCACCCCCCGCGAGGCGGTGACTGACAGCCAGCCCTTCTTCCTCGCCCAACTCTCAGGATCCCCATCACACGGGGGAGGCACACCCCGTGAGGCGGGGACTGAGAGCCAGTCCCTCTTCCCCCCCGGCTTATGACCCCCATCGAGGATTCTAAGATCCTTAGGACTGACCTGGAGGGCTGTGGGTATTAGGTGTCCAAGAAGAAAACTCAGATCTGCCGACGACCGCAGGTAGCTTACTTGGGATTTACTATTCGACAGGTGTCCGAAAGCAGCCCGGGATCCGAAAGAAAGCAGGTCATTTGCAATCTTCCGGAGCCTAAGGGCAGAAGGCTGGTGAGAGAATTCCTAGGAGCTGTGGGGTTTTGTAGACTGCGGAGCCCAACTTTGCAGTCTTAGCCACGCCTTTGTATGACGTCACAAAGGGGGGCGGGGACCGGCAACTTTTGGAATGGGGATTCCAACAACAGCAAGTCTTTCATGACTTAAAGGAAAAACTTCTGAAAGCCCCAGCCCAGGGGCTAGCGGATCTCACAAAGCCTTTTCCACTGTATGCGTCAGAGAAAAGATGGCAGCTGGACTTTAAACCCAAACTGTGGGGCCCTGGCTGAGGCCGGTGGCCTACCTCTCTAAACAGCTAGACAGGGTTTCTAAAGGATGGCCCCCCTGTTTGAGGGCCTTGGCAGCAACTGCCCTGCTAGTACAAGAAGCAAATCAGCTGACTCTTGGGTAAAACCAGGACATAAAGGCCCCCCAAGCTGTGGTGACTGAAAGCCAGCCCCTCTTCCCCACCTGGCTCTTAGGACCCCCATCGCAGGAAGGGGAGGCACTCCCCGCGAGGCGGGGACTGAGAGCCAGCCCCTCTTCCCCCCCTGGCTCTTAGGACCCCCGTCGCAGGGGGAGGAGGCACACCCAGCGAGGCGGGGTCTCAGAGCCAGGCCCTCTTCAACCACTGGCCCTTAGGACCCCCATCGCAGTGGGGGGAGGCACCCCAGCGAGGCGTGGTCTCAGAGCCAGACCCTCTTCCCCCACTGGCCTTTAGGAACCCCGTCGCAGGGAGAGGAGGCACCCCCCACGAGGCGGGGACTCAGAGCCAGCCCCTCTAAGCCTTCTGGCTCTTCGGACCCCCATCGCGGGGGGGGAGGCACCCCCCGCGAGGCGGGTACAGAGAGCCAGGCCCTCTTCTGCTCCTGGCTCTAAGGACCCCCATCACAGGGGGGGGAGGCACCCCTCGCGAGGCGGGTACAGAGAGCCAGCCCCTCTTCCCCACTGGCCCTTAGGACCCCCATCGCAGGGGGGGGAGGCAACCCCCATGAGGCGGGGTCTCAGAGCCAGCCCCTCTTCCCCCACTGGCCCTTAGGACCCCCATCGCAGGGGGGGAGGCACCCCCCGTGAGGCGGGGTCTCAGAGCCAGCCCCTCTTCCCCCACTGGCCCTTAGGACCCCCGTCGCAGGGGGGGGAGGCACCCCCCGTGAGGCGGGGTCTCAGAGCCAGCCCCTCTTCCCCCGCTGGCCCTTAGGACCCCCGTCGCAGGGGGGGGAGGCACCCCCCGCGAGGCGGGGTCTCAGAGCCAGCCCCTCTTCCCCCGCTGGCCCTTAGGACCCCCGTCGCAGGGGGGGGAGGCACCCCCCGCGAGGCGGGGTCTCAGAGCCAGCCCCTCTTCCCCCGCTGGCTCTTAGGACCCCCGTCGCAGGGGGGGGAGGCACCCCCCGTGAGGCGGGGTCTCAGAGCCAGCCCCTCTTCCCCCACTGGCCCTTAGGACCCCCATCGCAGGGGGGGGAGGCACCCCCGCGAGGCGGGGTCTCAGAGCCAGCCCCTCTTCCCCCACTGGCTCTTAGGACCCCCATCGCAGTGGGGGGAGGCACCCCCGCGAGGCGGGGACTGAGAGCCAGCCCCTCTTCCCCCGCTGGCTCTGAGGATCCTCCGTGGACTCACAGCCTCTTTACCATATTGTGAGTAATATCATCTCCCCCTCTGGAGATTAAGAACTCTTTCACAGACGGGTGTACACCCTCGGTGTACAGAGGGTGTACACCCGTCTGTATTGGGAGTAATATCATCCTCTTCCTCCCTGAATATGAAGAACAGTATCACAGGGGTGTTTCTACTCCCTGCGATATCGCGTGTCATATCCTCCTCTCCCACGTTGCAATTAGAAGGAATATCAGTGGGGGCGTGTCCACCTGTAGGGAAAAGAAAGAGAGATCAGACTGTCACTGTGTCCATGTAGAAAGGAAAGACATAAGAGACTCCATTTTGAAAAAGACCTGTCCTTTAAACAATTGCTTTGCTGAGATGTTGTTAATTTGTAGCTTTGCCCTAGCCGCTTGGCCCCAGCCACTTTGACCCAACCTGGAGCTCACAAAAACATGTGTTGTATAAAATCAAAGTTCAAGGGATGTAGGGCTGTGCAGGACGTGCCTTGTTAACGAAATGTTTACCAGCAGTATACTTGGTAAAAGTCATCGCCATTCTCTAGTCTCAATAAACCGGGGACACAATGCACTGTGGAAAGCCGCAGGGACCTCTGCCCTTGAAAGCAGGGTATGGTCCAAGCTCTCTCCCCATCTGATAGTCTGAAATATAGCCTCATGGGATGAGAAAGACCTGACTGTCCCCCAGCCCGACACCCGTAATGGGTCTGTGCTGAGGTGGATTAGTAAAAGAGGAAAGCCTCTTGCAGCTGAGATGGAGGAAGGCCACTGTCTCCTGCTTGCCCCTGGGAACTGAATGTCTCGGTGTAAAACCCGATTGTACATTCGTTCAACTCTGAGATACGAGAAAAGCTGCCCTGTGGCGGGAGGCGAGACATGTTTGCAGTAACACTGCCTTGTTCTTCTTTACTCCACTGAGATGTTTGGGTGGAGAGAAACAAATCTGGCTTACGTGCACGTCCAGTCATAGTACCTTCCCTTGAACCTAATTATGACATAGATTCTTTTGCTCACATGTCTTCTGCTGACTCTCTCCTTATCATCACCCTGCTCTCCTACTACATTCCTTTCTGCTAAAATCATGAAAATCATAATCAATAACAACTGAGGGAACTCAGAGGCTGGTGCCGGTGCAGGTCCTTGGTGTGCTGAGCGCCGGTCCCCTGGACCCACTGTTGTATCTTTACACTTTGTCTCTGTGTCTTATTTCTTTTCTCAGTCTCTCGTCCCACCCAACTAGAAATACTCACAGGTGTGGAGGGGCAGTCCACCACTTCATCCACCTTCTGTCATATTGAAAGTAACATCATCTTCTTCCCTCCAGGATCGTGGGAATAATATCCCTGGGGGGTTTCCACTTTCTGCCATGTATGTAGTCATATCACCCCCTCCGCCGTGGAATATCATTAAGGAACATCTCACACGGGGGTGTATACTTCCTCCGATATTGGGAGTGACATCAACCTCTCGGTCTCTGAATATGAGGAAGAAAATCACAGGGCGGGTGTACACCTCGTGCTCTACGACGGGGAGTCATATCTGTCTGTTATGGGGAGTAATATCATCCTCTCCCTTTCAGGATACTAATAACAGTTTAACAGGCTGGGTGAACACAGCCTGCGATGCTGAAATTATTATCATCCTCTCCCCCTCTTCCTCCCCTGGCTCTTAGGATGCCCATCTCAGCGGAGCGAGCCACCCCCCGCGAGGCGGGCACTGAGCCAGCCCCTGTTCCCCCCCTGGCCCTTAGGATCCGTATCGCGAGGGGGGGAGGCACCCCCCGCGCGGCGGGGACTGGGAGCCAACCCCTCTTCCCTGCCTGGCTCTTAGGACCCCCATCGCAGGGTAGCAAGGCACGCCCCGCGAGGCGGGGACTGAGAGTCAGCCCTTCTTCCCCCCCTGGCTCTTAGGAACCCCATCGCAGTGGGGGGATGCACCCTTGGCGAGGCGCGGACTTAGAGCCAGCCGCTCTGCCCCCCCTGGCTCTTGGGACCCCCATCGCAGGGGGGGAGGCACCCCCTCGTGGCGGGGACTGAGAGCCAGCCCCTCTTCCCTCCATTTCTCTTAGGACCCCCATCGCAGGGGGGGAGGCACCCCCCGCGAGGCGGTGACTGACAGCCAGCCCTTCTTCCTCGCCCAACTCTCAGGATCCCCATCACACGGGGGAGGCACACCCCGTGAGGCGGGGACTGAGAGCCAGTCCCTCTTCCCCCCCGGCTTATGACCCCCATCGAGGATTCTAAGATCCTTAGGACTGACCTGGAGGGCTGTGGGTATTAGGTGTCCAAGAAGAAAACTCAGATCTGCCGACGACCGCAGGTAGCTTACTTGGGATTTACTATTCGACAGGTGTCCGAAAGCAGCCCGGGATCCGAAAGAAAGCAGGTCATTTGCAATCTTCCGGAGCCTAAGGGCAGAAGGCTGGTGAGAGAATTCCTAGGAGCTGTGGGGTTTTGTAGACTGCGGAGCCCAACTTTGCAGTCTTAGCCACGCCTTTGTATGACGTCACAAAGGGGGGCGGGGACCGGCAACTTTTGGAATGGGGATTCCAACAACAGCAAGTCTTTCATGACTTAAAGGAAAAACTTCTGAAAGCCCCAGCCCAGGGGCTAGCGGATCTCACAAAGCCTTTTCCACTGTATGCGTCAGAGAAAAGATGGCAGCTGGACTTTAAACCCAAACTGTGGGGCCCTGGCTGAGGCCGGTGGCCTACCTCTCTAAACAGCTAGACAGGGTTTCTAAAGGATGGCCCCCCTGTTTGAGGGCCTTGGCAGCAACTGCCCTGCTAGTACAAGAAGCAAATCAGCTGACTCTTGGGTAAAACCAGGACATAAAGGCCCCCCAAGCTGTGGTGACTGAAAGCCAGCCCCTCTTCCCCACCTGGCTCTTAGGACCCCCATCGCAGGAAGGGGAGGCACTCCCCGCGAGGCGGGGACTGAGAGCCAGCCCCTCTTCCCCCCCTGGCTCTTAGGACCCCCGTCGCAGGGGGAGGAGGCACCCCCAGCGAGGCGGGGTCTCAGAGCCAGCCCCTCTTCAACCACTGGCCCTTAGGACCCCCATCGCAGTGGGGGGAGGCACCCCAGCGAGGCGTGGTCTCAGAGCCAGACCCTCTTCCCCCACTGGCCTTTAGGAACCCCGTCGCAGGGAGAGGAGGCACCCCCCACGAGGCGGGGACTCAGAGCCAGCCCCTCTAAGCCTTCTGGCTCTTCGGACCCCCATCGCGGGGGGGGAGGCACCCCCCGCGAGGCGGGTACAGAGAGCCAGGCCCTCTTCTGCTCCTGGCTCTAAGGACCCCCATCACAGGGGGGGGAGGCACCCCTCGCGAGGCGGGTACAGAGAGCCAGCCCCTCTTCCCCACTGGCCCTTAGGACCCCCATCGCAGGGGGGGGAGGCAACCCCCACGAGGCGGGGTCTCAGAGCCAGCCCCTCTTCCCCCACTGGCCCTTAGGACCCCCATCGCAGGGGGGGAGGCACCCCCCGTGAGGCGGGGTCTCAGAGCCAGCCCCTCTTCCCCCACTGGCCCTTAGGACCCCCGTCGCAGGGGGGGGAGGCACCCCCCGTGAGGCGGGGTCTCAGAGCCAGCCCCTCTTCCCCCGCTGGCCCTTAGGACCCCCGTCGCAGGGGGGGGAGGCACCCCCCGCGAGGCGGGGTCTCAGAGCCAGCCGCTCTTCCCCCGCTGGCCCTTAGGACCCCCGTCGCAGGGGGGGGAGGCACCCCCCGCGAGGCGGGGTCTCAGAGCCAGCCCCTCTTCCCCCGCTGGCTCTTAGGACCCCCGTCGCAGGGGGGGGAGGCACCCCCCGTGAGGCGGGGTCTCAGAGCCAGCCCCTCTTCCCCCACTGGCCCTTAGGACCCCCATCGCAGGGGGGGGAGGCACCCCCCGCGAGGCGGGGTCTCAGAGCCAGCCCCTCTTCCCCCACTGGCTCTTAGGACCCCCATCGCAGTGGGGGGAGGCACCCCCGCGAGGCGGGGACTGAGAGCCAGCCCCTCTTCCCCCGCTGGCTCTGAGGATCCTCCGTGGACTCACAGCCTCTTTACCATATTGTGAGTAATATCATCTCCCCCTCTGGAGATTAAGAACTCTTTCACAGACGGGTGTACACCCTCGGTGTACAGAGGGTGTACACCCGTCTGTATTGGGAGTAATATCATCCTCTTCCTCCCTGAATATGAAGAACAGTATCACAGGGGTGTTTCTACTCCCTGCGATATCGCGTGTCATATCCTCCTCTCCCACGTTGCAATTAGAAGGAATATCAGTGGGGGCGTGTCCACCTGTAGGGAAAAGAAAGAGAGATCAGACTGTCACTGTGTCCATGTAGAAAGGAAAGACATAAGAGACTCCATTTTGAAAAAGACCTGTCCTTTAAACAATTGCTTTGCTGAGATGTTGTTAATTTGTAGCTTTGCCCTAGCCGCTTGGCCCCAGCCACTTTGACCCAACCTGGAGCTCACAAAAACATGTGTTGTATAAAATCAAAGTTCAAGGGATGTAGGGCTGTGCAGGACGTGCCTTGTTAACGAAATGTTTACCAGCAGTATACTTGGTAAAAGTCATCGCCATTCTCTAGTCTCAATAAACCGGGGACACAATGCACTGTGGAAAGCCGCAGGGACCTCTGCCCTTGAAAGCAGGGTATGGTCCAAGCTCTCTCCCCATCTGATAGTCTGAAATATAGCCTCATGGGATGAGAAAGACCTGACTGTCCCCCAGCCCGACACCCGTAATGGGTCTGTGCTGAGGTGGATTAGTAAAAGAGGAAAGCCTCTTGCAGCTGAGATGGAGGAAGGCCACTGTCTCCTGCTTGCCCCTGGGAACTGAATGTCTCGGTGTAAAACCCGATTGTACATTCGTTCAACTCTGAGATAGGAGAAAAGCTGCCCTGTGGCGGGAGGCGAGACATGTTTGCAGTAACACTGCCTTGTTCTTCTTTACTCCACTGAGATGTTTGGGTGCAGAGAAACAAATCTGGCTTACGTGCACGTCCAGTCATAGTACCTTCCCTTGAACCTAATTATGACATGGATTCTTTTGCTCACATGTCTTCTGCTGACTCTCTCCTTATCATCACCCTGCTCTCCTACTACATTCCTTTCTGCTAAAATCATGAAAATCATAATCAATAACAACTGAGGGAACTCAGAGGCTGGTGCCGGTGCAGGTCCTTGGTGTGCTGAGCGCCGGTCCCCTGGACCCACTGTTGTATCTTTACACTTTGTCTCTGTGTCTTATTTCTTTTCTCAGTCTCTCGTCCCACCCAACTAGAAATACTCACAGGTGTGGAGGGGCAGTCCACCACTTCATCCACCTTCTGTCATATTGAAAGTAACATCATCTTCTTCCCTCCAGGATCGTGGGAATAATATCCCTGGGGGGTTTTTTCCACTTTCTGCCATGTATGTAGTCATATCACCCCCTCCGCCGTGGAATATCATTAAGGAACATCTCACACGGGGGTGTATACTTCCTCCGATATTGGGAGTGACATCAACCTCTCGGTCTCTGAATATGAGGAAGAAAATCACAGGGCGGGTGTACACCTCGTGCTCTACGATGGGGAGTCATATCTGTCTGTTATGGGGAGTAATATCATCCTCTCCCTTTCAGGATACTAATAACAGATTAACAGGCTGGGTGAACACAGCCTGCGATGCTGAAATTATTATCATCCTCTCCCCCTCTTCCTCCCCTGGCTCTTAGGATGCCCATCTCAGCGGAGCGAGCCACCCCCCGCGAGGCGGGGACTGAGCCAGCCCCTGTTCCCCCCCTGGCCCTTAGGATCCGTATCGCGAGGGGGGGAGGCACCCCCCGCGCGGCGGGGACTGAGAGCCAGCCCCTCTTCCCCCCACGGCTCTTAGGACCCCCATCGCTGTGGGGGGGAGGCACCCCCCGCGCGGCGGGGACTGGGAGCCAACCCCTCTTCCCTGCCTGGCTCTTAGGACCCCCATCGCAGGGTAGCAAGGCACGCCCCGCGAGGCGGGGACTGAGAGTCAGCCCTTCTTCCCCCCCTGGCTCTTAGGAACCCCATCGCAGTGGGGGGGATGCACCCTTGGCGAGGCGCGGACTTAGAGCCAGCCGCTCTGCCCCCCCTGGCTCTTGGGACCCCCATCGCAGGGGGGGAGGCACCCCCTCGTGGCGGGGACTGAGAGCCAGCCCCTCTTCCCTCCATTTCTCTTAGGACCCCCATCGCAGGGGGGGAGGCACCCCCCGCGAGGCGGTGACTGACAGCCAGCCCTTCTTCCTCGCCCAACTCTCAGGATCCCCATCACACGGGGGAGGCACACCCCGTGAGGCGGGGACTGAGAGCCAGTCCCTCTTCCCCCCCGGCTTATGACCCCCATCGAGGATTCTAAGATCCTTAGGACTGACCTGGAGGGCTGTGGGTATTAGGTGTCCAAGAAGAAAACTCAGATCTGCCGACGACCGCAGGTAGCTTACTTGGGATTTACTATTCGACAGGTGTCCGAAAGCAGCCCGGGATCCGAAAGAAAGCAGGTCATTTGCAATCTTCCGGAGCCTAAGGGCAGAAGGCTGGTGAGAGAATTCCTAGGAGCTGTGGGGTTTTGTAGACTGCGGAGCCCAACTTTGCAGTCTTAGCCACGCCTTTGTATGACGTCACAAAGGGGGGCGGGGACCGGCAACTTTTGGAATGGGGATTCCAACAACAGCAAGTCTTTCATGACTTAAAGGAAAAACTTCTGAAAGCCCCAGCCCAGGGGCTAGCGGATCTCACAAAGCCTTTTCCACTGTATGCGTCAGAGAAAAGATGGCAGCTGGACTTTAAACCCAAACTGTGGGGCCCTGGCTGAGGCCGGTGGCCTACCTCTCTAAACAGCTAGACAGGGTTTCTAAAGGATGGCCCCCCTGTTTGAGGGCCTTGGCAGCAACTGCCCTGCTAGTACAAGAAGCAAATCAGCTGACTCTTGGGTAAAACCAGGACATAAAGGCCCCCCAAGCTGTGGTGACTGAAAGCCAGCCCCTCTTCCCCACCTGGCTCTTAGGACCCCCATCGCAGGAAGGGGAGGCACTCCCCGCGAGGCGGGGACTGAGAGCCAGCCCCTCTTCCCCCCCTGGCTCTTAGGACCCCCGTCGCAGGGGGAGGAGGCACCCCCAGCGAGGCGGGGTCTCAGAGCCAGCCCCTCTTCAACCACTGGCCCTTAGGACCCCCATCGCAGTGGGGGGAGGCACCCCAGCGAGGCGTGGTCTCAGAGCCAGACCCTCTTCCCCCACTGGCCTTTAGGAACCCCGTCGCAGGGAGAGGAGGCACCCCCCACGAGGCGGGGACTCAGAGCCAGCCCCTCTAAGCCTTCTGGCTCTTCGGACCCCCATCGCGGGGGGGGAGGCACCCCCCGCGAGGCGGGTACAGAGAGCCAGGCCCTCTTCTGCTCCTGGCTCTAAGGACCCCCATCACAGGGGGGGGAGGCACCCCTCGCGAGGCGGGTACAGAGAGCCAGCCCCTCTTCCCCACTGGCCCTTAGGACCCCCATCGCAGGGGGGCGAGGCAACCCCCACGAGGCGGGGTCTCAGAGCCAGCCCCTCTTCCCCCACTGGCCCTTAGGACCCCCATCGCAGGGGGGGAGGCACCCCCCGTGAGGCGGGGTCTCAGAGCCAGCCCCTCTTCCCCCACTGGCCCTTAGGACCCCCGTCGCAGGGGGGGAAGGCACCCCCCGTGAGGCGGGGTCTCAGAGCCAGCCCCTCTTCCCCCACTGGCTCTTAGGACCCCCATCGAAGGGGGGGGAGGCACCCCCAGCGAGGCGGGGTCTCAGAGCCAGCCCCTCTTCCCCCACTGGCTCTTAGGAACCCCTTCGCAGGGGGGGGAGGCACCCCCCGCGAGGCGGGGTCTCAGAGCCAGCCCCTCTTCCCCCACTGGCTCTTAGGAACCCCGTCGCAGTGGGGGGAGGCACCCCCCGCGAGGCGGGGTCTCAGAGCCAGCCCCTCTTCCACCACTGGCTCTTAGGAACCCCATCGCAGGGGGGGGAGGCACCCCCCGCGAGGCGGGGTCTCAGAGCCAGCCCCTCTTCCCCCACTGGCTCTTAGGACCCCCATCGCAGTGGGGGGAGGCACCCCCGCGAGGCGGGGACTGAGAGCCAGCCCCTCTTCCCCCGCTGGCTCTGAGGATCCTCCGTGGACTCACAGCCTCTTTACCATATTGTGAGTAATATCATCTCCCCCTCTGGAGATTAAGAACTCTTTCACAGACGGGTGTACACCCTCGGTGTACAGAGGGTGTACACCCGTCTGTATTGGGAGTAATATCATCCTCTTCCTCCCTGAATATGAAGAACAGTATCACAGGGGTGTTTCTACTCCCTGCGATATCGCGTGTCATATCCTCCTCTCCCACGTTGCAATTAGAAGGAATATCAGTGGGGGCGTGTCCACCTGTAGGGAAAAGAAAGAGAGATCAGACTGTCACTGTGTCCATGTAGAAAGGAAAGACATAAGAGACTCCATTTTGAAAAAGACCTGTCCTTTAAACAATTGCTTTGCTGAGATGTTGTTAATTTGTAGCTTTGCCCTAGCCGCTTGGCCCCAGCCACTTTGACCCAACCTGGAGCTCACAAAAACATGTGTTGTATAAAATCAAAGTTCAAGGGATGCAGGGCTGTGCAGGACGTGCCTTGTTAACGAAATGTTTACCAGCAGTATACTTGGTAAAAGTCATCGCCATTCTCTAGTCTCAATAAACCGGGGACACAATGCACTGTGGAAAGCCGCAGGGACCTCTGCCCTTGAAAGCAGGGTATTGTCCAAGCTCTCTCCCCATCTGATAGTCTGAAATATAGCCTCATGGGATGAGAAAGACCTGACTGTCCCCCAGCCCGACACCCGTAATGGGTCTGTGCTGAGGTGGATTAGTAAAAGAGGAAAGCCTCTTGCAGCTGAGATGGAGGAAGGCCACTATCTCCTGCTTGCCCCTGGGAACTGAATGTCTCGGTGTAAAACCCGATTGTACATTCGTTCAACTCTGAGATAGGAGAAAAGCTGCCCTGTGGCGGGAGGCGAGACATGTTTGCAGTAACACTGCCTTGTTCTTCTTTACTCCACTGAGATGTTTGGGTGCAGAGAAACAAATCTGGCTTACGTGCACGTCCAGTCATAGTACCTTCCCTTGAACCTAATTATGACATGGATTCTTTTGCTCACATGTCTTCTGCTGACTCTCTCCTTATCATCACCCTGCTCTCCTACTACATTCCTTTCTGCTAAAATCATGAAAATCATAATCAATAACAACTGAGGGAACTCAGAGGCTGGTGCCGGTGCAGGTCCTTGGTGTGCTGAGCGCCGGTCCCCTGGACCCACTGTTGTATCTTTACACTTTGTCTCTGTGTCTTATTTCTTTTCTCAGTCTCTCGTCCCACCCAACTAGAAATACTCACAGGTGTGGAGGGGCAGTCCACCACTTCATCCACCTTCTGTCATATTGAAAGTAACATCATCTTCTTCCCTCCAGGATCGTGGGAATAATATCCCTGGGGGGTTTCCACTTTCTGCCATGTATGTACTCATATCACCCCCTCCGCCGTGGAATATCATTAAGGAACATCTCACACGGGGCTGTATACTTCCTCCGATATTGGGAGTGACATCAACCTCTCGGTCTCTGAATATGAGGAAGAAAATCACAGGGCGGGTGTACACCTCGTGCTCTATGATGGGGAGTCATATCTGTCTGTTATGGGGAGTAATATCATCCTCTCCCTTTCAGGATACTAATAACAATTTAACAGGCTGGGTGAACACAGCCTGCGATGCTGAAATTATCATCCTCTGCCCCTCTTTCTCCCCTGGCTCTTAGGATGCCCATCTCAGCGGAGCGAGCCACCCCCCGCGAGGCGGGGACTGAGCCAGCCCCTCTTCCCCCCTGGCTCTTAGGACCCCCATCGCAGTGGGTGGATGCACCCCTGGCGAGGCGCGGACTTAGAGCCAGCCGCTCTTCCCCCCCTGGCTCTTGGGACCCCCATCGCAGGAGGGGAGGCACCCCCTCATGGCAGGCACTGAGAGCCAGCCCCTCTTCCCTCCATTTCTCTTAGGACCCCCATCGCAGGGGGGGAGGCACCCCCCGCGAGGAGGGGACTGAGAGCCAGCCGCTCTTTCCCCCCTGGCTCTTAGGACCCCCATCGCAGGGAGGGGAGGCACCCCCCGCGAGGCGGTGGCTGAGAGCCAGCCCTTCTTCCTCGCCCAACTCTGAGGATCCCCATCACACGGGGGAGGCACGCCCCGCGAGGCGGGGACTGAGAGCCAGCCCTTCTTCCTCGCCCAACTCTGAGGATCCCCATCACACGGGGGAGGCACACCCCGCGAGGCGGGGACTGAGAGCCAGTCCCTCTTCCCCCACTGGCTTATGACCCCCATCGAGGATTCTAAGACCCTTAGGACCAACCTGGAGGGCTGTGGGTATTAGGTGTCCAAGAAGAAAACTCAGATCTGCCGACGACCGCAGGTAGCTTACTTGGGATTTACTATTCGACAGGTGTCCGAAAGCAGCCCGGGATCCGAAAGAAAGCAGGTCATTTGCAATCTTCCGGAGCCTAAGGGCAGAAGGCTGGTGAGAGAATTCCTAGGAGCTGTGGGGTTTTGTAGACTGCGGAGCCCAACTTTGCAGTATTAGCCACGCCTTTGTATGACATCACAAAGGGGGCGGGGACCGGGAACATTTGGAATGGGGATTCCAACAACAGCAAGTCTTTCATGACTTAAAGGAAAAACTTCTGAAAGCCCCAGCCCAGGGGCTAGCGGATCTCACAAAGCCTTTTCCACTGTATGCGTCAGAGAAAAGATGGCAGCTGGACTTTAAACCCAAACTGTGGGGCCATGGCTGAGGCCGGTGGCCTACCTCTCTAAACAGCTAGACAGGGTTTCTAAAGGATGGCCCCCCTGTTTGAGGGCCTTGGCAGCAACTGCCCTGCTAGTACAAGAAGCAAATCAGCTGACTCTTGGGAAAAACCAGAACATAAAGGCCCCCCAAGCTGTGGTGACTGAAAGCCAGCCCCTCTTCTGCTCCTGGCTCTAAGGACCCCCATCACAGGGGGGGAGGCACCCCCCGCGAGGCGGGTACAGAGAGCCAGCCCCTCTTCCCCCACTGGCCCTTAGGAACCCCATCGCAGGGGGGGGAGGCACCCCCCACGAGGCGGGGTCTCAGAGCCAGCCCCTCTTCCCCCACTGGCCCTTAGGACCCCCATCGCAGGGGGGGGAGGCACCCCCCGTGAGGCGGGGTCTCAGAGCCAGCCCCTCTTCCCCCACTGGCTCTTAGGACCCCCATCGAAGGGGGGGGAGGCACCCCCAGCGAGGCGGGGTCTCAGAGCCAGCCCCTCTTCCCCCACTGGCTCTTAGGAACCCCTTCGCAGGGGGGGGAGGCACCCCCCGCGAGGCGGGGTCTCAGAGCCAGCCCCTCTTCCCCCACTGGCTCTTAGGAACCCCATCGCAGTGGGGGGAGGCACCCCCCGCGAGGCGGGGTCTCAGAGCCAGCCCCTCTTCCACCACTGGCTCTTAGGAACCCCATCGCAGGGGGGGGAGGCACCCCCCGCGAGGCGGGGTCTCAGAGCCAGCCCCTCTTCCCCCACTGGCTCTTAGGACCCCCATCGCAGTGGGGGGAGGCACCCCCGCGAGGCGGGGACTGAGAGCCAGCCCCTCTTCCCCTGCTGGCTCTGAGGATCCTCCGTGGACTCACAGCCTCTTTACCATATTGTGAGTAATATCATCTCCCCCTCTGGAGATTAGGAACTCTTTCACAGACGGGTGTACACCCTCGGTGTACAGAGGGTGTACACCCGTCTGTATTGGGAGTAATATCATCCTCTTCCTCCCTGAATATGAAGAACAGTATCACAGGGTTGTTTCTACTCCCTGCGATATCGCGTGTCATATCCTCCTCTCCCACGTTGCAATTAGAAGGAATATCAGTGGGGGCGTGTCCACCTGTAGGGAAAAGAAAGAGAGATCAGACTGTCACTGTGTCCATGTAGAAAGGAAAGACATAAGAGACTCCATTTTGAAAAAGACCTGTCCTTTAAACAATTGCTTTGCTGAGATGTTGTTAATTTGTAGCTTTGCCCTAGCCGCTTGGCCCCAGCCACTTTGACCCAACCTGGAGCTCACAAAAACATGTGTTGTATAAAATCAAAGTTCAAGGGATGCAGGGCTGTGCAGGACGTGCCTTGTTAACGAAATGTTTACCAGCAGTATACTTGGTAAAAGTCATCGCCATTCTCTAGTCTCAATAAACCGGGGACACAATGCACTGTGGAAAGCCGCAGGGACCTCTGCCCTTGAAAGCAGGGTATTGTCCAAGCTCTCTCCCCATCTGATAGTCTGAAATATAGCCTCATGGGATGAGAAAGACCTGACTGTCCCCCAGCCCGACACCCGTAATGGGTCTGTGCTGAGGTGGATTAGTAAAAGAGGAAAGCCTCTTGCAGCTGAGATGGAGGAAGGCCACTATCTCCTGCTTGCCCCTGGGAACTGAATGTCTCGGTGTAAAACCCGATTGTACATTCGTTCAACTCTGAGATACGAGAAAAGCTGCCCTGTGGCGGGAGGCGAGACATGTTTGCAGTAACACTGCCTTGTTCTTCTTTACTCCACTGAGATGTTTGGGTGCAGAGAAACAAATCTGGCTTACGTGCACGTCCAGTCATAGTACCTTCCCTTGAACCTAATTATGACATAGATTCTTTTGCTCACATGTCTTCTGCTGACTCTCTCCTTATCATCACCCTGCTCTCCTACTACATTCCTTTCTGCTAAAATCATGAAAATCATAATCAATAACAACTGAGGGAACTCAGAGGCTGGTGCCGGTGCAGGTCCTTGGTGTGCTGAGCGCCGGTCCCCTGGACCCACTGTTGTATCTTTACACTTTCTCTCTGTGTCTTATTTCTTTTCTCAGTCTCTCGTCCCACCCAACTAGAAATACTCACAGGTGTGGAGGGGCAGTCCACCACTTCATCCACCTTCTGTCATATTGAAAGTAACATCATCTTCTTCCCTCCAGGATCGTGGGAATAATATCCCTGGGGGGTTTCCACTTTCTGCCATGTATGTAGTCATATCACCCCCTCCGCCGTGGAATATCATTAAGGAACATCTCACACGGGGGTGTATACTTCCTCCGATATTGGGAGTGACATCAACCTCTCGGTCTCTGAATATGAGGAAGAAAATCACAGGGCGGGTGTACACCTCGTGCTCTACGATGGGGAGTCATATCTGTCTGTTATGGGGAGTAATATCATCCTCTCCCTTTCAGGATACTAATAACAGTTTAACAGGCTGGGTGAACACAGCCTGCGATGCTGAAATTATTATCATCCTCTCCCCCTCTTCCTCCCCTGGCTCTTAGGATGCCCATCTCAGCGGAGCGAGCCACCCCCCGCGAGGCGGGGACTGAGCCAGCCCCTGTTCCCCCCCTGGCCCTTAGGATCCGTATCGCGAGGGGGGGAGGCACCCCCCGCGCGGCGGGGACTGGGAGCCAACCCCTCTTCCCTGCCTGGCTCTTAGGACCCCCATCGCAGGGTAGCAAGGCACGCCCCGCGAGGCGGGGACTGAGAGTCAGCCCTTCTTCCCCCCCTGGCTCTTAGGAACCCCATCGCAGTGGGGGGATGCACCCTTGGCGAGGCGCGGACTTAGAGCCAGCCGCTCTGCCCCCCCTGGCTCTTGGGACCCCCATCGCAGGGGGGGAGGCACCCCCTCGTGGCGGGGACTGAGAGCCAGCCCCTCTTCCCTCCATTTCTCTTAGGACCCCCATCGCAGGGGGGGAGGCACCCCCCGCGAGGCGGTGACTGACAGCCAGCCCTTCTTCCTCGCCCAACTCTCAGGATCCCCATCACACGGGGGAGGCACACCCCGTGAGGCGGGGACTGAGAGCCAGTCCCTCTTCACCCCCGGCTTATGACCCCCATCGAGGATTCTAAGATCCTTAGGACTGACCTGGAGGGCTGTGGGTATTAGGTGTCCAAGAAGAAAACTCAGATCTGCCGACGACCGCAGGTAGCTTACTTGGGATTTACTATTCGACAGGTGTCCGAAAGCAGCCCGGGATCCGAAAGAAAGCAGGTCATTTGCAATCTTCCGGAGCCTAAGGGCAGAAGGCTGGTGAGAGAATTCCTAGGAGCTGTGGGGTTTTGTAGACTGCGGAGCCCAACTTTGCAGTCTTAGCCACGCCTTTGTATGACGTCACAAAGGGGGGCGGGGACCAGCAACTTTTGGAATGGGGATTCCAACAACAGCAAGTCTTTCATGACTTAAAGGAAAAACTTCTGAAAGCCCCAGCCCAGGGGCTAGCGGATCTCACAAAGCCTTTTCCACTGTATGCGTCAGAGAAAAGATGGCAGCTGGACTTTAAACCCAAACTGTGGGGCCCTGGCTGAGGCCGGTGGCCTACCTCTCTAAACAGCTAGACAGGGTTTCTAAAGGATGGCCCCCCTGTTTGAGGGCCTTGGCAGCAACTGCCCTGCTAGTACAAGAAGCAAATCAGCTGACTCTTGGGTAAAACCAGGACATAAAGGCCCCCCAAGCTGTGGTGACTGAAAGCCAGCCCCTCTTCCCCACCTGGCTCTTAGGACCCCCATCGCAGGAAGGGGAGGCACTCCCCGCGAGGCGGGGACTGAGAGCCAGCCCCTCTTCCCCCCCTGGCTCTTAGGACCCCCGTCGCAGGGGGAGGAGGCACACCCAGCGAGGCGGGGTCTCAGAGCCAGGCCCTCTTCAACCACTGGCCCTTAGGACCCCCATCGCAGTGGGGGGAGGCACCCCAGCGAGGCGTGGTCTCAGAGCCAGACCCTCTTCCCCCACTGGCCTTTAGGAACCCCGTCGCAGGGAGAGGAGGCACCCCCCACGAGGCGGGGACTCAGAGCCAGCCCCTCTAAGCCTTCTGGCTCTTCGGACCCCCATCGCGGGGGGGGAGGCACCCCCCGCGAGGCGGGTACAGAGAGCCAGGCCCTCTTCTGCTCCTGGCTCTAAGGACCCCCATCACAGGGGGGGGAGGCACCCCCCGCGAGGCGGGTACAGAGAGCCAGCCCCTCTTCCCCACTGGCCCTTAGGACCCCCATCGCAGGGGGGGGAGGCAACCCCCATGAGGCGGGGTCTCAGAGCCAGCCCCTCTTCCCCCACTGGCCCTTAGGACCCCCATCGCAGGGGGGGAGGCACCCCCCGTGAGGCGGGGTCTCAGAGCCAGCCCCTCTTCCCCCACTGGCCCTTAGGACCCCCGTCGCAGGGGGGGGAGGCACCCCCCGTGAGGCGGGGTCTCAGAGCCAGCCCCTCTTCCCCCGCTGGCCCTTAGGACCCCCGTCGCAGGGGGGGGAGGCACCCCCCGCGAGGCGGGGTCTCAGAGCCAGCCCCTCTTCCCCCGCTGGCCCTTAGGACCCCCGTCGCAGGGGGGGGAGGCACCCCCCGCGAGGCGGGGTCTCAGAGCCAGCCCCTCTTCCCCCGCTGGCTCTTAGGACCCCCGTCGCAGGGGGGGGAGGCACCCCCCGTGAGGCGGGGTCTCAGAGCCAGCCCCTCTTCCCCCACTGGCCCTTAGGACCCCCATCGCAGGGGGGGGAGGCACCCCCCGCGAGGCGGGGTCTCAGAGCCAGCCCCTCTTCCCCCACTGGCTCTTAGGACCCCCATCGCAGTGGGGGGAGGCACCCCCGCGAGGCGGGGACTGAGAGCCAGCCCCTCTTCCCCCGCTGGCTCTGAGGATCCTCCGTGGACTCACAGCCTCTTTACCATATTGTGAGTAATATCATCTCCCCCTCTGGAGATTAAGAACTCTTTCACAGACGGGTGTACACCCTCGGTGTACAGAGGGTGTACACCCGTCTGTATTGGGAGTAATATCATCCTCTTCCTCCCTGAATATGAAGAACAGTATCACAGGGGTGTTTCTACTCCCTGCGATATCGCGTGTCATATCCTCCTCTCCCACGTTGCAATTAGAAGGAATATCAGTGGGGGCGTGTCCACCTGTAGGGAAAAGAAAGAGAGATCAGACTGTCACTGTGTCCATGTAGAAAGGAAAGACATAAGAGACTCCATTTTGAAAAAGACCTGTCCTTTAAACAATTGCTTTGCTGAGATGTTGTTAATTTGTAGCTTTGCCCTAGCCGCTTGGCCCCAGCCACTTTGACCCAACCTGGAGCTCACAAAAACATGTGTTGTATAAAATCAAAGTTCAAGGGATGTAGGGCTGTGCAGGACGTGCCTTGTTAACGAAATGTTTACCAGCAGTATACTTGGTAAAAGTCATCGCCATTCTCTAGTCTCAATAAACCGGGGACACAATGCACTGTGGAAAGCCGCAGGGACCTCTGCCCTTGAAAGCAGGGTATGGTCCAAGCTCTCTCCCCATCTGATAGTCTGAAATATAGCCTCATGGGATGAGAAAGACCTGACTGTCCCCCAGCCCGACACCCGTAATGGGTCTGTGCTGAGGTGGATTAGTAAAAGAGGAAAGCCTCTTGCAGCTGAGATGGAGGAAGGCCACTGTCTCCTGCTTGCCCCTGGGAACTGAATGTCTCGGTGTAAAACCCGATTGTACATTCGTTCAACTCTGAGATAGGAGAAAAGCTGCCCTGTGGCGGGAGGCGAGACATGTTTGCAGTAACACTGCCTTGTTCTTCTTTACTCCACTGAGATGTTTGGGTGGAGAGAAACAAATCTGGCTTACGTGCACGTCCAGTCATAGTACCTTCCCTTGAACCTAATTATGACATAGATTCTTTTGCTCACATGTCTTCTGCTGACTCTCTCCTTATCATCACCCTGCTCTCCTACTACATTCCTTTCTGCTAAAATCATGAAAATCATAATCAATAACAACTGAGGGAACTCAGAGGCTGGTGCCGGTGCAGGTCCTTGGTGTGCTGAGCGCCGGTCCCCTGGACCCACTGTTGTATCTTTACACTTTGTCTCTGTGTCTTATTTCTTTTCTCAGTCTCTCGTCCCACCCAACTAGAAATACTCACAGGTGTGGAGGGGCAGTCCACCACTTCATCCACCTTCTGTCATATTGAAAGTAACATCATCTTCTTCCCTCCAGGATCGTGGGAATAATATCCCTGGGGGGTTTCCACTTTCTGCCATGTATGTAGTCATATCACCCCCTCCGCCGTGGAATATCATTAAGGAACATCTCACACGGGGCTGTATACTTCCTCCGATATTGGGAGTGACATCAACCTCTCGGTCTCTGAATATGAGGAAGAAAATCACAGGGCGGGTGTACACCTCGTGCTCTACGATGGGGAGTCATATCTGTCTGTTATGGGGAGTAATATCATCCTCTCCCTTTCAGGATACTAATAACAGTTTAACAGGCTGGGTGAACACAGCCTGCGATGCTGAAATTATCATCATCCTCTCCCCCTCTTCCTCCCCTGGCTCTTAGGATGCCCATCTCAGCGGAGCGAGCCACCCCCCGCGAGGCGGGGACTGAGTCAGCCCCTGTTCCCCCCCTGGCTCTTAGGATCCGTATCGCGAGGGGGGGAGGCACCCCCCGCGCGGCGGGGACTGAGAGCCAGCCCCTCTTCCCCCCATGGCTCTTAGGACCCCCATCGCTGTGGGGGGGAGGCACCCCCCGCGCGGCGGGGACTGGGAGACAACCCCTCTTCCCTGCCTGGCTCTTAGGACCCCCATCGCAGGGTAGCAAGGCACGCCCCGCGAGGCGGGGACTGAGAGTCAGCCCTTCTTCCCCCGCCTGGCTCTTAGGAACCCCATCGCAGTGGGGGGATGCACCCCTGGCGAGGCGCGGACTTAGAGCCAGCCGCTCTTCCCCCCCTGGCTCTTGGGACCCCCATCGCAGGGGGGGAGGCACCCCCTCGTGGCAGGGACTGAGAGCCAGCCCCTCTTCCCTCCATTTCTCTTAGGACCCCCATCGCAGGGGGGGAGGCAACCCCCGCGAGGCGGGGACTGAGAGGCAGCCGCTCTTTCCCCCCTGGCTCTTAGGACCCCCATCGCAGGGAGGGGAGGCACCCCCCGCGAGGCGGTGACTGAGAGCCAGCCCTTCTTCCTCGCCCAACTCTGAGGATCCCCATCACACGGGGGAGGCACACCCCGCGAGGCGGGGACTGAGAGCCAGTCCCTCTTCCCCCACTGGCTTATGACCCCCATCGAGGATTCTAAGATCCTTAGGACTGACCTGGAGGGCTGTGGGTATTAGGTGTCCAAGAAGAAAACTCAGATCTGCCGACGACCGCAGGTAGCTTACTTGGGATTTACTATTCGACAGGTGTCCGAAAGCAGCCCGGGATCCGAAAGAAAGCAGGTCATTTGCAATCTTCCGGAGCCTAAGGGCAGAAGGCTGGTGAGAGAATTCCTAGGAGCTGTGGGGTTTTGTAGACTGCGGAGCCCAACTTTGCAGTATTAGCCACGCCTTTGTATGACGTCACAAAGGGGGCGGGGACCGGCAACATTTGGAATGGGGATTCCAACAACAGCAAGTCTTTCATGACTTAAAGGAAAAACTTCTGAAAGCCCCAGCCCAGGGGCTAGCGGATCTCACAAAGCCTTTTCCACTGTATGCGTCAGAGAAAAGATGGCAGCTGGACTTTAAACCCAAACTGTGGGGCCCTGGCTGAGGCCGGTGGCCTACCTCTCTAAACAGCTAGACAGGGTTTCTAAAGGATGGCCCCCCTGTTTGAGGGCCTTGGCAGCAACTGCCCTGCTAGTACAAGAAGCAAATCAGCTGACTCTTGGGTAAAACCAGAACATAAAGGCCCCCCAAGCTGTGGTGACTGAAAGCCAGCCCCTCTTCCCCTCCTGGCTCTTAGGAACCCCATCGCAGGAAGGGGAGGCACTCCCCGCGAGGCGGGGACTGAGAGCCAGCCCCTCTTCCCCCACTGGCTCTTAGGACCCCCGTCGCAGGGGGAGGAGGCACCCCCAGCGAGGCGGGGTCTCAGAGCCAGCCCCTCTTCCCCCACTGGCCCTTAGGACCCCCATCGCAGTGGGGGGAGGCACCCCAGCGAGGCATGGTCTCAGAGCCAGCCCCTCTTCCCCCACTGGCCTTTAGGACCCCCGTCGCAGGGAGAGGAGGCACCCCCCACGAGGCGGGGACTGAGAGCCAGCCCCTCTAAGCCTTCTGGCTCTGAGGACCCCCATCGCGGGGGGGGAGGCACCCCCCGCGAGGCGGGTACAGAGAGCCAGCCCCTCTTCTGCTCCTGGCTCTAAGGACCCCCATCACAGGGGGGGGAGGCACCCCCCGCGAGGCGGGTACAGAGAGCCAGCCCCTCTTCCCCCACTGGCCCTTAGGAACCCCATCGCAGGGGGGGAGGCACCCCCCGCGAGGCGGGGTCTCAGAGCCAGCCCCTCTTCCCCCACTGGCCCTTAGGACCCCCATCGCAGGGGGGTAGGCACCCCCCGCGAGGCGGGGTCTCAGAGCCAGCCCCTCTTCCCCCACTGGCCCTTAGGACCCCCATCGAAGGGGGGGGAGGCACCCCCCGCGAGGCGGGGTCTCAGAGCCAGCCCCTCTTCCCCCACTGGCTCTTAGGAACCCCTTCGCAGGGGGGGGAGGCACCCCCCGCGAGGCGGGGTCTCAGAGCCAGCCCCTCTTCCCCCACTGGCTCTTAGGAACCCCATCGCAGGGGGGGGAGGCACCCCCCGCGAGGCGGGGTCTCAGAGCCAGCCCCTCTTCCCCCACTGGCTCTTAGGACCCCCATCGCAGTGGGGGGAGGCACCCCCGCGAGGCGGGGACTGAGAGCCAGCCCCTCTTCCCCCGCTGGCTCTGAGGATCCTCCGTGGACTCACAGCCTCTTTACCATATTGTGACTAATATCATCTCCCCCTCTGGAGATTACGAACTCTTTCACAGACGGGTGTACACCCTCGGTGTACAGAGGGTGTACACCCGTCTGTATTGGGAGTAATATCATCCTCTTCCTCCCTGAATATGAAGAACAGTATCACAGGGGTGTTTCTACTCCCTGCGATATCGCGTGTCATATCCTCCTCTCCCACGTTGCAATTAGAAGGAATATCAGTGGGGGCGTGTCCACCTGTAGGGAAAAGAAAGAGAGATCAGACTGTCACTGTGTCCATGTAGAAAGGAAAGACCTAAGAGACTCCATTTTGAAAAAGACCTGTCCTTTAAACAATTGCTTTGCTGAGATGTTGTTAATTTGTAGCTTTGCCCTAGCCGCTTGGCCCCAGCCACTTTGACCCAACCTGGAGCTCACAAAAACATGTGTTGTATAAAATCAAAGTTCAAGGGATGCAGGGCTGTGCAGGACGTGCCTTGTTAACGAAATGTTTACCAGCAGTATACTTGGTAAAAGTCATCGCCATTCTCTAGTCTCAATAAACCGGGGACACAATGCACTGTGGAAAGCCGCAGGGACCTCTGCCCTTGAAAGCAGGGTATTGTCCAAGCTCTCTCCCCATCTGATAGTCTGAAATATAGCCTCATGGGATGAGAAAGACCTGACTGTCCCCCAGCCCGACACCCGTAATGGGTCTGTGCTGAGGTGGATTAGTAAAAGAGGAAAGCCTCTTGCAGCTGAGATGGAGGAAGGCCACTGTCTCCTGCTTGCCCCTGGGAACTGAATGTCTCGGTGTAAAACCCGATTGTACATTCGTTCAACTCTGAGATACGAGAAAAGCTGCCCTGTGGCGGGAGGCGAGACATGTTTGCAGTAACACTGCCTTGTTCTTCTTTACTCCACTGAGATGTTTGGGTGCAGAGAAACAAATCTGGCTTACGTGCACGTCCAGTCATAGTACCTTCCCTTGAACCTAATTATGACATAGATTCTTTTGCTCACATGTCTTCTGCTGACTCTCTCCTTATCATCACCCTGCTCTCCTACTACATTCCTTTCTGCTAAAATCATGAAAATCATAATCAATAACAACTGAGGGAACTCAGAGGCTGGTGCCGGTGCAGGTCCTTGGTGTGCTGAGCGCCGGTCCCCTGGACCCACTGTTGTATCTTTACACTTTCTCTCTGTGTCTTATTTCTTTTCTCAGTCTCTCGTCCCACCCAACTAGAAATACTCACAGGTGTGGAGGGGCAGTCCACCACTTCATCCACCTTCTGTCATATTGAAAGTAACATCATCTTCTTCCCTCCAGGATCGTGGGAATAATATCCCTGGGGGGTTTCCACTTTCTGCCATGTATGTAGTCATATCACCCCCTCCGCCGTGGAATATCATTAAGGAACATCTCACACGGGGCTGTATACTTCCTCCGATATTGGGAGTGACATCAACCTCTCGGTCTCTGAATATGAGGAAGAAAATCACAGGGCGGGTGTACACCTCGTGCTCTACGATGGGGAGTCATATCTGTCTGTTATGGGGAGTAATATCATCCTCTCCCTTTCAGGATACTAATAACAGTTTAACAGGCTGGGTGAACACAGCCTGCGATGCTGAAATTATTATCATCCTCTCCCCCTCTTCCTCCCCTGGCTCTTAGGATGCCCATGTCAGCGGAGCGAGCCACCCCCCGCGAGGCGGGGACTGAGCCAGTCCCTGTTCTCCCCCTGGCTCTTAGGATCCATATCGCGAGGTGGGGAGGCACTCCCCGCGAGGCGGGGACTGAGAGCCAGCCCCTCTTCCCCCACTGGCTCTTAGGACCCCCATCGCAAGTGGGGGAGGCACCCCCCGCGAGGTGTTGACTGAGAGCCAGCTCCTCTTCCCCTCCTGGCTCTTAGGACACTCATCACAGGAAGGAGAGGCACGCCCAGCGAGGTGGGGACTGAGAGCCAGCCCCTCTTCCCCAGCTGGCTCTTAGGATCCCCATCGCAGGGGGTGAAGCACCCCCCACGGGGCAGGGACTGAGAGTCAGCCCTTTTTCCCCCCCTGGCTCTTAGGAACCCCATCGCAGTGGGGGGATGCACCCCTCGTGAGACGTGGACTTAGAACCAGCTGCTCTTCCCCCCCTGGCTCTTGGGCCCCCCCTCGCAGGGGGAGCGGCACCCTAGTTGAAATAGAATTAGTTTTTAAGGGCATGGCTAAGGCAAAATTAGAAATATATATATATCAGGCTGGGTGTGGTGGCCTACACATGTAATCCCAGCACTTTGGGAGGCTGAGGCATGAGGATCACTTGAGCCGAGGAGTTTGAGACCAGCCTAGGCAACATAGCAAGACCCCACGCTTACAGAAAATTTAAAAAAAAATTAGTCAGGCATGGTGACACATGCCTGTGGTCCCGGCTTCTTGGGAGGCTGAGATGGGAGGATCACTTGAGCCCAGGAGGTTGAGGCTGCAGTAAGCCATGTTTGTGCCACTGCACTCCAACCTGAGTGACAGAGAACCCCATCTCAACAAAATAAATAAATAAAAAGAAAAGAAATATATATAGGAATGGGAATTAGAACTCTCAAGTATAGAGCCACCCACTATGCCTACCCTTAAGCAAAACTGCCCCACCAATTCAAAATACCCAGAGACATGTCCATTTTCATGATCTTCTATGGACATATACGAGACTTATGAAATATTCATTGCAGCATTATTTGCAATAGCCAAGCTGTGAGAACAAGTTAAATGTCCACTAACAGAAAAAGGGATAAAGCAAATGTGGTATATGTAGAAAATGGAATATTATTCAGACTTAAAAAGGAAACCTTGCCATATGCAAAAACATGGATGAACCTTGATGACTTTATGCTACGTGAAATAAACTAGTCACAGAAAGACAAATAATGCATGATTCCACTTGTGTCAGGTAATTAAAATAGTCAACCCCACAGAAAGAGTGTAGAATGGTGGATGCCAGGGGCTATGAAGACAGGGAAATGGGAAGCTGCTATTCAAGGGGTATAAAGCTTCAGTTATAAAGAGTGAAACGTTCCAGAGATCTGCTGCACATCCTCATGCCTATAGTTAGCAATACCGTATTGTACACTTAAAAAATTGTTAAGAGGGTAGATCTCATGTTAGATGTTCTTACTACAATAAAAAAAGAAAAAGATACTGATGCACAAGAATAACTAAATTTTCTTCCCTCCCTTACCAAAAAGATTCCCCACAGGAGAAGGCAGAAAACTAATCCATTATTAAAGTGAAGAGAGGAGAGAGGAGCCAAGATGGCTAAATAGGAACAGCTCCAGTCTACAGCTCCCAGCGTGCGAGACACAGAAGACAGGCGATTTCTCCATTTCCATCTAAGGTACCGGGTTCATCTCACTAGGGAGTGCCAGACAGTGGGCGCAGGTCAGTGGGTGCGTGCACCATCCACGAGCTGAAGCAGGGCGAGGCATTGCCTCCCTTGGGAAGCGCAGGGGGTCAGGAAGTTCCCTTTCCTAGTCAAAGAAAGGGGTGACAGAGGGCACCTGGAAGATCGGGTCACTCCCACCCGAATACTGTGCTTTTCCGACGGGCTTAAAAAACGGCGCACCAGGAGATTGTGTCCCACACCTGGCTCGGAGGGTCCCACGCCCACGGAGTCTCGCTGATTGCTAGCACAGCAGTCTGAGATCAAACTGCAAGGCGGCAGCGAGGCTGGGGGACGGGCGTCCGCCATTGCCCAGGCTTGCTTAGGTAAACAAAGCAGCCAGGAAGCTCCAACTGGGTGGAGCCCACCACAGCTCAAGGAAGCGTGCCTGCCTTTATAGGCTCCACCTCTGGGGGCAGGGCACAGACACACAAAAAGACAGTAGTAACCTCTGCAGACTTAAGTGTCCGTGTCTGACAGCTTTGAAGAGAGCAGTGGTTCTCCCAGCACGCAGCTGGAGATCTGAGAACGGGCAGACTGCCTCCTCAAGTGGGTCCCTGACCCCTGACCCCCGAGCAGCCTAACTGGGAGGCACCCCCTAGCAGAGGCAGGCTGACACCTCACACGGCCGGGTACTCAAACAGACCTGCAGCTGAAGGTCCTGTTAGAAGGAAAACTAACAAACAGAAAGGACATCCACACCAAAAACCCATCTGTACATCACCATCATCAAAGACCAAAAGTAGATAAAAACCACAAAGATGGGGAAAAAACAGAGCAGGAAAACTGGAAACTAAAAAGCAGAGCGCCTCTCCTCCTCCAAAGGAACGCAGCTCCTCACCAGCAACGGAACAAAGCTGGATGGAGAATGACTTTGATGAGCTGAGAGAAGAAGGCTTCAGACGATCAAATTACTCCGAGCTACGGGAGGACATTCAAACCAAAGGCAAAGAAGTTGAAAACTTCGAAAAAAATTTAGAAGAATGTATAACTAGAATAACCAATACAGAGAAGTGCTTAAAAGAGCTGATGGAGCTGAAAACAAAGGCTCGAGAACTACGTGAAGAATGCAGAAGCCTCAGGAGCCGATGCGATCAACTGGAAGAAAGGGTATCAGCGATGGAAGATGAAATGAATGAAATGAAGCAAGAAGGGAAGTTTAGAGAAAAAAAGAATAAAAAGAAACAAACAAAGCCTCCAAGAAATATGGGACTATGTGAAAAGACCAAATCTACGTCTGATTGGTGTACCTGAAAGTGACGGGGAGAATGGAACCAAGTTGGAAAACACTCTGCAGGATATTATCCAGGAGAACTTCCCCAATCTAGAAAGGTAGGCCAACATTCAGATTCAGGAAATACAGAGAATGCCACAAAGATACTCCTCGAGAAGAGCAACTCCAAGACACATAATTGTCAGATTCACCAAAGTTGAAATGAAGGAAAAAATGTTAAGGGCAGCCAGAGAGAAAGGTCGGGTTACCCTCAAAGGGAAGCCCATCAGACTAACAGTGGATCTCTCGGCAGAAACTCTACAAGCCAGAAGAGAGTGGGGGCCAATATTCAACATTCTTAAAGAGAACAATTTTCAACCCAGAATTTCATATCCAGCCAAACTAAGCTTCATAAGTGAAGGAGAAATAAAATACTTTACAGACAAGCAAATGCTGAGAGATTTTGTCACCACCAGGCCTGCCCTAAAAGAGCTCCTGAAGGAAGCGCTAAACATGGAAAGAAACAACCGGTACCAGCCGCTGCAAAATCATGCCAAAATGTAAAGACCATCGAGACTAGGAAGAAACTGCCTCAACTAACGAGCAAAATCACCAGCTAACATCATAATGACAGGATCAAATTCACACATAACGATATTAACTTTAAATATAAATGGACTAAATGCTCCAATTAAAAGACACAGACTGGCAAATTGGATAAAGAGTCAAGACCCATCAGTGTGCTGTATTCAGGAAACCCATCTCACGTGCAGAGACACACATAGGCTCAAAATAAAGGGATGGAGGAAAATCTACCAGGCAAATGGAAAACAAAAAAAAGGCAGGGGTTGCAATCCTAGTCTCTGATAAAACAGACTTTCAACCAACAAAGATCAAAGGAGACAAAGAAGGCCATTACATAATGGTAAAGGGATCAATTCAACAAGAAGAGCTAACTATCCTAAATATATATGCACCCAATACAGGAGCACCCAGATTCATAAAGCAAGTCCTTAGTGACCTACAAAGAGACTTAGACTCCCACACAATAATAATGGGAGACTTTAACACCCCACTGTCAACATTAGACAGATCAATGAGACAGAAAGTCAACAAGGATACCCAGGAATTCAACTCAGCTCTGCACCAAGCAGACCTATTAGACATCTACAGAACTCTCCACCGCAAATCAACAGAATATACATTCTTTTCAGCACCACACCACACCTATTCCAAAATTGACCACATACTTGGAAGTAAAGCTCTCCTCAGCAAATGTAAAAGAACAGAAATTATAACAAACTATCTCTCAGACCACAGTACAATCAAACTAGAACTCAGGATTAAGAATCTCACTCAAAACCGCTCAACTACATGGAAACTGAACAACCTGCTCCTGAATGACTACTGGGTACATAACGAAATGAAGGCAGAAATAAAGATGTTCTTTGAAACCAACAAGAACAAAGACACAACATACCAGAATCTCTGGGACGCATTCAAAGCAGTGTGTAGAGGGAAATTTATAGCACTAAATGCCCACAAGAGAAAGCAGGAAAGGTCCAAAATTGACACCCTAACATCACAATTAAAAGAACTAGAAAAGCAAGAGCAAACACATTCAAAAGCTAGCAGAAGGCAAGAAATAACTAAAATCAGAGCAGAACTGAAGGAAATAGAGACACAAAAAACCCTTCAAAAAATTAATGAATCCAGGAGCTGGTTTTTTGAAAGGATCAACAAAATTGATAGACCGCTAGCAAGACTAATAAAGAAAAAAAGAGAGAAGAATCAAATAGACGCAATAAAAAATGATAAAGGGGATATCACCACCGATCCCACAGAAATACAAACTACCATCAGAGAATACTAAAAACACCTCTACGCAAATAAACTAGAAAATCTAGAAGAAATGGATAAATTCCTTGACACATACACCCTCCAAAGACTAAACCAGGAAGAAGTTGAATCTCTGAATAGACCAATAACAAGATCTGAAATTGTGGCAATAATCAATAGCTTACCAACCAAAAAGAGTCCAGGACCAGATAGATTCACAGCCGAATTCTACCAGAGGTACAAGGAGGAACTGGTACCATTCCTTCTGAAACTATTCCAATCAATAGAAAAAGAGGGAATCCTCCCTAACTCATTTTATGAGGCCAGCATCATCCTGATACCAAAGCCGGGCAGAGACACAACCAAAAAAGAGAATTTTAGACCAATGTCCTTGATGAACATTGATGCAAAAATCCTCAATAAAATACTGGCAAACCGAATCCAGCAGCACATCAAAAAGCTTATCCACCATGATCAAGTGGGCTTCATCCCTGGGATGCAAGGCTGGTTCAATATATGCAAATCAATACATGTAATCCAGCATATAAACAGAACCAAAGACAAAAACCACATGATTATCTCAATAGATGCAGAAAAGGCCTTTGACAAAATTCAACAACCCATCATGCTAAAAACTCTCAATAAATTAGGTATTGATGGGACGTATTTCAAAATAATAAGAGCTATCTATGACAAACCCACAGCCAATATCATACTGAATGGGCAAAAACTGGAAGCATTCCCTTTGAAAATGGGCACAAGACAGGGATGCCCTCTCTCACCACTCCTATTCAACATAGTGTTGGAAGTTCTGGCCAGGGCAATTAGGCAGGAGAAGGAAATAAAGGGTATTCAATTAGGAAAAGAGGAAGTCAAATTGTCCCTGTTTGCAGACAATATGATTGTATATCTAGAAAACCCCATCGTCTCAGCCCAAAATCTCCTTAAGCTGATAAGCAACTTCAGCAAAGTCTCAGGATACAAAATCAATGTACAAAAATCACAAGCATTCTTATACACCAACAACAGACAAACAGAGAGCCAAATCATGAGTGAACTCCCATTCACAACTGCTTCAAAGAGAATAAAATACCTAGGAATCCAACTTACAAGGGATGTGAAGGACCTCTTCAAGGAGAACTACAAACCACTGCTCAAGGAAATAAAAGAGGATACAAACAAATGGAAGAACATTCCATGCTCATGGGTAGGAAGAATCAATATCCTGAAAATGGCCATACTACCCAAGGTAATTTACAGATTCAATGCCATCCCCATCAAGCTACCAATGACTTTCTTCACAGAATTGGAAAAAACTACTTTAAAGTTCATATGGAACCAAAAAAGAGCCCACATCGCCAAGTCAATCCTAAGCCAAAAGAACAAAGCTGGAGGCATCACACTAGCTGACTTCAAACTATACTACAAGGCTACAGTAACCAAAACAGCATGGTACTGGTACCAAAACAGAGATATAGATCAATGGAACAGAACAGAGCCCTCAGAAATAACGCCACATATCTACAACTATCTGATCTTTGACAAACCTGAGAAAAACAAGCAGTGGGGAAAGTATTCCCTATTTAACAAATGGTGCTGGGAAAACTGGCTAGCCATATGTAGAAAGCTGAAACTGGATCCCTTCCTTACACCTTATACAAAAATCAATTCAAGATGGATTAAAGACTTAAACGTTCGACCTAAAACCATAAAAACCCTAGAAGAAAACCTAGGCATCACCATTCAGGACATAGGCATGGGCAAGGACTTCATGTCTAAAACACCAAAAGCAATGGCAACAAAAGCCAAAATTGACAGATGGGATCTAATTAAACTAAACCGCTTCTGCACAGCAAAAGAAACTACCATCAGAGTGAACAGGCAACCTACAAAATGGGAGACAATTTTCGCAACCTACTCATCTGACAAAGGGCTAATATCCAGAATCTACAATGAACTCAAACAAATTTACAAGAAAAAAACAAACAACCCCATCAAAAAGTGGGCGAAGGACATGAACAGACACTTCTCAAAAGAAGACATTTATGCAGCCAAAAAACACATGAAAAAATGCTCACCATCACTGGCCATCAGAGAAATGCAAATCAAAACCACAGTGAGATACTATCTCACACCAGTTAGAATGGCAATCATTAAAAAGTCAGGAAACAACAGGTGCTGGAGAGGATGTGGAGAAATAGGAACACTTTTACACTGTTGGCAGGACTGTAAACTAGTTCAACCATTGTGGAAATCAGTGTGGCGATTCCTCAGGGATCTAGAACTAGAAATACCATTTGACCCAGCCATCCTATTACTGGGTATATACCCTAAAGGACTGTAAATCATGCTGCTATAAAGACACATGCACACGTATGTTTATTGCGGCATTATTCACAATAGCAAAGACTTGGAACCAACCCAAATGTCCAACAATGATAGACTGGATTAAGAAAATGTGGCACATATACACCATGGAATACTATGTAGCCATAAAAAAGGATGAGTTCATGTCCTTTGTAGGGACATGGATGAAATTGGAGATCATCATTCTCAGTAAACTATTGCAAGAACAAAAAACCAAACACTGCATATTCTCACTCATAGGTGGGAATTGAACAATGAGAACACATGGACACAGGAAGGGGAACATCACACTCTGGGGACTGTTGTGGGTTGGGTGGGGGGAGAGGGATAGCATTGGGAGATATAACTAATGCTAGATGACGAGTTAGTGGGTGCAGCGCACCAGCATGGCACACGTATACATATGTAACTAACCTGCACAATGTGCACATGTACCCTAAAACTTAAAGTATAATAATAATAAATAAATAAATTTTTTAAAAACTCAAGAAAAAATAAAAAATAAAAAAATAAAGTGAAGAGAGTTATTTGTGTGAAAATGCTAAGCTAAAATTTTCTATGTATTTCATGCATTTTCTCATAGAAAGAGTATTAGACATAGTGTTTGGTGTAGAAGTGTTAACGATTAGCCTCTAAAGTTAACTATCATTTACACTATAATTTCTACAGGAAAATGCAATATGATTTCCAAACAACCAATTAGTAAAACTTCCAAGAATATACCTCATTAAGAATGGTCTTGTATGCCAAAGGAATGGCAGGAAGCTTAAATCATGGATGCAATTGTGCGAATCATTCCTGTTAACTATGGGGAAAAAAGGTACATAACAATAAAAGTAACCAAATTATACAAAACATACCTTATTACAGAGAGACTATCAAAGGCATGAAGATCTAATACATTAGAGAGATCAACTCTAAAAGGAAGAAAACTAACGTGAGCAGTTGGAAATTCTGTGAAATACATCCAATTAATCAAGAAAAAAAAACTCTGACTCTTAAAAAATTTTACACATAAAATTCATAGAAGTGGGCAAATGGTGTAACATTTGAATCACAGTTGAATCAAGATTGAAAATTATTTGGTTATTACTTCAATGAATTAGGTTTTTTTTAAACTTTCAATTATCTTTTCAATCCTGAAATTTATGAGCTTTTCAAATACATTTTTATAGCTAAAAAATCAGCTAAAGAACAGAAACTTTTCCAAGCAGCTTATTACTCAAAAGATGAAACAAAAGAAACGACAAATAGAATTAACAAATAGGTACATTCCAGATACCTCTGCAATTTTTGTATTTCTTTTATACCCCCTCCCTTGATATAACATGTAATATAAAAATGAGGAGTCAAATAACCAATGTACAAAATATTAAGTTACTCTAGGACCCTGATCTTCACGTGATTTGATTTCATTCATTCAGAGTGGGGCTGCATGTAGAAAGAAAATTCCCACCATCCGAATAGACATTATTTCTCTTATAATTATTTAATGATAATTAAACTCATTTAATTGAATCCAATGATTCAAATCAGGTGAGAATAAATAACATATCACAATTAGCATTAGGTTTGGTTTAAATATAAAAAAGCAAATTTATAAAGACTGGTGATTGAGTTATAATTTTAACATAAGCCCAGAAAACCACAGAGGACAGGCCTGGCGCGGTGGCTCATGCCTGCAATCCCAGTACTTTGGGAGGCCGAGGCGGGCGGATCACAAGGTCAAGATCAAGACCATCCTGGCCATGGACAACGTGGTGAAACCCTGTCTCTACCAAAAATACAAAAATTAGCTGGGTGTGGTGGCATGCACCTGTAGTCCCAGCTACTCGGGAGGCTGCAGCAGGAGAATCATTTGAACCCAGGAAGTGGAGGTTGCAGTGAGCCGAGATTGCACCACTGCACTCCAGCCTGGCACAGAGTGAGACTCCGCCTCAAAAGGAAAAAAAAAAAAAAAGAACAGCAGAGGACAGTGATTTCTCATAATCAAAGCTAAGGTGAAGAAATATTTAAAGAAAATGACAAATGTATAATTTCAAATTTAGATTCCAGAAGCTTGCCAAACATTTCTTAAATTTTCTTACAAGGAAAAAAAAATCATTGGTCAGATTCAAGATTTTTTTTCTTTAATGCACAAACATATAAGAAAAAACATCTCCTTTATCTTAGGACTGACCAACTGTGCCTGCTTTCTTTATTCTCAACAGTCTATCACATACTCGCACTCGTGACAACAATACTGTGTTAGATTACGAATGCTTGTCTTGGCAAAAGAGAGACAAATTCCCATCTTATTACTCCAAAGTTCTATGTTAGTAGACTATAACAGCAACTCAAATTCTGGGCATTTTAGATGTACAGAATTAGAAAAATGATCAAGCAAAGAAGCAAATGTTCTATGAAGAAATTTTTGAATATCAGTTTACACTAAAAGGCCAAAGTCTAATATTAAACATATTTCCTTTTTCACTCCCCACCCCTCCCCCCACTACTGAGCATATTTATATTGACAGGTCACAAACAAGGGGCATGGGGGCTCCACTTTGGGAGGCCAAGGTGGGCGGATCACTTTGAGGCCAGGAGTTTGACACCAACCTGACCAATGTGGCGAAACCGTCTCTACTAAAAATACAAAAATTAGCTGGGTGTGGTGGTGCACACCTGTAATCCCAGCTACTTGGAGGGTGAAGCAGGAGAATCGCTTGAACCCAGGAGGCAGAGGTTTCAGTGAGCCGAGATCGCACCACCGCACTCCAACTTGGGGGACAGAGTGAGATTCTGTCTCAAACCAGAGTGAGATTCTGTCTCAAAAAGATAAAAATAAATAAATATAAAAATAAAAATAAACCAAATGAATGAAGTTTCCCTCCAAGTTTGTCATCTTCATCTTAGGAAATAGCTTAAAGTTTAATAAAGTTTACACATGCCAATTTTGTGAATATCAAATTCAACAGTTTGGAAACACAAGCTTCTAAATAAACTGTTTCACTGTGACAGTGTCCTTGAGAATACATGTCATCCAGAGGTAATTCTGCTTTATACTCAGATTCTTTCCATACTTCCAAAAAAGGATCAATATTAGACCTGTACAACAAATTACACTCTTTTAGAGAAAATAATAAAATATCCAAGTCTCTCACCAAATTTTCAAAAAAGAGGAAAAGTGTAAGCTTCCAGATGAAAGTTTCTATAGCTTTCCCCAAATTTAGTACCACCATGAAAAAGAAATTCTTCACTCATTCAAGGCATACGACTAGAAAACTAATTTCCATGGCATCAAATTAATTTCCTCCTTTGGAGATAAAACCATGAGATCTTTTCCAAAGCATTAAAATCGCCAAGAAAAAAAAAAAGGAAAAAAAAGACCATTACCAGCATTTTAAAACTGAGTAAGAGAATGAAGTAAACAAAAAAGGGAAAGAAAAAGCTTCAAAAGTTCGTTTTTCTCCTCATTTCTTGAACTCTCTATTCCAGAAGTACCTAATGTTTTTCTTAAAAGAGAGGCTTTCAATTTTTCCCTAGGTCTAAAGGCTGCTTTAAGTAGCCTAAGACCAAAGACAGGAGAGTGAAAACGAAGAGGGTTTTGGCTCTCCAAGGTGGGGGTAGAATTGCAGCTATTGCTTAGGGATATTTTCCAGTGGTCATCTCTTCAAACTCCAGTGAGTCTCACAAACAGGGTGCACCAGCCAATCCAAGTATCCAGTATCTACAATGCAAACTGTAGATACTATCCAAATTGACAGTAGATAGCTCAGTAAATAGCTAGGCAAACTGCAATGATAGCTCAGTCTTGAACTCTGGAAATAAATTTCCAAAAGCCTTCCCCAGTGGCACTTCAAACTCAAAAACGTTTACAAAACTAATCACATTTTCCAAACCTGCTTCCACCACTACCCGACCTGTTGCTCCTCCTTCCTGTATTTCCTATACCTCGGAGATTAGCCTCACATTGAATCTACCTCCCAAGAGTCATGTTGCTTTTAAAATCCTTCACTAACTCCTTGCTCCCTACAGAAGAAAATCCAAACTATGTATCATGGCATTCAAGACCCTTTGTGGTAAGTTCTCTATCTCTTCAGTCATACCACTTTTTCTGTGCTACATAATACCAAGTTTTCTAGCCATTCTAAAATATTCAAAGGTCCCTGGAATACAAAATCTTCCTTATACCTGGAAAGTTATCCCTACCCTACTCCATCTGTAAAAGCCTTATTCATTCTTTAAGACTCAGGTCAATGACTGCCTTCTCGGTCAATATTTTCCTGACTCTTTTTCAAGAAAAGTTGAGCAATCATTCCCTCTATTTTCCTATTATTATAGAACTCTGTGCTTTTAAAATTCTTGTATTAATATTAATATCTATTATGTTGCCTTTTTGTTTGTTTGCTTCTGTTTCCCCCCAATGACTGATCTCCTTAAAGGCAGAGTTTTTGCCTTATCCATTGCTTATATAGTCCTTAAAAAGCTATGAAATGCATAGCAGGCAGTTTGTCAAATTAATTTAACTTATTATTGACCAGCTGTGTTTTGGTTTTCCTCTGTTCAGTCCACTTACATTTCTAAAAATTAAGAAAAAGTCTAGAGAAGATTAAAATGACACATCTTCTAACCTTTTACTCCTACTTCTGAAATCTATGTGGTTCACTAGTACTTCCATTTGCTACTAAATCAACTTAAGTCTTACCACTAAGACGATGCTACACACTATTCCTTTTCCTTACTCTTAACTACTCAAGGTGAGCCTTTTTCTACACATGCTTATAGCAGTTTATTGTCAGTACTTGTCGGCTACAAAATGGTAAAAAAATTTTAAAAAACAAAAAATAAAACAAAACTTCTATAAGAGTGACTTTGACTATTTTGTTAACCAAATCTCTGGTTTTTTTGTTTGTTTGTTTTTTTTTTTTTGAGACAGAGTCTCACTCTGTCACCCAGGCTGGAGTGCCGTGGTGCAATCTCAGCTCACTGCAAGCTCCGCCTCCCGGGTTCACGCCATTCTCCTGCCTCAGCCTCCTGAGTAGCTGGGACTACAGGCGCCCACCAACAGGCTCAGCTGATTTTTTGTATTTTTAGTAGAGACGGGGTTTCACAGTGTTAGCCAGGATGGTCTCCATCTCCTGACCTCGTGATCCGCCCACCTTGGCCTCCCAAAGTGCTGGGATTACAGGCGTGAGCCACCGCGCCCAGCCCAAATCTCCAGTTTCTAAACTGGTAAGCTCAAGTTGCTATGCCTCAAGGAATTTGAGAGAATATTTAATGTAAGATTCAGGACCCAATAGTAAGAATTCTACTCAGGACATCTGATCTTCATTGAAAAGGATTCTAATCCAACTTCAGTCCTCATGGCAAGGAAGTACTCTTTCAGAAAGTCCCTAGATTCTCAGATGCATTGGCAAGCACCATACACGGAAGAACTCACAGAAGATTTTAGTCACTAGTCCCTAGATTCTCAGATGCATTGGCAAGCACCATACACTGAAGAACTCACAGAAGATTTTAGTCACTAGTCCCTAGATTCTCAGATGCATTGGCAAGCACCATACACGGAAGAACTCACAGAAGATTTTAGTCACTAGTCCCTAGATTCTCAGATGCATTGGCAAGCACCATACACGGAAGGATTCACAGAAGATTTTAGTCACTAGTCCCTAGATTCTCAGATGCATTGGCAAGCACCATACACGGAAGAACTCACAGAAGATTTTAGTCACTAGTCCCTAGATTCTCAGATGCATTGGCAAGCACCATACACGGAAGAACTCACAGAAGATTTTAGTCACTTGCTCACTCATCCACTTGAAGTAAGAAAAATCAATCACTGCATGTTTATTGTTCTATAATAAAGCAAATGTTAGAAATAAAAGTTAGAAATGTCAAACACACTAAATTGTTACATAATAAACTAATCAAGACACAACTTTTATTCAGGACATGGATATTTCTGAAATGAAAACAAAAGAAGAGAATTGACTTAAAATGTTTATAAATACGAATATTATGACAGAACCAAAGCTATTTATGAGCATTATTTTTAAAAGCTTGTTTAAGTATTATGCACTTGTCTGTGTGACATTTTGTAAAGCGGAGAAAAATTAAGGAGAAAGGAATTGTAGAACACTAACAGGAAGAGGACAGATACTGAGGAATGGCTCGTGGTATAAGTGAGATTATCAGAGACTTTCTACAATGGAATTTGAAATGCAGGGAGCACATTTGGTGTATGGTTGTAGAGGACTTACACTAAGGGCATTCTTCTGCTACCTCTGCCAGCAGATGAGTGGCTCCTGAGAATGCATACCAAATTAATTCCCCAGCTGTTCACATGCATATAAGCAGCTGCTGCTGTTACTGCCTAATACTTATGGCAGTCTGGCAGCACCTCTAATCTCTGCCATAGCAGACAAGCCACTCACCTAAGGCCTCTGCTGTACTTCCAAAGAAAGAATTTCTCAAGTAGAGACTGAGTGGAACTAGACTGCCAGCTGTGAGCCTCAGAGCTCCTGGCTGCCTGTTGCTGAGTCTATCAGCTGCTGAGCCTTTCTCACCAAAAAAAAATAAAATAAAATGAGCTTAATAAAATAACCCTGCACAGAAATTTTCTGAAATTAAGATAACATTCAATGGAAAACAGAATTTAATCTACAGAAATACACTTCACAGATGTTTTAGGAACAGAACCTAGAGAAAATGAAAGTCAAAATTTAATAAAAGAATTTGTCAGGAACTTCAAGGTAAAGACTCCATGTATTTTTTGGCAACTATAAAACACTAAGAAGGCTTTTTAAATATTAAAAAGCCATTTAAACACTTCAAATTAAGATTCCTCAATATACTTCAGATTTCTGTACTGAGTTACCCTCTCGAGTGTTTGTAAGTCTTTTCTTCCTCATTAAGCAAACACTTACACAGTGTTATCATGGCTTTGTAATCTTAGTTTTGAAGACAGGCAAATGTACTAGCCAAATATGCCAAACTAACTTATTAAGAGCATTCCAAACAACATTTTGGATCCAATTCTTTTTAAATGCACTTAGATCTTTCTTATATCAGAATCAAGCATATTTGTCAATTACTTAATGTTTATTATTAATAACTAAAATGATTTGTTATTAATAGGAATAGCTTTTTTAAAGTACCTTGATCTTTGTGTTTCTAAGATTTGTCCTAGTCCATTTATGGATCTGAAATAAATAATAAATGAGGAAGACAAAGTTTAAAAGTAAAAATTAACTTTTTAAAAAAGTATACAAAGTATATTGTTTCTAAAACAGGAAATAAGCATACCCAAATACATCTGGAACCAGAAAATAATTAAAAACAGAAAAACAAAACTTGCTTTAAAAAATAATTATGATTTTCCTTCAAACAATAAATCACATATATTCCACTCACACATCAATAAAGCATATATGCAAAAATTCGCACAACTGTCCGATTAAGGGCTACTTTGTGGTTAATAAAAAGATGCTTCACTTTAGAAAAAATCATTCATAAATAGTCAGTTATCCTAGTGTTCTTAAAAATGAGTAGATACTCAAAATTTTTACGGTGGTCACTTTTTTCCTCAGGCATACATGGTAGAAATGGCTATATACACACTAAAAATAAAAACCTAGTTGTAAGTTGCTTTGCCCCCAGCCTGTCCTTAGTATTCACAGTAATTCTAAGTCACACATCCCAGGTTCCTTTATAGAATAACCTCGTCAGTTCCCTAATTAGGCTCTCTACCCGTTATGCCTGTTCTCCCTCTTTTGATACTATAGAATATGGCTTTGTATGGCACCAAAAAGTACCTGTTAAATTCTTTTCAACACACTGTACACCTCATCTATTTATCTTTTCCATTGCCTATCATCAATCATCAATTCTCTATCATGAATTCAATTGTCTTTAGGGTTACTTACCCAAGATTCTTGCTACTTGTTCAAGTTTGTTCTCATGGGTAAGGCTTCCCACATATAATGATCCTGAGGCAAGTCTCTCCACTATTTTACAAAATTCTTAAATCTTCTTTTTTGAATACACTCTAGTCTGATGGCTAATTCCTCTCAAACATGTTTACCTTTTTTCACCTCCCCAAATATCATTCTGAGTCAGTCACAAGTCTGATATAAAGGGAGGGTAAAAGCCAAAAGGGTGTGTAATTTATCAAATTGCTTCTTCCAAATTCATTTCTAGTACAGTTAACAAGCTGGCTAATAGTCAATATTGTCAGTGTCAGAGATTTAGCTTAGGTCTCTATAAGGATATAAAAGTCAAGTAATAATTATCATTCCTTTTATGCCAAAAACGTTTGCTAAATAGATTGTGTTCTTCTTAGCAATCACAATGGTGCACAAGATTTATGAAGAGAAACAAGATTAGAAGACCAGTGTCAAAAAATGTAAAAGCAATCTTCATTCATCACTTTCTCCTTTTCAAAATCAGCCATCTTTTTCTTTCTTCCCTTTTTTACTATACCTTGAACTTACTATGTAAGCTAAGAAAAAAAATTACATAATATAGCTAACAGAGCACTTACTATGTGTCAGCACTGTGCAAAGTTTACCAACATTGTCTCATGTAATACTCAAAGCAAACTTATGATAGGCATTATGCCTTTTACAGAGGAGGCTTTAAAAGGGTAAATAAGCTCCCTAAGAAGACAATGAGAAACAGACCAAGGATTAGAACCCAAGCAGATTCCAAGGTCTGTGATCTTTAACACTACGCAACAAGACCTACCCTCCACGTGGAGACATTATATTTTTTTATAGTAAAGTTTAAGGACATTACTATTAAAATAAGATGAAATATGTGGAAAAAATATGAATTTCTTTCTTCCACAATCATTAATCATGGCAAATAATCTCCTAATGAGCCTTACCTTTATTGATTCAATTTATAATATATACTATATGAACTGAGATGACAGATTCAAAATCTAATGTCAGTAGAACTTATAAATACTAAGAATAGTAATTTTGAGCCATCACGCTCAAAGCATTGTACACATTAAAGATAACCAATAATAATAGCTACCGAATGTCTCTCTGTATAGGGCTTTTATTAGTTCAGGTCTTACAATATAATTCAAAACAAAGCCCCTGAACTATAACCTCATTTGAAAAGTCCATCTTTGTTTTCAAAAGGAATGGGAGTCTCCAGAACAGTCAGCAAAATGACTGTTAGCACATATTTGAGCATCATTCATATTGTCCTGATTGTCCTATGCTGATCAGCCTTGGCTATGGACAAAGAAGATATTAAAGCAAGCTGGAAGACAAGGCATGGTTGACAGTTAAGGAAGATGAAGTCAACAAGAGTTCAGGGAAAACTGAGACCACTTGAGTCAGGGAAGACTTCACATAGGAAGGGGGGAGAGACAGAATAGGCTCTATAGAATAAATTAAAAAAAAAACAGAACAAAAGAACTCAGGGATTGGCAGAGTGAGAATACATTATGAGTAAAGACAGGAACTGACAGGATGCATCCATGGGAAAGTGAATTAACCATCCTGGGTAAAGTTAGGGAAGACTGACATTAGGAAAGAGTCAAAGAGAAGACAGGAAAAGAAAGATGGAGTGAGAAGACCCTGAATATCAGTCTATTAACTGTGAACTATATTCTGCAAGCACTGGGGACTAATTTTATGTATTACCATTTATATAACAATTAGCCGTCAACAATATATGTGATTCCCTAACGTTCTTGAAGCAGGTCAACCTTATACCTTAAGTTTCTACAGGGCAACAATCAGAGTAAAAAATATTCTGTGTATACAATATGGATCTGTAGGCACTTAACACACTTATCATTTTGTACCTAATTGTCGTTCTTAATTTCTTTACATCTTCTTCTGGCACCAAGTCTGTTTTATTAATGAGAATGATATCTGCCAAAGCAACTTGCCTAAAATAGCAAACAAAAAGAAATGTTAAGAAATTTTAAATAATATACACGCATGCAGATTAATACATCAAAAGAGAAATGTTAACAAATTAAAAATAAATAAAAACACCTCACGTAGATCAATATATCAGTTAAGAATTATATAGTGCTCTATAGGAGTGATTCAGTTTACTCCTAATCCGCTAATTTTTCAATGTGAATGAATTGTATTCATTACTATGCAAGTTCAGATTTCACATTACCCATTCGCAAAGTATTTACTAAGTTCTGTTACTTGCTACTCTTGTGCTACAAAGATAAGTCTCAAAAAGTTTACAATCAAAAGGATGATTTTAAACTCATAATTTTCTTTGTGAAGAAAAGCATAAAATTCAGATATCCAATATGGTAAAAAGAAGAAGAGTTTACCTACTAAAATACTGTAATATTTACCAAAATTTTCAAAGAAATAGAATAACTTCACTTAATACTAAAAACTGTATTAAACAGGTTTTTTAAAACTATACTTCAGAGCTGGGCATGGTAGAGCACACCTGTAGTCCTGGCTACTTAGGAGGCTGAGGAGGGAGGATCCCTTAAGCCCAGGAGTTCAAGTCCAACCTGGGCAACATAGCAAGACTCCATTTCTTAAAAAAAATAAGCTATACTTCAGAAGATATATCAGGATATTGCCCATGTGTCTTCTTTATCACTATAAATATACTGTACATTATCTCTGTAAAGAATCCAGTTGACTGAATGCTAGATAACAAAGTAGATGATAATAATCAGAAGCTCTATTTTCTATTAACAGGATAGTAAAACTGGAAATTCTTTCAATTTTCCTCAATTATTCAGGGTCTTATGCTTTATCTCAAAGAATACAACTAAATTCTCAAAACTAAATTAACTTTAGTTCACTGAAAGAGCAGGTTTCAACAGTATGTACATCACAAATCCAATTTGGCTATTTTCTATTTGGCTTATTTATATTTTCTATAATAACCATATTTTCATAAGGAAAAAAGTTATAAAAATACTTAAGTTCAGCCAGGCGCAGTGGATTCATGCCTGTAATCCCAGCACTTTGGGAGGCCGAGGCGGGTGGATCACCTGAGGTCAGGAGCTCGAGATCAGCCTGGCCAACATGGTGAAACCCCATCTCTACTAAAAAAAAATAAAATAAAATAAAATAAATTTTTTAAAAAATGCAAAAATTAGCTGGGCATGGTGGCGGGTGCCTGTAATCCCAGCTACTTGGGAGGCTGAGGCAGGAGAATCGCTTGAACCTGGGAGGCGGAGGTTGCAGTGAGCCTGCACTTCAGCCTGGGTGACAGAGTGAGATTCTGTCTCAAAAAATAATAATTATTATTATTATTATACATATATATATATATAAAATCTTCAATCCCAAAGAAATTGTATGACAAGAAAATATTTTTAAATGTTAATATTTCCCGAGTTCCTCAAAATTACAGAACTCCTGTGTTCAGCATTCACTTTATGCTACGACAAAAATGACTTTAAGTAAAAGTTCAGTTATGAGATCATTATAAATAGATAGCAATAATTCAACTAAGGGAAAAAAAGAAAATAAATTTTCCTTGACTATGTTTTAAAATTTCTTAGTTTGTTTTTGGTTTTCATCTTAGTGATTTTTCTCTTTACAATTAGCCAGCAATCAATATATACTTTAAATATGAATACCTAGTAGCTTCATTGATAAGGCCATCAGGTTTCTCTTCTGTTAAATGCTAAACAAAAAAAAGTTTGAATAAAGTTACTATAATACAATAAAAAATCTAATGTCAACACAAAGGATTTTACTTTAGAGACATTTTCTTGCATCTAATAAAAACTTCAACATGTTCTGTTACTGAATACACAAATCCAAAACTAACTTTTCTAGCTGAAAGCATTTTTCTTCCCCATTTGCAATTTTTTTCTACAAGTGAACATGTGGGGTTTTATACGGGGAGGAAGAGGGCTTAGGATTTCATACTCCTGACCTTTTCTTTTACTTAAAAGGAAAACCCCTTTGATTCACATAATGTCATAAAAACATAGAAGATTACAGTTCAGATTTTAGGTATTTTCCTTCTCACAAAACTGTTCTGGTTCTAAATATTCATTATTATTTATTTTTAAAAAAGGATAACCACTGAAATATACTTTCTTAGAACCTAATATACTTCCCTTCACACCAAACCCCCATATTAGAATCTAAAATACTTCCCTACACCCCAGCCCACAATCATGCACCACGTGAACTCAGTACTAGGCCTTTCAAACACCCTAGAAACAAATAAGTGGTGGGAAGGCTGATTCAGCCCTGATTCTAGCCTAAAAGCAGTTTATCATTTAGAAACCTATACTTGCTAATCTGGCCTCTCAGTGCAACTGTTTATTTTACTGACCTCTCCAGAGTCAGGCTAACTCCAAAAAATATTTTGACACTGACTTAGAGCCCAAGTGGTAGTTTTCATCTCTCTGGAGGCAAGTTTTGTTGTCTGTTTTTTTCCCCCCCTCATAATCCTGTTTACATCCCTAACATCATCAACATCACAAGCTTCTTCTCTGGGAAATTACACTTTTACCCTCATTACCTCAAACCTCAATAGAGGTTCCCTGTCACAATAAAAAGCTGGCTACTGAGGTTTAGAGGCAACTAGATTATAGTAATACTCTATATTTGAAGCCAACTTTACAAATGAATTAAATCCTTGAATCTAACTTTATAAATTATATACATTTTTCTCATTTAGCTTTCATAATAATTATGGGAGATGGCTATTTTCATTTATAAAGGAAGAAACTAAATCTAACACCCTCATCATCACAGGATACTATATTTTATATACAATCACAGGGACTTTTTTTTTAATTGAACACACACCCATCAAGTAAAATGAACATAATTTTAAAGTCTTTGTGAAATCTTTTATGCCACATAAAATCAGTCTGTGTACAATGCTACACAAATGTCAATAACCATATATCAGAGCCAAACCAGTTTCATAATTCACGGGGAGATGATCATTAGGGGTATCTGAATAGTTTGGAACCTCAGAGCAAGCAGGTAATAATTTTATTTAACAAGCTTGATTAGGTCTATAGAAGAAACATTTTTTCCTTCTAAAAGTTCAGCAAATTCTATTTTGAGGAAAACAAAACTGAAATAAAATCATGGCAATGATACTTCTATTTCAGGCAAAATCTTGTTCAATTCAACTGCAGATCCACTCTGCAATTATGGAAGTCACAGAACTTGACAAGTATTGTATCAAAAATCATTCCATGCCAAAAGATCAAGTTTAATATTTTTTTCATAATTCATCTTGGCCTGAGGCTACAACAAGTCCTATTGTTATATACTCTGCCTCTAGAGAATGAGGCTGCTAACAGACCTTGGAATGGTGCCTGGCACAAAGGCTCAAGACATATTTGTTGAATGAATTGTAATTAACACCTCCTGTTGTGGGGATACATAAAAGATGTTACATGAAAAATGCCATCTAACATGCAGCAACAAATCTCTTCCCATTAAGCAGTAAATCTACTTAACAATGATATATTTTTGGCAAGGCATCTGCCTCTGAATGATCCTATAGTACTGAAAATTCTTTTTAAACTGAAATATTTTTCAAGATATTATATTATTGACCTTATGAAAGCTTTTTTAACATATGAAATTGGGGTTATTTGGCTATGAGTTTGTGAGGCATAAAAATGATATGACAGAAGAATTACAGATTTGTTTTTGCATTTCCATGCCTAAATGTAACTAATACAATGTTAGTTTCACAAGGTAATGTGCAATGTTTTAAATGCATTTACCTCTCCAAAATATTAGAATTCTTCACTCAAAGCTAACAGTGGTAGACTAACGTTTTACTACTTCCAGGCAGTCAGAAAGTATCAAATATAAAAATAAATGAAAATCACCCCAAATGAGAGCCTGCCAATATTTACAGCTGTATTAAAATTATATGTAATCATATACAATTATAGCAGAAGAGATAAATGTCCTCTTCTATGCCCATAGGAAAGCTATACAAACATTTAAAAAAATAAGTGTATATTAACATTTATTTTCTTTAGACATCAGCCCTGCATTTCCCTCATGTGACTTCCTACCTTCCCAAGTCAAACTCTGCAAAAAGTATAAAATCAATGTCTTCTATTCAAAAGAACATTCTCCAATAATACATTATATACCATTTGGTCATTAAGTCAGATGACTTTCATTTATAAAATAAAACAAAATGGAAATTTTGGCATTCTATTCCACCTGTGTAAGTGAAGAAAAAATTTTTGCAAAATATTTTTTAAATATTTTATACTACATAGATGTCCAAAGTATTCCTTATCTCTGCTTAACAACTATGGCTTTTGCTTATATATCAAAAAAGACAAAAATAATTTTGATACTAATTAATCCAACATATTCAAAAGGCTAAGGATCAAAACCCCAATTTAACTTACCACAAGAAACAAAGGAAATTAAAGGGGAGTGGTGTGAGATGTTGGTCAAAGAATACAAAGTTTGTTATACAAGATGCATAAGTCATGGAGAGTTAATTACAGCATGATGACTGCAGTTAATTCTATTGTATACTTGAATCTGCTAAAACATAGATCTTAATTGTTCTTACCACCCCCTCTCAAAAAAATAGCAATGTGAGGTGATGGATAGGTTAGCTAGCTCGATTGTTTTATATTTCACACATTGTATACCTTAAATATATATAATTTTTACTTGTCAATTATACCTCAATAAAGCTGGGGGGGTTAGGGAGAGAAACAAAGGAACTCTCTGAAATAACACCACTGTAGACCTAACTTCATGAAGGGCTATAGGGTGTCCTTTTTTGCAGAAATAAAGAAAGAAGCCGGACCGAAAAAAGAGAAAGAAAGAAAAGAAAAAACTATCTTAAAACCCACTGGCTATGAAAGAACACTGCTGTTGACCAGAGTGGAAATAAATCTAGTGTCAAAGATGTCTGGTGTCATTTTTAAAAAGCAGCAGCAGGAACTATTTCTTTCAAATGGATTGGTCACAGATGTAACACTATTTTAGTTTTTTAAAAATTATTGCATAATGTCAGTCTATTTATTGTTCTGGTCTTTTCCAAGCTAACTGTTTTCTGACTGAATTGTTTCAACAGATTGTGCAATATAACAGAGGAACCAAGAAGAAACCTCTCACTTGACCTTCTCTGGGTAACTTCATTCATTGCTTCTATTGCATTAAATGCTGTCACATTTGTGGAACTGAAAAGAACAATGTCAGTAGCCTGGGTGTCAAGTCCTGAGAATAGAGAGCTGTCATTTTAAGTTGTCCAATTCTTTGCCTATGATTAAAAAATGAATATTTCAGATCAATGGGTGACAATCCTATTAGCATGATACCCCATGATATCAATTACCACTTCAGTTTCAATTTGGCTGGCTGGCCACAGGGTACCATTTCTCAGCTTTACTTGTGATGGGCTGGCTCTGTGAAGCATGACATTCTTAAATTGCTGCCCATTATCCAAGTGTCATTACTTGTACTGCTTCAGAATTCTCTGAATCACAAGCAGCTACTGAGGTCAAGCTTTGCAACCAGAGGAATTGGACAAGTTGGAAAATTCTTTATATCAAGGCAAAGTTATTTATCTGGCATCCGACTTAGAAAATCTAAAGTTTCCATTATCCTGACAGTGTGTCAGTTTTGTGTAGGTATATTGATTTAATAATTTAAGAGGTTTTATCAAGGTAGCAGGAGGTTAAACGTTTACTGTGTTTGCATTATTCAGAATGTTGCTTTGTTTTTTTGGCCTCTATCATGCTGATAATAGATTCTATTTAACTCTTCTCCATACCCAACTATACATATAAAATTATTCCTATAATCATAAAATACATAAACAGTTTGACTTTTAGCATGGCATTTTCAGTCTATCAAAATAAAAAAAAGTCTTAGCAGTTATCTGTCACATAGGTATATCAAATTTTGTAATAAATTTATGGAAGAGGTAGATTCAAACATGCCTATAATAAACATTCAAAATGAATAATTTGGGGCTTTTTGCTACCTCCATAAGCATTTTGCAAGAAATATGATTTCCAACAGTCAATGGAATTTTTCTGCGTGAAACTGTAATACTGTATTTGGGATCATTCTTTGATTCTTAAATTATATTCATAAATTCATAAATTGAGATTTTAAACTCTAAAAAAGGAGTTTTCTTCCAAACTTTTCAAATTAGGGCACTCTATCAACGAGGGAGAGAAGACCCAGTGAAGAGATATTGGTAGCTATTTGACAAACCTGACATATCCCCTTAGAGCATAATTTCAGCAAAAATTTGGGGAAAAAAAGCAAACTTAAACATTAACAAGTTCAGGCCGGGCGTGGTGGCTCATGCCTGTAATCCCAGCACTTTGGGAGGCTGAGGCAGGTGGATCACTTGAGGTCAGGAGTTCATGACCAGGCTGGTCAACATGGTAAAATCCGGTCTCTATTAAAAATACAAAATTAGCTGGGCATGGTGGTGTGCACCTGTAATCCCAGATACTCAGGAGGCTGAGACAAGGGAATCGCTTGAACCTGGGAGGTGGAGGTTGCAGTGAGCCAAGATGGTGCCACTGCACTCCAGCCTGGGCAACAGAGTGAGACTCTGTCTCAAAAAAAAAAAAAAAATTAACACGTTCAGATATGAGGTTGGATACAAAACAGACACTAATTTTTAAACACTGAATTTAAACTTCTAAGAACTTACTGCTTTGGGCCCTATCCATATGCTCAGATTGGGAACGGGTCAGTGGGTGGGATGATTTCATTCTCTTCTGCCTTTAGTGGTATTTCACTTGGGAAGTTGAGAAACATCATTTTACTGTATGTAACAACATACTTTTAAAGATCTTACTAAATGCATTTTATAAATTAAACCTCATTTAAATGCATTCTAGGACCTTAGAAGTTAACAAAAACATTCATAGCAGGATGTCTTTTACACTTGATCTTAGCCAAAAGACCAAGAAGCGATGCAAGATGCCTTTTAATGGACAGAGTCTTCTTACTAATCCTATGTGTATATCCTGATTTTCTTCGATATGTACTTTTTAAATTTTAAGTTCCAGGGTACATGCTCGGGATGTGCAGGTTTGTTACATAGGTAAACGGGTGCCATGGTGGTTTCCTGCACCTATTAACCCATCACCTAGGTCTTCAATATTTTTAAAAAACTCATTTCCAGTGTGTGTTTAATAGTAATTTAACAAGAAAAATAAGATCTCAGATGCTTTATCAAGCTCAGCTTCTTCTATGGAACAGAAAAACTTACCAATATTGGGGTTGAATCCTTGTGAAGAGTTATACATACCAAACTCTATCCTAACCCCATATGCTTATTACAAATTATAATTCCAAATTTTATCACCAACTCAAACTCAGAGTAATAGAAAAGAAATATTTAACACAAACTAATAATTAAAACACAAATTTCATCTATTGTTCAGGATATCTTTTTGAGAAAGGTTTTTGTTAAAGAAAATTTCAGCTACAAACATAAAGAAAATTAAACAATCAATCCCCATATTCCCAGCTCTCAATAATGAGCCACTCATAGCAATCTTTCAACTTACTTTTAATCCATATTTTGAATCCACAATAGTTATGATACCTACAAAGGAAAAAAATTTTAATCACTTTTTAAAAAGAATGTTTATTAATATTTATGCAACCATACTTCAGAATGAAAATTAAAACTAACCTATTTCAGTTCACAAATACTACTCAATAAAACAATGTACTGTTTCTTTCTCTTGCCAGTGCTGCCATTTAATTAAATTCCAGTAATAAGTCAATGTGTTTCCTGAGTGGCTAGCACTACTTTAAGGCACTAGAGAAGATATAAAACAAATAAAAATTTTAAATTAAATAAATAAGAAAATAAGATTTCCTTGGCACTGAAAAAGCTTACAATCCAAAATATAAGTCAAATTTCATAACATAGTCAAATGTGATAAGTACATAAGACAGGTTATTTCTAGTTTATTTTCACATAATCAAAATCAAGACTTTTCTTAAGATTTAAATTATTGCCTAAAGAATGAGACATCTTAAGGTATCATTCCTAACATCTCTCACCAAATCCAAATCCAACTCATAAATGTTTTACATAACATATGCCTAAGTTTCCAAACTACCAATTCATTTTGCAATCTCTGAATATATGCTGATAACAAAAGAATGAGTTTAATTATGCCTAAGGAATTCAACCAGTTACCCGCCACATATATTAGAGCTCAATGATGGGGCCCAGCTTAATAATTCTTAAATTTCTTAATGATTATTACTTTTGAAAAAGTAAGAAAATTTCGACTGGTTTTTAAAAAGGTGAAAAAGGGAAAGAGAAAGGGAGAAAACATAGTCGCTTAACTAAGAAAGTTTCTAATATATTTTAAATGAAGGCATGTCATTGCCCAAAAGTGTTCAGGTAAATAAAGTAAGGGAGGAGTGTTTAATTCTTATCTTCAAGAGAAAATAAAATCAAAAATATGATCCTCATATTGCCTGGCGGATTAAAATAAAAGGCTCTAACATTATATTAAGGGCATAAATCAAACAACAGAGGATACAGAAAACCTACAAAGCATTTTTTTTTTTTAAGAAAACCTTAGTGGAAGCACTAAATTCGAAGTTGAGTGACATCGAGTTCCACCACTGTCTGGGGTTTTTTAATCTATATGAACAAAGATTTCATCATTAAACTAAAGTGTGAAAAGAACAACAATGCAAGGAATTAAAGTTATAATATGAATGAACAACAATAAGCTTAACCATAAAGATTTTACTTAAAAACAAAAGAGGCAGGGTGTGGTGGCTCATGCCTGTAATCCCAGCACTTTGGGAGGCCGAGGCTGGCGGATCACCTGAAGTCAGGGGTTCAAGACCAGTCAGGCCAACATGGCGAAACCCCGTCTCTACTAAAAATCCAACAATTAGCCAGGTACGATGGTGCATGCCTGTAGTCCCAGCTACTCGGGAGGCTGAGGCAGGAGAATCACTTGAACCCAGGAGGTAAAAGTTGCAGTGAGCTGAGATCATGCCACTGCATTCCATGCACTCCAGTCTGGGCAACAAAGTGAGACTCTGTCTCAGAAAAAAAAAAAAAACAAGAAAGATAAAAGAAAACTGTTTTTTAACTTACCATCAAGGTAAATATCACTCCCTAATTCAGCATCAACCCAAAACATAGAAGCCACTGCACCTGAAAATATATAATATTCATCAAATAAAAATATTTCTTCACACTGAGAAACATGATTCTATCCATGTTTTAATTTGCCCTGATAAAACTAACAGGTAAACACATATATCTTCTTATGGAAATTATAGTGATAGAACCTTTAACTATTTATAGCAAAAGGGAATTATAGTGACAGAACCTTTTACTATTTATACCCATTCCATTTCCATCTCTCATTATTTCCTTTAAAAAAGACCAATTCTAACCACATATAAACAAAACATCATTCTTCTACCGATGCCATAATAATTTAATTAACAGATATTATCAAACAATTTGAGCAGTATGGCTTTGTGCACATCAGACTTATTTTTATTTTCTCACCTCTTTAATATGATAATCATTCAATCATAAATAGTGAATTATCACTCTAAAGGAAAAGGAAAACAAAACATAGATAATTCCAAAATCACTTGCCCAAAAATAATTTACTTGCAATCTGTGTAGAACTAGAAGTAAAATTATATACTCTATGGCATTACTAATTATTTCTCACAGTATTTATTTAGTACTGTATAAAACCTGGGTCTTAGGAAAAATTTTTCCTAAATAATAAATTAAAACTTGCTTTTGACAGAAATTGGTTCAGTACCAAACCACATACCCTGATAAGTATGCCACAACGCAAGAAAAAGAAAACCGACAGCAAGGAAAGTATTTGATTTTTGAAAGCATCACAGGCCCAGTTAGTGACAGGGCTGTCTAAAAGAATGAGTGTAGGAGAAAAACAAGGATAATCAAACTCATTCCAACGTCTAAAGCTGTCCACCTACTCTGACAAGATGTGGTCCCCCAAGCATCACTCGGTGTCAACAATGAAATACCTGTCAGCTGTTTACAGTGATTACTCATGCAAGATATAGCAAGGGCCACAAGATCTAATGGTTTCCTGATACCTATTGACTTTTTTCCCAAAAACTTAATAGTTTTCCAATTTGACTCAAATAGGATTTGTGAGTAACAGGGGCTGAATCAGTGTCCGTTCTTTACAAGGAAATTACTTTACCATGACGATTATTTAACTTAGAACTGGAGAGTGTCAGTCTCCAAAACGGGAAACAACTGAATTGCCAATAAGAATTTTGTTCACTTTCTTGGCTAAAACATGATTTTAATTAATGAGGGGGAAAATTAAACCTACTGTATCACTACTCCAAACAATAAGTCATTTAAAAAAGCATGAATTTTTTCACTCAGTAAAATATCTAACATACATAAATCATTTTGTAATTTTTAAAAATTCATTGATTTTTATTCCAATAAATAGTTTACAAATCCTACTGTTAATATTTGCCTCTTAAGTTGAAATGCAAGAGTATATTAATGCTTTATTCTAAAACGGGTATTTATCTTTGATATAATACTTGCCAGACTACATGAGAAAGATCTATTTAAAATTTGGATGTAGGTATTTAGGAGGAGTAAAGATGAATGAACAAAATTGATCAGTGGCTCTCAAACCAGGGTGCTTTTCTCCCCAGGGAATATTTGGCAATGTCTGAAGATGTTTTTGGTTGTCTTAACTAGGGGAATGCTACTGGCATCTAGTGGGTAGAAGCCAGGGATGTTGTTAAATATCCTACTCTGCACAGGGCAACCCCCTCACAACAAATAATGATCCAACCCAAAATGTTATTTGTGCTGACACTGAGAAAACCTGAACTACATTTTAGAATCTCCCTTCTTCAAAATCTAATAAAACAAAAAATAAAAATAAAAAATAAAACAAAAAGGCCAACATTTTATTAGCAGCAACCAAATATAAAAGGGCCTGCCATAAATTTTGAAGACTGATAGTCAAAATAAGAAACAAAGTTATAGGTGATTGATGGTCATTCCCAACTCTACCCCTACCTCCAATAAGAGGTTGTAGGGAAATAGTTTACAAAATCCTAAACACTTACCAGAAATACACTCCAAAATGGCAAAAAGTAGAGCCGAGGAATGAATAAGCAACACAGGGAAAAGTCAACAAAAAAATTTCAAGAGTGAGTTTTAACCATCTCCATGCTTTGGGAAGGAGAAGGTCAGGTCACATTCTAGGGCTCAGAACAAAGAGAAATGAGAGGTCTGAGGTCGAATGATGTCCCTATACAAGGCAAAGTAATTTTATTCATAAGCAGTTGGGCAGACCCAAGAGTGAGATACTTGGTACTTCAAGAGAGCAGAGCCTAAAAGCCACATTGCCCCCTTTGGCTCTCTGAATCACCACTTTTCCCTTCTCTTTCCCTCCACTCCAACAATATACAGCTTTCAAACTAGGGCTCAGGAGAAAAACAAACTTGGGTAAGGAGAGTGGAGTATTAAAAATATTTCCCATCAGCACCACATAGAAGTTCTCCCATATCAAGAAGAAACATGTATGCATATGTATTACAGCCTGACAAAAAGAAACACACACATACAGGGAATAAAAAGCAAGAAAGAACACAAAATGAAGAAATGAATAGGGCACACAAGTGGCAAAGAACCCATTCTGGAAGGATACACAACCCAATAAAAACTAAAGAAAATTCTCAACAACTTCATCATAATGAAGAACTTGAAAACAATACAACCTTATAATAAACAAGCTCAAAAGCAAGAAGAAGCAGAATAAGATGAAAATGCAGTTTGTAGTGCTAAAGAAACTTAGAGCCTATATAACACAATGATTTAACCAATTAATTCATTTAAAATATCAAAAACAGGACAGACACTGGAGAAAACAGAATTATTGACAAAAAGAAAGCCTTCAGATGATCACAGCATCTGAAAAGACAAAATCAAAGCAATTAGAATACATACGAAGAACAAAAGAAAATTCAGTATTAAAAAAACTGGTGTCATGAAGTAGAGGATCTAATAATTTGACCAAAAAAAAGTATTCATGGTAATAAGGAAAATGTTCTTAGAAGAACTAAGGGCATATTATAATTTAGGGAAAAATGATTATAAGTGACACTTAGATATACCTTGTTTATATTACTGAATTTCAAAAATAAAGAAGAAAACTCTCAGGCATTTTAGATTAAAAAAAAAAAAGTGCCTTCAAGGAGGGAGGGAGAAAAATCAGACTTTTCTACAGTAACACTAGATGTCCCAAAATAATAAAACAGTGACCACAAAGTTCTAATGAAAGTGTTCCCAAACAAGTTATTTTTCAGGAACGAAAGCAATAGACAGACATTCTCAAGCATTAAAGAAAACAGCAAGCATTGAAACTCAGAGACTATAATACTCACAAATTCTTCCTAATAAAAGGAGAAAACATTGCACAAAGAAATCCAGCCAATCAAACACTAGGAGATTATGGAACAACATTTACAAAGTTGAGGGGGAAAAAAGTGTGACTGATAAATTTTATACCTAGCCAAGTAATCCTTCAAGTAATATAAAAACAAAAGACAAATATTTTGAATCAATGAAGTGTATAAGAACCCAAAGAATGCATGCAGTACCTGTAACTTGAAAAGACTGCCTGACAATGAAATTCAATCAGGAGATAGACTAACTCGGGAATGGAGAAGCAACAGTACTGGTAATGAGCACCAAAACTATTAAAACATAGAACTAAAAGAATTATGACAGAACCATGACAACATAAAGAATATGATCAACATGAAACTAGGCCAATTAATATCCTACAATGGCCTCTAAGTGTTCAAGTGAAAGGAACAGTCACCTGTTTCTCACTTTAAATCAAGAGCTAGAAATGATTATGCTTAGTGAGGAAGTTATGTTGAAAGCCAAGATACGCCAAAAGCTAGGTCTCTTGAGCCAGTTAGCTAAGTTGTGAATGCAAAGGAAAAGTTCTTGAAGGAAATTAAAAGTGCTACTCCAGTAAACACACAAATGATAATAAAACAGCCTTATTGCTGATATGAAGTGGTCTGGATAGATGATCAAACAAGCCACAATGTTCCCTTAAGCCAAAGCCTAATTCAGAGCAACCCTAACTCTCTTCAGTTCTATGAAGGCTGAGAGAGGTGAGGAAGCTAGAGAAGAAAAGTTGGAAGGTAGCAGAGGTTGGTTCACAAGATTTAAAGAAAGAAGCCATCTCCATAACATAAAAGTGCAAGGGAAAGCAGCAAATGCTGATATAGAAGCTGTAGTAAACTACCTAGAAGATGTAGCTAACATCATTCATGAAAGTAGCTACACTAAGCAACAGACTTATTATTTATTTATTTATTTATTTATTTATTTTGAGATGGAGTCTCGCTCTGTCACCCAGGCTGGAGTGCAATGTGCAATCTCAGCTCACTGCCACCTCCGCCTCCCGGGTTCAAGCCATTCTCCTGCCTCAGCCTCCCAAGTAACTGGGATTACAGGCTCCCACCACCAAGCCAGGCTAATTTTTGGTATTTTTAGTCAAGATGGGGTTTCACTATGTTGGCCAGGCTGGTCTTGAACTCCTGAACTCGTGATCTGCCCACCTCAGCCTCCCAAAGTGCTGAGATTACAGGCATGAGCCACCGAGCCCAGCCAGCAACAGATTTTTAATGGAGATGAAATGGCCTCCTTTTGGAAGAAGATGCCATTTAGGACTTTCATATCTATAGAGAAGTCAATGCCTGGCTTCAAAGATTCAAACGACAGGCTGACTCTCTTGTTAGAGGCTAAAGCAGCTGGTGACTTCAAGTTGAAGCCAATAATCATTTACCATCCTGAAAATTCTAGGGCCATTAAGAATTATGCTAAATCTCCTCTGCCTGTTTTCTATAAATAATAAAGCCTAGATGACAGCACATCTGTTTACAGCATGGTTTATTTTAAGCCCACGATTGAGATCTACTGCTTAGAAAAGATTTCTTCAAAATACTATTGCTCATTGACAACGCACCTGATCACCCAAGAGCTGTGATGGAGATGTACAAGGAGATTAATGTTGTTTTCATGCCTGCTAACACAACATCCATTCTGCAGCCCACTGATCAAGGAGTAACTTTGACTTTTAAGTCTTATTTAAGAAATATATTTCATAAGGCTATAGCTACCATAGACAGTGATTCCTCTGATGGATCTGGGCAAAGTAAATTGAAAACCTTCTGGAAAGGATTCATCATTCTAGATGCCATTAAGAACATTTGTGATTCATGGGAGATCAAAGTATCAACATGAATGAGTTTGAAAGATGATTCCAGCCCTCACAGATGACTTTGAGGGATTTCAGACTTCAATGGAGGAAATAACTGCAGATGTGGTGGAAACAGTAAGAGAACTAGAATTAGAAGGGGAGTCTGAAGATGTGACTCAATTCCTGCAATCTCATAAGAAAACTTTAACTAATGAGAAGTTGTTTCTTATGGACGGGAAAAGAACGTGGTTTCTTGAGATGGAATCTACTCCTGGTGAAGATGCTATGAACACTGTTGAAATGACAACAAAGGATTTAAAATATGACAGAAGCTTCATTGATGAAGCAGGGTTTGAGAGGACTGACTCCAATTTTGAAAGAAGTCATACTGTGGGTAAAATGCTATCAAATAGCATCATGTGCTATAGAGACATCTTCTATGAAAGGGAGAGTCAACTAATGCAGCAAACTTCATTATCATCTTATGAAATTGCGATAGCCACCCCAACCTTCAGTAACTGCTACCCTGATTGGTCAGCACCCATCAACATTGTGGCAAGACCCTCTACCAGCAAAAAGATTATGACTTGCTGAAAGCTGAGATGATCGTTAGCATTTTTTAGCAATAAATATTTTTAATTAAGGTATGTATGTTTTTTAGACAATTATATTACACATTTTATAGACTACAGTATAGTATAAACACAGCTTTTTTTTTTTTTTTTTTTTTTTTTTAAGAAATGGGGTCTCATGCTGTCATCCAGGCTGGAGTGCAGTGGTGCAATCATGACTCACTGCAGCCTCAAACTCCTGAGCTCAAGTGATCCTCCCAAGTAGCTGGGACTACAGGCCTGTGACATCATACCCGGCCAAAACGCATAACTTTTATATGCAATGGGAAACAAAAAAATGTGTGTGACTCACTCTATTGTGATATTCAGTTTGCTGCAGTGATATGGAACTAAGCCCACAACATCCCTGCGGTATGGCTGTACAGTATAAGAATCACCTGAAGGGCTTATTAAAAACAGCTTGCTTGACCCCCTCCCTTAGAGATTCCGATTCAGTAGATCTGGGTTGGTCAAGAATTTGCATTTCTAACAAGCTCCCAGCTGAGGCTGAGGCTGCCATTCAACATACTACCAAGTAGCACTGGCATAGAGAGATCCCTGGAATAAAATTTACCTACTTGTGTGTGTGTGTATGAATGTGTGTGTGTGTGTGTGCATGTGCGTGTGTGTGTGTGTGTGTATACAGTCTTGCTCTGTTGCCTGGGCTGGAGTGCAGTGGCGTGATCTCGGCTCACCGCAACCTCCGCCTCCCAGCTTTCAAGCGATTCTCATGCCTTAGCCTCCTGAGTAGCTGGGATTATGGGGTGCGCCACAACGCCTGGCTAGTTTTTGAATTTTCAGTACAGACTGGATTTCACCATGTTGGCTAGGCTGGTCTTGAACTCCTGGCCTCAAGGGATCCACCTGCCTCAGCCTCCCAAAGTGCTGGGATTACAGGCATGAGCCACCATGCCCAGCCCCTACTTGTATATCACAATAGTGAGATGATTACTTTTCAACTTTCTTCTTTGTATTTTTTAGGTATTTAAATTTTTTTACAATGAATGTTCCATCTTTACCCAAACAATAAAATCTTTATTGTAAAGAAAGTTAGAAGCAAGAAACATTAACTTTTTTATAACTACAATTTGTATAAAAGCTTTCTCTGTGATCTTTAGTTTTTCTTTCTTCCTCTGAAAAGCTGAATCGTGTTTAATTAAACTCTCAAAAGTATCAAGTTTTTGTCTATAAAATGGCAAAACTGGCTATGATGAAATAAACTGATACTTGCTATTTCTAATAAAAGCATACAATATATTTTTCTTTCTTACCAGATTCAAATAATATTTAATGCCAACATATTAGTCCAAGTCCTATCATCAGTCAGATTTATCAGAAAGGTATGAAAACCCATGCCTACTATAAGGACCAAAATAGCCTAATTCAATACTACTTTGAAAACATGGGGATGATGTTATTATGTAATTGTTTTAATTACAATAACCACTGATCACATTTGAACTCTCAGGATACTTCAATATTTCTTTTGGACAACTATGACCTGTTTAGTAAATTACCCCCAAATACTTTAACATAGTCTTACAAATCGCCCCAATGCCAGAGACCCAGATCAAAAAGAAAATAATGGTATGGGTCAGATTCACAGAATAAGCACTAACTTTTATGCAAACTGAAAATAAAGATTTTATCTAAAAGTTATTTGGGGAAAATAAGCAGACTTTATCAAGAATTAGAGCTTGGTAAGAAGGTAACAGAAACCCATTGTTAGAAACAGGTTGACTCTGTGTAGCTTTCCATAGTAGAGTTTAGAGTTTCTTGTCATGATTACCTTATCAATGCAGTATAATAACTACTTACACAGCACTTACATTGTATTAGGTATTATAAGTAATCTACAGATGATTTAAAGTATATGGGAGGATGTGCATAGGTTATAGGCAAATACTACACCATTTTATGTAAGGGACTTGAACATTAATAGATTTTGGTATCCTCAGAGGTTCTGCAACTAATACCCCATGGATGCCAAGGGACAACTGTACTTAGAGGTAGAACGTCTCTGCTCTTCCTACATGTCCTTATTTTTAACAACTTCTGTTCTTACAAATAATCCTAAGTCAATCAATAAAACTTCAAATTCTATTAACAGCTTAAAAGTACCAAGAAATACTCTGATCATTCATTCAACTGCCAAAGAAAATGAGAACCGAGTACTTTTCCTCTTTTAAACCAAAAAAAGTTTTTGGTTTAATACTAACAAAAGCTTTAATACTCATTTTAGATATTCCTCTAATACGTCTATTTACAATATATCACAGAACTATATTCTGGTTATTAATAATCTCACTTCTTACCAGGATCTGCTAATCCAGTGGTCTCTAACAGTATGTAATCAAATTTCCCCTTCTTTTGCATCAAATTCTCAATAGCTCTAAGGCCATTGTCCCTGGAGAATACCAAAACATAATTTACAGTTAACTACCTAAATATTTTGAAGTGATTATTATAAACACTTTAAAATGTATTCAACAACCCAAGACAAAAGTATCCTTAGGAATGTGAAAATTTAACTCACTTCTAACCTTCTAACAAAATGTCCGTCCCATATTTACCAGTGAGAAAACAATAGATGCATATATATAATAGGGAAAAAGAAATCATATACATAATAATACTTTATTAAAATTAAAAGCAGAGGAAACTTTATCTGACCAAGTATCTTTTTATAGCTTTATGAAATTTTTAAAAACCAACATACAAAATAATGATAAAATTTATTAACTATAGTAGTTTAATATAATAGCTAAAGGGACACTGATATTAAACACCATATAATTCTATTTTACATTAGGATGCAAGGTTTTAATTTCCTTTTTTCTTATTTTATCAAAAGTGAAGGAAAATCCTTAATAGATTATATTTTGGTTGTTCAAGAAAGTCTGTTATAATTTTATCCTTGCCAAAACATTTGACACAAAGTCAAATACCTAAGGGAGTAAATGATGCCGAAGAGATTTAATTCACTAGAATACACAAAATTAACAGTACAAGTAGTCATTTTTATAATTCATTCAACAAATATTTGAGTGCTACTATGTGTTGGGTAACTCTTCTAGGGTATATGGTAGACTAGTGAACACTGTCCTTGAAAACTTAACTAGTAGAACATAATGTAAGGTTTTTCTCTTTTTTGATAGTCATTTATTTTTTTTATAAGGTTGAACACTTAGAAATATGACCAATGACAGATTAAATTCAGAATAATCATTTTTTACATATGAGACTTTCAGGCACTAGAGATTAAATAAGCCCTGACATCAAAAGCAATAAAAACTCAATAAAAGGACCAAAACATTAGAGCAGATAGAAAAGACAGCAAGAAACACTTTAAGAAAATGCTTCCTAATAAGTTTATTTTCTATTTGTTTAAAAATACAATGAAGCAAACTGTGTAAATTCAGTTAAATTACTCAAGAAAATTAAAGCTGGAAATATAATCAATAAACATTTCTAGTAAACCATGTACACAGTAAACACATTCCTCACTTCACTGAACAGCAGAGGCAACCGTTTCTAAGTTCCAGCCACTCTTCATAGAGCTCTCCACCTTGGCTGACAGCTAAGGATTTCTCCAGCGCACTTCCTAGAATAATTAACAAACAGCACTCTTTAGCTTATGTCCATTAGCCAACAAAAAACAAAGATGAGGATAACTCAATAATGGAGATCTTAAAGCAGAAACTGCATTTTATAACTTATATTCTTTCATTTTATTCATGCAGCCTCGATATCTAAATTACAGTACACTACATTATTTTACCTTTTATTTAAGATGACTTAAGCCCTGAAAAAGACACATCCTAAACTAATAAACATACCTACTTCCTCCTTAGGCCTCTTACTTGGCCACCCCCATTTCTTAATAAAGTAGCTATCTTGAAGGCATTTTTTTCTTGTCCAGGGTAAACTTTCTAAATAGACTAGTATGTTTTATATACTGGATTTTGTATGCCCTTCAACCTCTTAAGAGACCGCCTTATCTATCTTTTTCTTTTCATTCTTCTTCTAAATTGTTTCTTTTAGACAAACTGCTGAATATTCCCAATGAGTAAAAACCCTAGTTCATCTTGAGGAAGGTTTTTGGCCAGTGTACCATGTGCTCATTTAAAAATTAAACTTATAGGGAGGCCAAGGCGGGCGGATCACGAGGTCAGGAGATCGAGACCATCCTCGCTAACACAATGAAACCTCATCTCTACTAAAATTACAAAAAATTAGCCAGGTGAGGTAGCGGGCGCCTGTAGTCCCAGCTACTCAGGCGGCTGAGGCAGGAGAATGGTGTGAACCCGGGAGGCGGAGGTTGCAGTGACCCGAGACTGTGCCACTGCACTCCAGCCAGGGCAACACAGCGAGACTCCATCTCAAAAAAAAAAAAAAAACCTAAACTTTTAGTCAAATTCACATATTTTCCTAGCAATACTTACTTAAGAAAGAATAAACTATATTTGAAATGCTTATCTATAAGAATTATTTTAAATGTTTTACTTTTCCTCTAATAAAGAAATATACCAAATGGTGAAGTTCTAAAAGTCCACTAAGCAAATGAGCTCCCATAAAATCGAGTAGTTTTACACTTACATATTTTTTATATTTCAGCTAGGTATTAATAAAGAGCTTCTAAAGAGGTTGCTACAGAATTCAGACTATATACAGAACATTAATGAAACATGAAGAAAAGTATTGAGAATGCTGTGAAAAATAAAATTGCAAAAATGATCCGGGAAAAAATAAAGAAAATAGTAAGAATAAATGTAATCAGTGTGCAATAGGTTATTTAATAAGATGATGAAAAAAACAGTCTGTTATTAGAAATCTCAGGATTTTTGCCTAAAAAGCACTTTTCTCTTTAGTTTATTAAAACCAGAAATCGAATATAACTGGCTTCCCATCCTGTTCATAAAACCTAGCTCTTTTACTTTTTACAACTGAAAAAAAATAGAACATTTTAAAAGAAATCGTTTAATAGATATTGTTTTTTGGCTAGAAGTGAGCTTTGATTACAATTCATACTTATGAAGAAAAACTCCTATAAAGATAACAGAAGTATTGTGTCTAGAGCTATTTTTTTGACTACAGTTTAATATTTCAGTTGAGAAGTTAAGCACACTTATTTTCACAGATAACTTAAAATACATGAGGATAAAGACCATATGTTTACCTCATTTTTAAAATACTGAGTTTTAACTGCATTGCAGATAATAAACATTAAACAAAGTTAACTAATAACAGAAGCATTTTCAAATATTTTTCATGAGTTGCAATAGAGTCCATACAAAAGTGCCTTTCTAATTCCTAAAAAAAACATTTTTTGGCCAGGCATGGTGCCTCATGCCTGTAATCCCAGCAACTTTGGGAGGCCGAGGCGGGTGGATCACAAGGCCAGGAGCTCAATCAAGACAATCCTGGCCAACATGGTGAAACCCTGTCTCTACTAAAAATACAAAAATTATCTGGGCATGGTGGCGCATGCCTGTAGTCCCAGCTACTCGGGAGGCTGAGGCAGGAGAATCACTTTAACCCAGGAGACAGAGGTGGCAGTGAGCTGAGATTGCACCACTGCACTCCAGCCTGGCGACAGAGAGAGACTCCATCTCAAAAAAAAAAAAATAAAATAAAAAATAAACGTTTTTTCATATGTCTAGATTTTTACTTCTGGAGTCATTTATTTCAGGTAAAAATGTAGTTTAATTCTGTTAATAAGAACTCCAAAGTTATACAAAATAAAATTTTATTAAAACTAATTTCAGTATCTCAACCCATATAAATCTTAACAGAAATTAATCTAATTTTTCTAAAGCTATCCACATCAATACAATACCTTGCATTTTCATTTTTAAATATGGAATATCAATTCACCAGAGGAATAAACAGTCACACAAAATCTTGCAACATGACATTTATTGAACTTTACTTACCTTCCCCAAATTCATTTAAAATGACCGCTACTCTTTTACTATGTTGCTCTGTCAAAATATAGTTCAGAAGTGTTGTCTTCCCAGCACCTATAAAACATATTTTTTGTAAATAAAAAAATTCAAAATAATTTTAAAGATACAAAAAACATATAAAGAATCCTAACGTTTTTGAGAATTTGCATGCTATTTTTCATATATTATTTTAGTAGAGAATATCCTAGAGGATAAGATTAAAGCATCCTTTGAAACCTGTTGCAAAATACTTTATGTAGACATAAAATTTTATAAATATTTACAAACACTCCTACAAGTTGAAACAGTTTCTTCAACCCAGCCTAACCTTCCCTAAAATTTACACACACTCTTTTATTTATAATGACCTTTTATTTCAACATTAACGAGACGCAACTTCAGGCTGACTATATGGCTACTTATAGTATGCTTTAAATAATCTATATAAGTTTTTATGAAATGGGGAATAGAGCCAGGTAGTGTCAACAATGGACAGAATGTTCAGTAAGATAAATTCATAAAGCTATACCAACTTTATCCAGCAGGTGGCATATGAAACCCAATATGTCAATCTCCAGTAGAAAAAAAATAGTCTTGTGAACCGTACACACTAAAATTCATAGAGGAAAAAAAGAAAATCCTAACTGCATAGTATTGTAGTTCAATTGTATGACTATATCATTTCTTTATCTTTTTTTTTGTTGGACATTTGGTTTGTTTCCAGTGTTTTACTATTACAGTGCTGCTAAAAACTTTTACATGTAGGCTATACATGTCTTCTGAAATACATTAAGTTTTCTAGTATATAACTAGATCTTCCTATAACTAGGAAGATTTTACGGAGTATTAGGGTATTAATATCTTTTAGGTCATATTCCTTTCAAAGCTTTTTAAGAGATGAAGGCTTATATTTAGAGTACTTTAGGAAGCTCAACATCACAAAAATATGAAGTATAGAATGGAAGAGAGAGACTTAGGGCAATGAGGAAGATCTTAAAACCAGTCCAAGCCTGAGACAGAGGCCCTGAACATGAGTGTTTCACAGGGCAGTGATGTGAAAACTGAAAGGAAAGGGTGAATGTAAGAAATCTTCTAAGAGAAGATTTACTAGGGCTTTTTAACCATATTATGAAAAAAAAAAACACTTTAAGACATAGTTCATTCATTCGAAGCTTTCTAATACGTTACAGATTTATGCTGGGCCTTGGTGAAAAAGTGAACAAGATAGTCTTTGCCTTCATAGAGCTTAGAAATATTAAGGGAAGGGGGGAATGGAGGGGAATTCAGTGAATAAGGAGGCAATTATGTCACAGGGTGACATATTCAATAGGAGATGCACAAAATGCTATGGAGAACCTAAGAGGGACATCTAGCCAGAGGAGTCACAGTAAAAAAGTACCTATTCCAAGGGGCTAAAACACTTGGCACCTTTGAAGTAACATTAGTTCATTGTGCGGGGCCAATTTGGCAGGCTGGAAAGGTTGGCAAGATCCAGATCCTACAGGTCCTTGTAATTCATGTTAAGGAATTTGAATTTTAACCCATAGGGACGCCACTGAAAGGTGTGACGCAGTCGGATTGACATTTATAAAGATCATTAAGGCTAACATGCAACGAATAAATTAAAGGGCAGCAAGACTCCAGATTAGTCAGGAGGCTTTTAGAGTATTCCAAATGGTTGGGATCACAGAAGCAGGATTTGGGGGGATGGTAACAGATGAAGTTTCAGACATGTTAAGTTTTAAGTTGTAGGACATCAAAATAGAAATTACACAGGTGTGTAGCTAAAGATGGACAAAGGGGTAAGGAGGAGGGAGCCTTAAAAAGAAGCCAGAGAAGCAGGTGGAAAAACCAGAAGAAAAATGTAATAGAAGCCAAAAGAACAGTGTTTCAAAAAGGGAAAATGGTCAGGGATAGGAGTGAAACTATCCCTAGATTCAGCAACAAGGTTGCTGGTATTAATTCTCACTCCTGAGCTTCAGATCATTTTCTCCAATGATCTACTGACCTACCAGTGAGCAACACGGCAAAGGCCCGAGGGGCACGTTTGAAATACATTGTTTTGGACAAGAAATTTGTTCATCTTCTCAGCAGAGCAGCCTCTGAATAACTGTGGGGAAACGCCAAAAATAAATTCCCTTATAAAATTACTTCCGAGCAAAAAACGGGAATAAACTTACAGTCTACAAAGTTTTTAAAAAAACAAAAGCAGTTATTTCTTATTTTTACATAAAAGGTCACGAAGTGGCCCAAGTCTGTACCTGTCTCTAGCAACAACTAGGAATATTATTTCCCGGAAACAGTATCATTTTATTTACATTTCTTAACTTTTTCCAAACTTCTAATACAGTCATATATTTGTTCTAGCCCTTCTATTTAACTGTAAGGTTTAAAAATACATTTCTCAAACTTTTCCAGTAAGAAACTTCTAGTGTAAGTGCATAAACCGCCCTTCACGAAACTACCAAGTTCACAAACTTGTGGTTTCGAGTATCCCTGTACACTCTCAACGTTCTTAGTTTGAGAAATAGTCTTGGAGGACAGAGATTTTATTCTTACTTCCTACGCAGTGGTTTACAAACAGACCTCCAAAAAAAAGCGTTTAAGATGGGAGCACTTCCTGCCAACTGGCTGGAGGACTGTGGCTCGTGGGGAAGGGGAATCTACTGACGAAAGCCCCACGTGTCGGGCATTTTACAGACGGGACATCCTTTCACGGCAATAGGTAGGTGGTTCCGGCCCTGTTTCCCAGGTGACAGGTATTTTTCCATTTTCAGGTGAGGTAGATGAGCGTCAGGAAGGTAAGATAACCTGGTAAGAGGTCACAGAGACAATTAGGGGGGCGTGTCTTCGCTTCAAAGCCTTGTTTCAAAGGCTAACTTTCCATCTCACTTGAGAAACGGGAATCGAACGCAGAGGGGACCGGGCATCATTAACTCCCAAGATGAGAGGTAACCCCTACGAGAAGCAAGTGACCCAGCCCCTACCTCAAAGACATTTGCTCTTGATCATGAGGCCCCAATGCCTCAGGAGAAGAGGCACCGGCAGCCCGCAAAATCCCACGACACCAGAGTTCACGGCATTTTGTGACTGGGATGGTTAGTTACCTAAATACCCGGTGATGATTGTGACTGGGATCTTGGCGCCGAGGCCAGACTTTTCCTCCTCCTCGCTTTGCGTCGTCTCAATGGGAACCAATTCAGGACAATCCTCTTCCTCATCCGCAGATCCAACAGCCGGTAACATTCCGGCCTACAGCACGTCCCTACCTCAGCTGAACCGCGGGGACCAACACGCCGGACCGCAGCCGCGCACGCCCAGCGCGCCACTCCAGGCCTGCCCGGGGCCTGACGTCATCACATCGCGACGCCAGCTGATCCCGCCCGGATTACCTGGGCTCTGGACGAGAAGTGCCTCGTCCCTTAGCCACACCCCCCGGGGAGGTGGGCTCTCCCCGACGACAGCTGGACACGCCCCTGGGCGTGTTCTGTGAACCTGAGCGACGCTGCGGAGAGTCCTTAGGGCGCACTAACCACCTGTCTGAAGGTGTCACTGGCGCCTAGAGCCTTAATAAGCTACTGGCTGTAGGTAGAGCTGAGGCCAGCCTGCTGGAAATCTGGAGTGGGTAGCCTGACCTAACCAGTTCCCACAGGGCATAGATTTTATCAACTTGATTTTTTAGTCTCGTTAAAAAAAAAAAAGTTTTAATTCATAGGGGAAAGAATGGAAGGTTATAACATTACAATTTTAATTGTAATTTTTATACCTGAAGGATAACCAGTGACACTTTTTTCTTTATTATTACATACTATATATGTAATTCCAAATTTTTAGTATTCATGCATCACTTTTATTTACTTTTTTCTCATTATTTATTTGGACCTCAGGTAACCTAAGTTCATTAATCATATTTGCTGGTGCATGACACTCTCATCACTAATCCATAGATAGCCCTTCTTTCTAATATAAATTTATAGTGAACTCCTTTGACCTCATTCCTAACCTAAAAGCATTACCAGTAAGTTACACGTACCTATGTGCACCGCCCCCGCTTCCAATCCACAGCCTGCCCCATAAGATAGTAACAACAGTCATGAATTGGTTCTGGATTGCTGATCATTCCCTGTTTTCTTTTTAGTTTTATCACATATCCCATGTATGTACTTAGAGAATATGTTGTTTAATTTTGGGTGTTTTTGAGCTTCATAAAATTATCCATATAATATATAAACTCCTGAGGCTTGCTATATTTTTCAGCATCACTGCTGTCTTGTATTCTATTGTGTGGCTACACGGCAATTTATTCATTTCCTCTCAATTGTTCCAGGTTTTGCTCTTATGAACAGGGCTGCTATGAACATTTTTCCTGACATATGTGTGTGCAACTTCCTCTTGAGTGTCTGTGTAAGAGTTGAATTGCTGGGTCCTAGATTATTCAAATGTTTTACTTCACAAGAAAATGCACAATTATTTTTCAAAATGTTTGTACAAATTGATACATTTTCCCAGCAAATTATAAGAGATCTCATTGGTCTGTATGTCAATATTATCAGGCATGCATTTTTCACCAATCAATTGAGTACAAAAGAAGACTTCATTGTGATCTTCATTTGCATTTCCTTGATTACTAACAAGGTTGAGAATCTTTTCATGTGTTTTGGCAATATTTAATTCTTAGAATGACCCTGTAGAGTGTTATCCCTCTTTCAAACAGGAGGCACCAAGAGTTAAGTTACTTGTCCAGGTTAGGTCATAAAAATCTATCTGATGCACAAGTAGAATGTTTTACTACTATCCTGATGCCAAATAGAAGGTTGACTTTTCCTTCCTTCTCTGAAATTCCCCATAAAATATACTGTGTGTATTCCATTAGTTCTACTGATAAGTACATATAACTTGAAAGTATTTATCACGCCTTTTGCAGAACACAGTTAAGACAGAGGGTTTATATTTGTGCAAATGAGTATATTATATTCACACATACACTCGGTCTGAGAAATCAGGTCTTGAATGCTTTGCCAGCTTTGACAATGTAACCATGAACCAGCTGAGGAAGAAATAAGGCAAATACCTTAGGCATGGTGGTTCAGTTCACTTTATTCTACCAAAGGAGAGAAGCTGTGATGGGTAGCCCAAAATAGATAGCTTACACCCTAAACACAATGGTTCATAAGCTTTTTCGTTTCAGGAATGCTATGAAGTATTGATTTTTTTGGCAACCTAAGGGAAGGAGTAACATTGCACCCACAGGCATCACACTATTTGCTTGATGTCCCTTCAGCACTGCATTACTGCCTGAATAGCAGCTATTACGGCCCTCACCACCTTCTTTGACATATTTTTTAAAGTACATTCTTGTGGGTTCCCAATATGGCACTGGCTGAATGTTATACTAAAATCCCTCTTTCTGTTTTTTGAGACAGGGTCTCACTCTGTCGCCCAGCATGGATTGCATTGGCACGATCACAGCTCACTGCAGTCCTAAACTCCTGGGCTCAAGTGATCCTCCCGTCTCAGCCTCCCAAGTAGCTGGGACTCTAGTCATATGCCATTACATCTGGCTAATTTTTCTTTTTCTTTTTGGTAGAGACAGGGTCTCACTATGTTGTCCAGTCTGGTCTAAAGTCTCATCTCTAACAATGAGCAACCTGTAACCTATGAGGCCAGCTCAGTCAAGTTGACCAAATAGCATTGTTGTAACAGTATGTAGCCTCAGTGAGAGAAAAATAAGTTTTACACATTGGCCAAAAATTAAATGCACCACAAATATCTATCAACTGATAGACAACCAAAATGTGACAAATGGATAAACAAAATATGATCTATCCATACAATGGAAAATTATTTGGCAATAAACAGGAAAAAGGACTGATACCTGCTACAAAATGAATCAATCTTGAAAACATTATGGTAAGTGAAAAAAGCTATTCACAAAAGACCACATGTTGTATGATTCCATTTATATAAAATATCCAAAATAGGCAAATCTATAGAGACAGAAAGTACATTAATGGTTCCCAGGAGTGGAGGACTGGGGAGAGACTACAGTGGTTTTTGGGCGGTGATGAAAATGTTCTAAAATTGATTATGGTGATGGTAGTACAACTCTGATTATACTGAAAACCATTGACTTGTACACTTTAAATTGGTGAATTGTATCATATGTGAAATTTATCTCAATAAAGCTGCTATTCTTAAAAGAAATAAACACCTATCTGTGCATCAAAATGGGGTGCTTGTGTGCATTTGTAGAGAAACACTGTCTTCAGCAGTTTCAAGTTCTGGCCTTAGGCACAAGTATAAAGATTACAGCTTGATAAAATTTTTCCTTTAGTCTGTTCCATATTCCTCTTCAGTTAAATTTTTATCTATGGATTCTGTGGAGTCCTGTCATTTTATTTTCTCAGATAGAGTTGTAATTTCAGTTCTCCCAAAATAGCTGGGCATGACTTTTTATTTTTATTTCTTTTTTCTTTTTGAGATGGAGTCTTGCTCTGTTGCCAAGGCTGGAGTGCAGTGGCACGATCTTGGCTCACTGAAACCTCTGCCTCCGGGTTCAAGCGATTCTCCTGCCTCAGCTTCCTGAGTAGCTGGGATTACAGGTATGCACCACCACGCCCAGCTAATTTTTGTATTTTTAGTAGAGACGAGGTTTCACCACGTTAGCCAGGCTGGTCTTGAACTCCTGACCTCCTGATCCATCCACCTCAGCCTCCTAAAGAGCTGGGATTACAGGCGTGAGCCACCGTGCCGGGCTTTTTTTTTTTTTTTTTTTTTTTTTAACTTATAAGAGGGTTAAATTGTTAAATTGAAAATGCCTTTTTAAATAAGTATGGAATTTCTTAATTATAATATTTTAGAATCTATTACAGTTTCTGATGTAACTTAAAAATTCCTCCTCATTTAGCTTTGCTATTTTGTCTCATTTACTTTAGGGTAAAACAACAACAATAACAATAATAATGTGTTGAGCCCCTAAGCATCTGATAGGCACTGTGTTAAGCACATTAAATGCATTATCCCATTTAACTCTCCAAGGTAAATACTATTTGTGTGCCCATTTTATAGATGAGGAAATTGAGGCTTAGAAAAAGATAAATACCTTGCTCAAAGTCATACAATCAGTAAATGGCAGCCCTTGGGCTCAATCCAAACCTGCCTGACACTAAATCTCCTGCTCTTTTAAACCAGAAGATCTGCAAACTTTTCTGTAAAACTAGATGATAAATATCTTAGTCTTTACAGATCAAAAAGCAAATTTGAGGACATTGTGTAGGTACTTATATAATAAGAGAGAGAGCAAATGTCTACAAGTTTGAAATTTGAATTTCATGTATTAAACAAAATTATGAGGGGCCATTGTTTTGGACTGAGCTCCTGCACTAATCCCAAGCAGACCAGACCAAACCAAAATGGAGTCACTCATGCTAAGCACCACAAAATCAAACTAAAACTTTAAAAAACAGGTCCCAAAATAGACGAGTTTTTTTTTTCTTCTGAAGACAAAAGATTCCAGTATAATAAGGAAGTCCCCTCTGCTCTATCCCTTACAGAAAAGTAACCCAAAGTAACAACAGATTACTTACAAAAAAGCAATCTCAGCCAGACACAGTGGCTCATGCCTGTAATCCCAGCACTTTGGAAAGCCAAGGCAGGTGGATCACCTGAGGTCAGGAGCTTGAGATCAGCTTGGCCAACGTGGCAAAACCCCATCTATACTAAAAATACAAAAATTAGCTGGGTGTGGTAACACGACACACTTACGGACTCTTAACACACCCTTCTTACATGAAGGGAGCAGCAGAGCAGAGGGCGACAAGAGCACCAAGGCCAGGTGGAGCCACAGCCAATGTGGGCCCATCTCACTCCGCAGGGAGAAGCAACTGCACTGTGCACAGAGTGCAATCTGGCAGAAGGGAAACGCCGTCTTAAAGAGCTTCAGATGCAGCAACCTTGAAGAAGGGCTGTGCCAGAAAGTCCACTAGATGAGGCCGCAAACCTATCAAAGGGCATCAGACACTCTGTGCACAGGGTACACAAAACAATGCCTCCCACATTCTGTGACTTCCTGCATGTGCCACTTGGACCACCACACTCCCTACCTGCACCATCTTACCTGGACATACTAAATCTCAGCCACCTCATGACTAGGATATTAACATGGCTTCCAGTTCTATAAATTCCTCCCCCTTAAGAATGCATGTCTGTAATATCAGAAATGATGAAAACTGGACTTGTGAGTGGCTTTGTAGTAGGGATTACAGGTCCAGAATAGAATAGGTTCTGTAACATATTTAAGATATTTAAGGGAAAAAATATAAGCCAAAGATTTAACATCTAAATAGTGACTATCAAGGGTAAAAGTCACACATATTTTTTATGAGTACACACAAACACAGGAAGTACGGTGACCAGGAGCTGAGGGATGACCCACTAAAGAATAAGCTCCGGAAACCAAAATGACTAGAGGCAGATGCAAAGGTGAGCTGCAGGGTGGTCTGTATTTATCTGTGGAGCTGCTGGCACATGACGGTGATAAAAGTGCAGCATGCCATGGTTACCAGCTTGGACAATGCAGACAAAGAACAACCACCAGAGAAGTGGTAGGGGCGGGCAGAAGATGTGCAGGGGCCAACTGGGACTGGGGTGTCCATCAGCTAGCTGCAGTATCAGGTACTATGGGGAGCCAACCAAAGAAACTAAGTGTTTGCTATAAAGGCATTAGGATAAAAGTGGGGAAAAAAAGGGAGGAAGAAAGCCCTCTTAAATACCAAAAGGGTAAAAGCAAATAAAATAGAACAAGGTGGTTCCCTGTTATCTGTGATGTAAAAAATGGACTTGGCTCACCTATTAAATGGAAAACAGTCTTGGATTGGCTCACAAAGCAAAATCAAACACCATACTGCATATAAGATATGCAGCTATAAAAGGCTGGGAAAATATATAGAGAATTTATAGGACTCAGAAAAAAAGTAACTGTCACAGGAAACTTTATAGCATTAAATACCTATATCAATACAAATTTAAATAATAAAAATAAATTATTTAAACATATAACTGAAAAAGCCAGAAAAAGAATAAGTGAACCAAAAGAAAGGGGTGAATTATTACAAATAAAAGCAGATATTATTAAGTAGAAAAAGAATAGAACTAAGAAGTAAATCCAAAAGCTGGCTCTCAAGAGAAAATAATCAACCAAAACAAACCACTAGGTATCTGATTAGAAAAAAAAAAAAAATAAGAAAGTTACAAGTGCTAGCAGAAGAAAATTTAAATATTGTAAAAGATAAGGAAAAGAAAGGGATAGAGAGAAAAATGTGTAGATTAAAAGAGACTTTAAAAACATATCAAATTTTAAGAATAAAACAACACTAAACTATAGTGTCTAAGGATATACACTTGGTGATAAAACTATAAAGATTAGGGAAATGATTACCATAAGAGTTTGGGAAGTGGTTATTTTTGGGGAGAGGAAGTAGGTTATAATAGAAATGGGACATGTGGTGGGCGCTTCTGGGATGATTGATAAAGTTCTATTCCTTGACCTGGGTGTGGTTACAAGGATGTTTCCTTTATAAAAATGAAGAAAAACATTAAAAAATCATTACAGGCAACTTTATAAAACTCTTTGCAGTAAGTTAGAAGTAGATGAAACATTTTTTAAAAATATTAAATTTAATGCTATTCCAATACAAAATCAAGTTTTTTTCTTAGAGCTAAACAAGTTAATTATAAAATGCATTTAAGAACAAGAAGAAACTATCCTAAAATTCATATGGAATGAAAACAGAGCCCAAATAGCCAAAGCAATCCTAAGCAAAAAGAACAAAGCCAGAGGCATCACACTACTCAACTTCAAACTATACTATACAGCCCCAGTAACCAAAACAGCTTCTGTACCGGTACAAAAACAGACTCATAGACCAATGAACAGAACAGAAAACTCAGAAATAAAGCCACACACCTACAACCATCCAATCTTTGACAAGGCCAGCAAAAGCAGCAGTGGAAAAAGACCATCCTATTCAATATATGGTGTTAGAATAACTGGCTAGCCACATACAGAAGACTGAAGCCAGACCCCTACCTTTCACCATATACAAAAATTAACTCAAAATATATTAAAGATTTCAATGTAAGACCTCAAACTGTAAGATCTTGGAAGATAACCTAGGAAATACTCTTCTTGACGTTGGCCTTGGCAAAGAATTTTTGGCTAAGTTCCCAAAAACAATTGCAACAAAACAAAATTGGCAAGTAGAATTTAACTAAATAAAAGAGCTTCTGCACAGCAAGAGAAATGTTTGACAGAGAATACAGACAACCTACGGAATGAGAGAAACTATTTGCAAACTATGCATCTGACAAAGGCCTAATATCCAGAATCTACAGGGAACTTATGCAAAAAACGTTCACTTTCTGTCTGTGTTCACGTCACCAAGAGAATAGAAAGGAAAAGGGAAGAATGCAAAAGTCAAAGACACGTCACCCTCCTTGAGACAGCCCTCCAGTCCAGGCCAAATCTCAGCCTGCCCTTGGTCCGCTGTGGTTGGGCCTGCACCCAAGCCATGAGCACACGCAGCAATTGTGGCAGCAGAAGCTTCCTCTGGGCTCAGACTCAGGCTGATGCTGTGTCAGGACCTGCCGCGGTCTCGGCTGGGCTTCCTGGGACTCGGTGGTTGTGGGCTGACTGTAAAGCATGGAATGACTCTTAGAAACTGGGCGTCATTCTTTGTGGTTTTCCCAGCTTGGTCTCTGATGATACTCCAGGTCTTAGGAGACATGCTGAATATTTATTATGCTTACATTCAAGCAACATGAACCCTTAAGGTTGATGTAGCTCCCCGTCTTTTTTTCCCGGAAGGAGGAGCACTGAAGGAACATTTTTCCAGTATGGATTCTTTCCAGCTCCGAGAAGCTGGAGGCACACGGATCCCTCGGCCAGCTCCCATCTATGGATGTGCTGTAGTCACAAGGACTGTGACTAAGGCTCAGTCCCTGAGGAGTGCCTTGGCATGGGCTGCTTTAGGCTGTAAACACCCAGTTTTATCCACTTTATGTGAAGAAAGCCAACAAGGGGCATGGAGTGAGTTCCGCAGGTTTTAGCGGCTGCGGCGGCTGGTGCTCAGTGGGGATGATGGAGGGAAGGTGCCTCCCTCTGTGGGCCCCGAGGTCTGTGTGGGAATCAGCTCCGCAGCTGTGTCCAGGGGCAGCCGTAGACCACACACGGCAGGCTCACAGCTCTGTTCCATGAGAACTTTATACACAAAAGCAGACAGGTTGGGCTTGGCCTCTGGATTATAATCTGCTGACCCCTGGGTAAGAAATTTTAAATATTTACTTAATTTTGTTCAACAGAAGGGGTGATATACTGAGTAGTGAATAATGGGAAAGATCTGATTCAGCTGTATCAGGAAGGACTGGTGTAAATTCAACTTATTAACTGAATTCACAGTATTCGTGTTTTATGCCTTTAGGGGTTAAAAATGGGTCACACACGAGCAGCATGCACTTCACTGGCGTGGCAGGGCACCTCAGTGTTTACATGTGTGGTTCCCATGCTTACCAGGGCTGGAGGCCCCTGTTAGTAGTGAAGTGCACGTGCAGTTCTGGATACTTTTCCTGGCTTTCTCTATTTGTGTGAGCTTGTGCAGTTAGAGGTTTGGGCTGAATTTGGGTAGAAATGGGTGGCTCACAGCCTGCAAAAGTTCTGTGGACCCTTTTTCCCCCAGCTGATTAATGTTGTAAATATTAGAATATTGTTACATAAAAGTCTGGATTTTTAGTTTCTTTCACATTGGAATAGCTGCCAACATTGGGCCTGCATTCATCTCTCTAGGGCAACGTCGGCTGCAGCAGAGATGGCTGCTCCCCGGTGGGGTGTGTGCTTGGCCTGCAGCCCCCGCCCTCCGGACTCCATTCGCCTCCGCTCTCAGGTTTGCACCTCGTCATTGTCTTCTAATTTTGCATCCCTGGACTGCGTGACCTACAAGGCTCTCAGCACAACAAGACTCTATGATTCTGTCTATTGGAACAAAAAGCCAGTGAGGCAAGTGTATCATCCTGTTGATGAATTCACAGCATTAACTCTGGGAGTTGGGGACAGTGTCTATTCTTTCTCCAGACACTCTCTGTTTCTCCTGGATGGAAAGGTTCTGCTACTTGTCCCGTGGTCAGGCCCAGCCAATGGAACAGAATGGAAGTGACTCTGCCCCTTATTGGCAGAAACTTTAAAAGCCGCACAACGTTCCTGCACCCTCCCCTCTGCCATGAGCCTGGCAGTGCTCAGGATGGGAAAATTATCTCACCTGGGCCTGAGGAAACAGGAGCTACCCCCAGCCTGCAGTGGAAGAGAAGCATGGACAAGTGATTAAACTTTGTGTTTTCAAGCCACAGAGGTTTTTTGAAGTTGTTTGCTACCATGCTTTGTCCCTACAAACACAGTCATGGAGAAGGCCAGTGGCAGAGCCTGAGCCGTTCGCGCATCTGTTCACCAGTATCCAGAATAACAACAGATTTTTGAAACATTCCTGAGAAAATTCTGGGAGTTGCATACCGGCCAGTCTTATTCTCTAAAGTTGTTCCTTCTAAAGGGTGGGATGACTGAAAATTTCAGAAAAGCAAACCACCGCTGAAAGGCAACATTATTTCTGATGGCAGAAGGTGGCCTGAGCAATCTAGATTTTCCACGGTTCACCAACTAGTTTTTAAGGAAATATGGCTGTGAGAGGAATAAAACATGATTCCTACCTTTAAGGAACTCAGAGAAGTGAATTAAAGGAAGTCACAGATCAGACAACCAACGACACAAAGTTTCTAAGAGCAAACTGTTCAGGTCCGCAAGTCACTCTTATCCACTGTTTTGCCTTCTAAGGTTTCAGTTACTCTCAGTCAGTCATGGTCCAAAAACATTAAATGAAAAATTCCAGAAATAAACAATACACACGTTTTAAAACATGTTTCATTCTGAGTAGCGTGATGAAGTCTCATGCCGTCCCACTCAGCCCCACCTGGGGTGTGACTCCTCCCTCTGTCCAGCAGATCCACCCTGTCTATACTACCTGCCCGTCGAGCAGATCCACCCTGTCTACACTACCTCCCTGCCCAGTAGATCCACCGTGTCTACACTACCTGCCTGGGCAGTAGATCCACGCTATCTACACTACCTGCTGGGCCAGCAGATCCACCCTGTCTACACTACCTGCTTGTACAGCAGATCCGCCCTGTCTATACAACCTGCCAGGCCAATACATCCACGCTATCTCCACTACCTGCCTGTCCAGCAGACCCACCCTCTCTATACTACTTACCTCTCCAGCAGATCCACTCTGTCTACACTACCTGCCTGTCCAGCAGATCCGCCCTGTCTATACTACCTGCCTCTCCAGCACATCCACCCTGTCTATACTATCTGCCTGTCCAGCAGATCCGTCCTGTCTACACTACCTGCCTGGCCAGTAGATCCACCCTATCTACACTACATGCCCGGCCAGCGGAACCACCCTGTCTACACTACCTCCCTGCCCAGTAGATCCACCGTGTCTACACTACCTGCCTGGGCAGTAGATCCACCCTGTCTACACTACCTGCCCGTCGAGCAGATCCACCCTGTCTACACTACCTGCCCATCCAGCAGGTCCACCCTGTCTACACTACCTCCCTGCCCAGTAGATCCACCGTGTCTACACTACCTGCCTGGGCAGTAGATCCACACTATCTACACTACCTGGCTGGCCAGCAGATCCATCCTGTCTACACTACCTGCCTGGCCAGCAGATCCACCCTGTCTACACTACCTGCCTGTCCAGCAACATTAGTCCTTAAAAAAAGCAAACACACAAAATCAGTGTCTATTTACAATAGCCAAATATTATGACTACGATTTGAAATAAATTTGTAGACCCATGTAAATAAATTTTAAAACTTAATGAGGATATAAAAATGACATGAATAAAGCCTGAAAATCATATTATTAGAATGGAGGACATAGTGACATAAAACCTCTGTGACTGTAGACTCAGGGCAACCTAGACTTAAAAGTCCCATGTAGTCTTTTACATGTAAAAAATGAGAATTAGTCTAAAAGTCAATTTTGTCTAAATTTTGATTTTTGGTGAGTATACAGTCAAAATAGTTGTGAAAAGAAAAAAATAAAGTTGTCAAATTTCATGTAACCTATGTTATTTGGAAATTTAAAATAAGTTATATAAATATTTATAACAATATTAAACAATTTCATAAGTGGACTGAATAAAACATAATATTTTATCATATACAATAGCTCCTGCCTTCCTGAGGAAAACATAAAATCAAAGGGCGTGAAGGAAGGATTTTGGTTTCACTGCAGAAACATAATAAGACACCGAAGTGTGTGTTTGTGTGTGCGTACATATAATTAAACTACAGAATATAAAATAGCATCTAATATACATCAAAAATGAGTTTCATAGAAAAATTCATTTTACATATATGTCTATAAAATAATAAAATTTATTCAGCCTCACAATTACTTTGTGAACTGGAAATAACAATGAGTTGTCATTTTATCCAAATCTAAAAAAAAACATACATACAGTATCAAGTTCTGGTTAAAGTAGTAGATGAACTTTACGTGGTACATAAGAGTATCTATACAGTTTGTGGGCTGCATCTTGCTAGAATATATTACATTATAAAATGCACCATTTATTTACTCTGTGATCAAACCCCCAACTTGCCCCAAGTGGAGGAACCCTCAGACATTTGCAGAGGAGTCAGTGTGCTAGTAAGCAGCATTCTTTACAAATCTAGGAACATCAAGGTCTCCTTGGAACAGATGCTCTGTGAACAATTTATAAAACTCCCTCCTGTTAGACACTTAGGTTGATTCCATTTTTAAATCAATTACTGAATAAAACACACTCCATCGTGTGGATGAAATGCTACCTTAATTTGTCAAAGCTATCATTTTCTAAACTTTTCTTTTTAATTCAAATCATTAATATTTTGTGACCAGATCAATACTGATTCATTGTTTTAAGCTTCAAATGCATTATACAGTTGGGCAGAACACATTTCCTCTCATCAATCTTCTTTTCCAGGATTTGTCAGGTATTCCTGACATTAATTCACTACTAATATGCACAGTTTCTCTAATCATGGTCAAGAAAGATCTGACAGTGCATTGTCCCTAAACGATCCATACTTGCCTCACTGACACCATGTGGCCCACTTCCCATCTATAATCTATGTCTGGGTGTGAAGCCCTTCCCATATGATCCCCCGAATGGAACTTCGCAAGTTCGAATTCACTGGGTCACAGTGTGATAGTGTGAAGATAGGAGGACGTTAAGGGAAGGCTATGGGTGAGTTGGGAAATGTGTTAGGCAGGGTCAGAGATTACCACATCCTAAAAACAACACTTAAGGAGGGAGATGACAAAACAATCAATGAATAACATGACTTTTTCCAGCAAAAGTGCCATATCTAATCCTTTTCCATTTTTGTTCTCTGAGCTTCTTTCTTAGGGAAGATCCTTCTTGAGAAGCCCCTGCTGAGTATTAGGAAAATGCATTTCAGGACCTCTCATCAACACATCCTCTTTCTTTACCACAACCACATATATGGGGGCATAACTCAACATGTGTAAAAGACAATCTTCTGCTTTTCACTGAACCTCCAGGAATTCAGGACAATAAACGTCTACATGGAGACCAACAGGTGAGTTTTTCTGCCCCTTCTTTCATAACACCGTTCTTCCCTAGTGAAGTCCACACACATCCTTACATGGCAGCTGTGGGTATATCAACTGGTCTGACCCCTTTTAGTCACAGAGCCTGAAGTCTCTGCTAGTACCTGCTGAGCACAGGGTCATGGGTGAGAATGGGCAAGTCTTTTTCTTTCTCTGGTTCCTGAACTTCCCAGGCTCTCTCACTTCTGGATCCTGAATACCCAAATCCCAAGCTTCCTTCCCAGAACCAACACCTCCTCCTCATTAGAAAGATACCTTTGTTCTGTGCTTACTTTATAAAGTCTTGCTCTTTCCCTATCCACTGCCTTGTGTCACTATGTGTGTGTCTTGGGGCCGGTGGAAAGGTGAACAGAAGCCAGTAGAGAGTAACCAGCACCAGCTTCACAGGAATGGCATGACCTTGATACGATAGCGGCAGTTTTCCCTTAACATCCCTGCCCCCTAAAGATTTCAGATCATATGTCACACTCTTAAGTAACAGCGATTTGTCTTTCACGGTTTTAATCATATTGATTAAAAGCATTTGTCTTCTCCAGAACATCACATTAAGTCATCAAAAAATATAAACCTTAAAAAGATGTAATTATTGGAACTGAAAAACATAAAAGGTGAGCTTTGGAAATATCTTTGAGCAATTTATTCATTATGAACACATGTAATCTGTCGGAACAAAGTTCTAGGACAATCCAGGTCATCCTTCAATATTTGCAGAAAACAGCACAAAGAAAACTTGATACTTATACTTAGTTGGAAACTTTATGCCACAGCCATTAAATACAGAGATCATATAAAGGAATAGAGGAAGCTGTTGAATACTAAACTAACTCAAATCATCAATATCCTTACGAAGTGCACACTGAATTAATGTAAAAAGTATTTAGTAAACAAAAAGTATTTTCAATATACAATTAAGACTGAAAAGTATTGAGGCCTCATAAGCTGAACCTGACACAATAAATTTAAAAGGGAAACTAATTTGGAAATCAGAAAACCATCTAAGGAATTTGGGAATTAGGCTTCTGTTGCCCTCTCTGCTACTGACGGTCAAGGCCTCCTCATTGTATTCTGTCCTCCATATCTCTGCTGATTCCCATTTTGTCTATTTCCATTTACCCCACTACTACTTGCTCAGGTCACTCTCCTTCATTGCCAGTGTTTGTTCAAATCCCTCAGACCCATCCACTTCCCATCTAAACTTCCCTCCCCTTTTCCCGCTCGTTGGCTCTACCTCCCTCCTCTCTGTTTTCTCCTCACTCTCCTGCCCCACCTCGACATCCACAGCGAGGCAATGAAGAAGCCCCCGCCAAGGAAGAGCCCGCTTCTCAGTGGGACACCGGGAAGGTAAACACCCAACACTCACCGCTAGTGGGAGGCGATTGCGCAGAAGCACGAGGGTTGTTACAGGATCGGGCAGGTCCCCTGCCCCAGTCTCGGACTCAGGGTCCTGTCTGAGGCGGCCACCCCGAAGCGTGGGGTTTGCGGAGACGTAGGGCCTGGCGGAGGGAAGGATGGGGAAGCATCTCAGGGAGGACTGGCGTCTGCCGAATCCCAGGGCTGCCCTGAGGGGCCAAGAGGGGCGAGGGTGGGGACGACGGAAGACAAGCCACATGCCGAATGGGGACCTGACGCGGCGCGCGACAGGATGGGCGGACGGTGAAGAGACCTAGGGAGGAAGGGCCGGACAGGGGCGACCTCAGTGACGGAACCGGACACAGACGCAGATCTGGCAGCTGAGCGACAGGCTCCGGAGCATTTCCGGGCGTCGCGGGACTCCCCGCCGACAGGAGGGCGGTTGCCGAGCCTGTGACATCCGCGGAGACCAGCAGGCCCCGGGTGTGGAGGATGCCGCAGGAAGGGGACTGCGTGGCTGGGTTTGGCCACAAAAAGCGGAGGGCACTCACCCGAGCGGACCTTGGCTCCGGAGAACCCGTTTCCCGGTCAACAAAACACGTCGCGCGAGGGGCGGGGCCCGTACGTGCAGGGAGGGGAGGCAGAGAAAAAGGCGGGGCCGGGCCGGGGCGGGGTCTCGGGCAGGGGCGGGGCCGGGGCGGGGTCTCGGGCAGGGGCGGGGCCGGGGCGGGGTCTCGGGCAGGGGCGGGGCGGGGCCGGGCCGGGGCGGGGAGCTTACCGACCTCCGGCCCCAGCTGCGCGCGTTTCTGGCCCTGCCGGTGTCTCCGCCGGTTGAAAGCGCGTGTCTGCGTCGGGTTCCGTTGGAGTGCGTTCGGTGCGCCGTGGGTCCGCGCTGCTTCCACCCAACTTCCTGTTAGGTAAGAGGCGCGTGAGGCTCCTGTGCCGGGGGCGGTGCTGCTCCCGAGTCGGCGCGCGGCGGGGACGCGAGTCCGTAGGTGCTGGCGGGAGCGAGAGTGGGGTGGGGACCCTCGCGAGCCCGCACTCCGCCTCTGGGTAGCAGCCTCTTCGGCCCCACACGGCGTGACGGGCGCTCGGGCTCCGCATTCGCGTCGAGGCAGAGGCCTAGTAGGGGTCGGGCCCGGGGCTGGAGGGGCCGGGACCGGGCGGGGTGCTGCCCTGGACACCGCGCCGGCAGCTGTTCCGCGCGGGTTCGTGTCATTCCTATTTTCAACCTGTCCTGCTCCGCACCTGAGATGATTTCTAAATTCGGTACCTTTGGGACAGGCGTGGATGACATCCCATAATTTACTTATTAATTTCTAAATGTAATACATACCACTATCTAAAAGTATTTTTTAATTTGAAATATATTTGTATATATGTACATATATATTTATTTATTTCTGAATTTTGTCTCCAGTACATATAATGAGGCTTGTAAAGTGGATAGTGTTCAGGACATAGGTGGATTTTGCTTTTAAGTAGTAAAGACTTAATTGGTGACTTACTGGGGCTATTTGATAAGGATTTTTTTTTAATGAACATTAAAAACAGTGAAATTGTATTTCCGGATTTCATTAACTTCATTTATATCTTAATTGGTGAAAACTGTAAGTTAATAACTCATTTATATTTCCTTTGGAGATTAAGTTTGTGCTACCAATGATTATTTCCAAAAAAAAAGGCACACTTCTGGTTTTCCCAGAACTAATGCTAGCTTCTCAATCTTTTGAGTTTACTTGATATTAATGTTTGACCTCAAATCATGTCACATTTTTGAAGAAAACTTTCTCTTAGCCAGTGGAACATAAACCACCCTGGAGTTCATATAGAGGAGGGGTTCAAATGCCTCTGATAGCGTCGTGTTAAAACTCATGGCCAAACGCAAGGTCACATAGCTTTCTTTCCATGTTTTCCTCTAGAATTTGTATAGTTTTGTCATTATAAAATGGGTCTTGTCCTAGACCCCAAGAACAGGTTTTTGGATTTTACATGGGAAAGACCTTTTGGCAAGTCACAGAGTATAGTGAAGTTAAGATAGTTTATTAGCGACTACTCAGCTACATAGCAGGGCGTCCTCAGAAAGCAAGAGGAGGAATGCACCTGTTGTAAACATATAATTTTTTTTTGAGACAGAGTTTCTCTCCTGTCACAATGGCATGATCTCGGCTCACTGCGACCTCTGCTTCCTGGGTTCAAGGATTCTCCTGCCTCAGCCTCCCAAGTAGCTGGGATTACAGGTGCGTGTCAATATACCCGGCTAATTTTTTTGTATTTTTGGTAGAGACTGGGCTTCACCATGTTGGTCAGGCTGGTCTGGAACTCCTGGCCTTAAGTGATCTGCCTGCCTCGGCTTCCCAAAGTGCTGGGATAACAGGCATGAGCCACCGGGCGCCCGGGCTTAATGTTTGTTTATATAGGTTATTAAGAATCAGTTTGTGACAGGCTATTAGTATTGTTACTTCTCTTTGTTACTGTCGATTTTAACAACAATTTATGTGTGTACTATTACCTTTAAAGTAAAACTTATTTTTAAACTAAGAATGCTTTTTGTTCTTAACGTTCTGGGACATTTAAATAAGTTTCGTGTCTTTATTAACTTGTTCCCACAATCATAAATATTTCATAACCAAAAGTGCTCAACCCCCTAAATATATAATCCAACAAATTTAACGTGTGTGTGTGTGTGTGTGTGTGTGACAGAGAGAGAGAGAGACAGGGTCTCACTCTGTCGCCCAGGCTGGAGTGCGGTGGTGCGATCATGGCTGGCTCATTGCAGCCTCAAACTTCTGGACTCAAGCAATCCTCCCACTTCAGCCTCCTGGGTAGCTGGGACTACAGGTACGTGCAAGCATGCCATCTAATTTTTTTTTTTTTTTGTAGACATAAGGGTCTTGCTATTTGCCCAAGCTGGTCTTGAACTCCTGATCTCAAGTGATCCACCCGCCTTGGCCCTTCATGTGGAAAATCAGAAACCAAAATCCCCTGTGAATCCAGCGCACTCGAGGTTCATTCTCCACACCCAAGGTGAGGCAGCCACAGGGCCAAGCTGCGGTCTTGGAACAGAAATGTAGCGTCAGGAAAGCAACTAGAACACCCGCCACACTGATATTAACCTCCGTAGTACTAATAACACTGCATCTGTGATGCTAGTGTTAGCACCCGTTGTATACAGAGAGCACACCCGTCAGGGTAACTCGGAAGCTGCCGTCCACATCCAACCCCGGGAACATGGATGTGTCCCTCAGTGCGCACATAACGCTTGGAACGCGGAGATGACATCGTCACCTAACGCTACACGCGTCACACTCATATAATCCCCGGAACACGCATGTGTCCCTCAGAGCACACACGTAACCCCTGGAACGCCCATGACACAGTCAGACTCACGCCACACCCGTCACACTCATATAACCCCCAGAACACGCATGTATCTCTCAGAGCGTACATACCGCCCGGGATGCAGACATGGCCTTTGCAGCCCACACGAGAGGGTCTGCAGCTCTGAGGATGGAACCTTCCGGCTCTCGCTGGGTCGCTGAGTTGACAGCCTCGGCTGGGCTGGGTTTGGGCTGGATTTGGCCTCTGTCATGAAACTTCATGTTGTTGTCTCTGCCTTACTGACGTGGTATTGCCACAGTTGTTTTAAAAAGTAGTTTACTTCCCAATAATGTCATACTTCTGGGAAACTTGCAACAGCACTTAGTATGCCTTCTCCTTTATCTCCAATTCCCCAGCTGTTATTGCTGTGCCAGTTTTGCAGCTTCACAAAAAATACCCCCGTGTGTTTCACCAAAAGCAGGAATACTCCTCCAGGTGATCCCCAAATAACCCCCAATTTAGGAAATACACAGTTTCTATGTGAAAGTCCAGTCTACAGACCTATTTCACTTCACTCCCTGCCCTAGGTGGGAGAAAAATGTCTATTTCCATGCGGGCCCAATTTTCCTTTTCGGGAACTGTTCCTGAGACTCAGTTTTCTGTTTTTTTTGTTTGTTTGTTTGTTTGTTTTTTGATGGAGTCTCCCTCTGTCACCCAGGCTGGAGTGCAATGGCGCCATCTCTGCTCATTGCAACCTCTGCCTCCCATGTTCAAGATATTCTTCTGCGTCAGCTTCCCGATTAGCTGTAATTACAGGCACCTACCACCACACCCGGCTAATTTTCTGTATTTTTAGTAGAGATGGGGTTTCACCATGGTGGCCAGGCTAGTCTTGAACTCCTGACCTCAGGTGATCCATTCGCCTCGGCATCCCAGAGTGCTGGGATTACAGGCGTGAGCCACTGCATCCGGCCGACTCTCAGTTTTCACAGCCTTAACAGATGTAAAGAGCAGAGATGACTCCAAGCTGGGTCTGCCCGGCGTTTCCTCCTAAACGTGTGCAGATCCTGTGTTCCTGGCAGGAACATCCTGGCCTGGGGCTGCACTCTCCTCACTGCAGCCCACTTGGAGGGGCACCCGTCCATCCCACCACCACTGGCGAGCTCACTTGGAAATGGCAAATATTCATTTACAATCACAAATTTCATCCTGTCAAGCTCCGCATTTCACTTTGCCAGTGGTTTTCCCTGGCCTTAGAACCGTGGACTCCAGACCCTGAGTTCTCCTGCCTGCTGTCCTCTCCCATCCAGTCTGCTACAGCTGCCTGCAGTCCCACTCATGGGGACATGGACTCCCAGGTGTCTTGGGGATTTTATGTGGGTTCCCCCAACCCATTCACCCAGTGCTGACTGTACTTTTTTAAGGCTTTTTCTAGATAAGTCCTTCAAGTCACAGCAGTTACGATATCTAAAAGTAGAAAAGTTAATGTTGATTTTCTAAAGACAAAAAAATAATTCATTATTAGATCATCTGTGAGACGACCCTCAATTTTTTTATCTTTTTTTTTGAGGATAGAGTCTCCCTATGTTACCCAGGCTGGAGTGCAGTGGCACGACCTTGGCTCACCACAGTCTCCACCTCTCGGGTTCAAGCCATTCTCCTGTCTCAGTCTCCTGAGTAGCTGGGACTACAGGCACCTGCCACCATGGCTGGCTATTTTTGCAGTTTTAGTGGAGATGGGGTTTCACCATGTTTGCCAGGCTGGTCTTGATCCCCTGACCTCCAGTGATCTGCCTGCCTTGGCCTCCCAAAGTGCTGGGATTACAGGCGTGAGCCACCGTGCCCAGCTGCCCTCAATTTATAAATCAAGGAAATACTAGTTCTCTGGAACCAAAGTTCATGTTTGAAATAATTAGGAAAGAAAAATAAAATCTCATTGCTGAAAGAAAGGCAAATAGCACAATTGATTATTGAAATTGCAGAAGAGGGCTGGGTGCAGTGGCTCACTCCTGTAATCCCAGCACTTTGGGAGGCTGAGGCAGGCAGATCACCTGAGGTCAGGAGTTCGAGACCAGCCTGGATAAGATGGTGAAATCCCATCTGTACTAAAAACACAAAAATTAGCCTGGTGTGGTGGCACGCACCTGTAGTCCCAGCTGACACAGGATAGTGGGCTCTGTTAGAGTAGATAGCTAGCTAGACATGAACAGGAGGGGGAGATCCTGGAAAAGGGGAAGTCTGTGAAGGCTCACCTGGAGGGACCCCAAAAATGCACATATTAGTAGCATCTCTAGTGCTAGAGTGGATGGGCACTTGTCAATTGTGGGTAGGTGGGAGAAGAGGTACCTACGCAGAAACACCCTAGAATTCCTCTTAAGATGCCCCAATCATCATTCATTCTGCAATAAAAATGTCATACATCTACTCTAACAGAGCCCACTATCCTGTGTCTTTCCCAGAAATAGGGAACAGTTAATTGGAAACCATAAGAAATGATATGCGTGTAGATGAAAACTTTACAACTTACACAAATAATCACTCAAAATCATCCTTACACTAAAAATGCAAAACTGTACCATTTCTAGAAGAAACTATAGAAGAAAAGCTATGTGCCTTTGGGTTTGGTAATGAATTTTAACAAATGACACAAAAGGTTGATATACACAGAAGAAATGACAATGTGGATTTCTTAATATTTAAAGTTTATACTCTGGAAGAGACCTTGTTAAGAGAACAAAAAGACAAGCCACATATTGAAGAAAATATTTGCAAAATACAGATCTGAGAAAGAATTTGTATTCAAAATATATTTTAAAAATCTTAAAACTAAACAATAAGTTAAACAACCCAATTGAAAATGCACACAGATCTGAACAGAACCTCACCAAAGAAGATCTACAGATGGCAAGTAAACATACAAAAAGATGCTCAACATACTAGAGAACCGAAAACCACAATGAGATAGCACAGCTGGTGTATAGCTCTTAGAACTGCTAAACTCTTTACAAAATGACAAATTGCTGGAGGAAAAACAAGAACTCTTTTCATTGTCGGTGGAACACAGTGTATAAGACCAAAATATGCCACCCCAAAATATAATGGTAGGAAACCAGAATATGCCACCACAAAATATGTCCCTTTGGCTTAAGAATTATTCCAAGCTGATTATTTTGAAAAAAAAAAAAATGCTAACAAAGGAAGTTGTGAAAACAGAGTAGAAGTTACACTTGTGTAAGGAAAATTTACATCTATAAAGGAAATCACCATTTAAAAGCCACCTCTCTCGACACCAAGAAGGATAACTAAATCACTAAAGACTCTTATCAATGGAGAATGCGTGGACTTAAGTCTGTATAACGAACCTTACCCTTGTCTAATGTGCTTTTGCTGGTTAACTCCCCACTCACCACTGCACCTCAAATCTTCTTTCTTTAAGTTGAAGATAGTATTTATGCTTGAATTGAAAGCCACCTGTTGGAGATTTACTCATTTTTCCTTGAGTATCTCCCATGTATCCATAAGGTATACATGTTTTTAAACTTTTCTGTTTTTCTCATTTTAATCTGTCAGTTTTTACAGTGGGTCCCATCTAAGAATTCCAAAAACATAGAAAATTTTTTTCCTCCCCATTAAAATTTCGGCAGTTTTTTCTAAAGCTAAAAAGTCTCACCTTACAATCCAAAAATCACATTCCTAAGTATTTTGACAACTACTTTGATGTTATTTCCAAACAAAAGCTACCATGCAATTATTTACAGAAGCCCTATTCAGAATGACTAAAGGAAAAAAAAGGAATCAGAAAGTCTTACAATAGACGACTGTGTGGGACTCCACTCAGACATCAAAAGTTGTTATAAAGATTATTTAAGTGAAAACACTTGAGATACTGAAGATAAAGGAAGAAATCTTACCAGAACTTACTTTATCCAATTAAAGCAGAACTCCCAGAAAAATACAACTGCCATTAACCCCATCCAAGGAGTTTCTTGCAAATTCAGCTGCCATAGACACAGCGTACTCTTTCCCATTAGCGATGATAAATGAAAATGAAATCCTAAGCTCCCAACTGACTGAACAGACCCACTCTTGGCTGAGGGGACCCCAGAGTAACTTTCAAAACTGAGTTCTCAGCTTTGCTAGGATGGGATGATGGAGGTCAGATACACATCGTTATACCCCTTCCTTTGCTAACCATGATGAGGCTTTCTTCCCTAAGGATTTAACAGAAACCAGCCCTTTCAAAGGCTCTACCACTGATATCAACCTCTCCTTTCTTGCCTGATAAGAGACCACCCACAATGGAGAGGTTCTGGCCAGTGTACAGAGGATGCACAGAGCGAGTTTTCATGTCCTCTGCTTCACCTTTTAATGTCAGATAGCTGAAAACTCCACCCTGGGATCATGATAACACTGCCATTTTTTGTACATGGGACCCATGAAGAAGCAAGAAACTCAATTGCACATGCATGCATTTCTCCTTCCATAAATATTCATGACTCCTCCTAGAGCTTATTAAATAAATGCATTTGGCCATTCCACTCAGCATAAATTACTATTTCCTTTACCTCCTCCTTGAAGCATCTGTTTCTGGCTTCTGGCTGGAGGCTGTGCTTCCCAGCCTGTCAGAAGGACAACTCTTCAGGCTGCAACCCTTTATAAGAAATAAATCTCTCATTGGGTGTGGTGGCTCATGCCTGTAAACCCAGCACTTTGGGAGGCCGAGGCAGGTGGATCACCTGAGGTCAGGAGTTTCAGACCAGCCTGGCCAACATGATGACACCCTGTCTCTACTAAAAATACAAAAAAAATTATCCAGGTGTGGTGGTGGGTATCTGTAATCCCAGCTAATCAGGAGGCTGAGGCAGGAGAATCGCTTGAACCCAGGAGGTGGAGGTTGCAGTGAACCAAGATCACACCATTGCACACCAGCCTGGGCAACAAGAGTGAAACTCTGTCTCAAAAATAAAAATAAAAATAAACATAAAAATGAAGAAATGTCTCCTTTCCAAATTTATGAACCTCATCATTCTTCCATTGTTAGCATTAAAAGGTTCAAAAAGATCTTTCCATACTCTCCCACAGAAGCCGTACAAATTGTCATTTTGTTAATCATTTTGGATGCCTGGGAACTTGTAATCCAATGAGTAGAAAGTTTGGTACCCCATTTATGGCTGTCAACCTGCCAATTCTCAGGAGTTTGTAAAAGCCTAAATCTGAAAGGATCTCATCCCATTAGGACCCTTGTCTCCTTTTCTGTTGCCTTTGCCCACTGGCTCTGGCAACAGGGGTCTTTCTTTCTCCTTGGCTATCTTTGGATATGGGGGCTCCGTCTTCTGTGCCACCTTAGGGAATGCCTTTTGCAGGCATGGCTAAGTCATTAAAAAGCCTTCAGTTTCAGTAACACTTTGAGTGAGTACTCTCTGAAGATGCATTGGAATCTCAGGCTTCTTTGTCTGGAAGATAACTCTTGGGCTACAAGTTTCTTATCCTAGCTTTGGTTTTGAGGCCTCTCTGTTCTCCTCTTGGGTTGGAAGTTATTCCTGGCTTTTTGTTTCGAGGTGTCTCTGTGATCTTGAACTTGCTCCTTTCATGGGAACTTCTCAGTTGACTAAATTCTCCCTTCTTACACCTCTGCTGACTATGTGTTCCACCAATATGGAACTAATTCTACTTCCTTTCCTGTTTGCATGATTTTACTAAGAATTATTTAGAAATTTAATCGCTCTTTTGAGAAAATTTTTATCTTCCAAATTGCCTCCTTTTAGACTTTTCCTTTCCCAGTTGAGTCTCTCAACTCCCTATAATCACTGAAACTTTAGGCACCCCACTCCATGCCTTGGAGTGCTCTCCATGCTCTCAATGTGCTCAAGAATCTGCAAAAGCTAACACCTGGGGCTGAAAAATAAAATAGAAAAAAATTTTATTTCTCAGCCTCCATAAGATTGTATGTCCAAACAAAAGAAAATCTTAAAAATCTCCAAAAATATTGGTGAGACAAAAGCTTTGGCGCTCATATGAAGAAGAAAAAACTTGTTCCATTTTCCAGATACACAGTTATAATACAAATATAAAATTGGGCAAAGACAAAAACCAAGTCTTCTATATAAACTAGTGAATTTAGTATTATTGTAATAACATTAGTCAGGGTTCTCCAGAAAGGCAGAATCAATAGGATATATGTAGATAGATAGATGAGAGAAGACTCATTAGGGGAATTGGTTCACATAATTATGGAGGCTGAGAAGTTACACAATAGCCTGTCTCCAAGTTGGAGAACCAGGAAAGCTGGCAGCATGGCTCACTCCAGATATAAAGGACTCAGAATCAGGGAAGCCAATGGTGTAACTCTGATTCTGAGGCCAAAGGTCTGAGACCCTGAAGTTCTGATGTCAAGGGCAGGAGAAGAAGGATGTTTCCGTTTCAGAAGGAGATAGTTCACCTTTCCTCTTTCTTTTTGTTCTATCTGGGCTCTCAACCAATTGGATGGTGCCTGTATTCATCCATTTTTATACAGCTATGAAGAAATACCTGAGTCTGAGCAATTTATAAAGAACAAAGAGGTTTAATGGGCTGACAGTTCCACATGGCTGCAGGGGCCTCACAATCATGGCAGAAGGGGAAGCAAAGATGTCCTTCTTCACATGGCAGCAACAAGGAGAAGTGCTGAGCCAAAGGGGAAAAGCCCCTTATAAAACCATTGGATCATGAGAACTCACTCACTGCCATGAGAACAGCATGGCAGTAACCACCACCATGATTCAATCACCTCCCACCGGGTCCCTCCCACGACATGTAGGGATTATAGGAACTACAATTCAAGATGAGATCTGGGTGGGGAAACAGGCAAACCATATCAGTTCCCATCTACACTGGGTCATGGTTATCTCAGTGTCTTCCAGAAACACCCTCACAGATATGCCCAGAAATTGTGTTTGACCAGCTATGTGTGTCTCTTAATCCAGTCAAGTAGATGTCTAAACTTAACCATCAGAATATTTATGCCTGATTCATGACTGAAATCATGTTTGACCAGCTATGTGTGTCCCTTAATCCAGTCAAGTAGATGCCTAAAGTTAACCATCAGAATATTTATGCCTGATTCATGGCTGAAATTGTGTTTGACCAGCTATGTGTCTCTCTCAATCCAATCAAGTAGATGTCTAAAATTAACCATCAGAATATTTATGCCTGATTCGTGGCTGAAATCGTGTTTGACCAGCTATGTGTGTCCCTTAATCCAGTCAAGAAGATGCCTAAAGTTAACCATCAGAATATTTATGCCTGATTCATGGCTGAAATCGTGTTTGACCAGCTATGTGTGTCCCTTAATCCAGTCAAGTAGATGTCTAGAATTAACCGTCAGAAGATTTATGCCTGATTCATGGCTGAAATCGTGTTTCACCAGCTATGTGTGTCTCTTAGTCCAGTCAAGTAGATGTCTAAAATTAACCATCAGAATATTTATGCCTGATTCATGGCTGAAATTTCAGGATGAAAGCTATGAAATCTCTATTTGTGTTTGTATATCTATTAATGTATGTAATGTATATGTGATATTTTCTTAACTCCGGATAGCATTGCAAAATTCATTTATGAAATCCTCTAAAAGTGCTCTATTCTAACTTGGCTTGGAAAAAAATAAGCATTTATAAGTAAATATTCACCAAACTCCTAGAAATATAGGAACTGATCAAATGTTTTTTAAGTTAACACGATTTGGATAAAAGTTAAATAAGATTAATATAATATTTTTGGTGTAATAAAACAACTGTGTCTTCAAAATTATCACTATTGAATATAAAACAAACATAAATTCCTATTCTGCTTGAGTTCTAGTGAAATAAGCTAATATTATACTTACTAAAAATGTAAAATCTTAGAGCTTATAGATTTGGTTCTAATTAATTTGTCATTCTTATGAAAAACATCTTTTTTTATGGTGAAAAGATACACATATATTTAGAGTTAGCCAGCTGGACTCAGTTTAGATGATCCCAATTTTGTTGCAACATCCAAAGCATCATAATCAGGAGCCAGTCGAACATATGCCTTCTTCTCTTTATCAGGACAAATCAGGGTGGTGACCTTGGCCACATCACTGTCACAGAGCTTCTTCACAGCCTGTTTGATCTGGTGCTTCTTGGCTTTAACATCCACAATGAACACAAGCGTGTTGTTTTCTTCTGTCTTCTTCACGGCCGACTCAGCGGTCAGCAGAAACTTGATGATAGCATAGTGGCCAAGCTTTTTTCTCCTGGGGGTGCTCTTCTGAGGATATTTGGGCTGCCTCTGGAGTCGCAGTGTCTTGGGCCGCCTGAAGGTAAGTGACATGCGGATCTTCTTTTTTGCGTGTGGCTGTGGACACCTTTCAACACTGCCTTCTTGACCTTTAAAACCTTCACTTTGGCTTTGGCTTTAGGAGGGGCAGGAGCTTCCTTCTTCACTTGCGGTGCTATCTTGTGAAAAGAGAAAAACATTATTTCAAAAATAGTTTGTTTACAGTAAATCTGCTTAATAGTAGTTTCCAAAGTACTTTTGGTAATTTTTAACCTTAAAGTTAAGCTAAGTAAAAGATTTGCATTAAATATCTAGACCATTTATAAATAAGATACAATACTAAAACATTTATTACTGAGCATAAATGATTCAAGTTTATATAATTTTGCCTTGCTACTTTTACAGAGAGACTAAAGATATTTTGGCCCATTAATAAATGTCTTTTTTTCTGCCACACTGAGAAATTGTACTATGAGGAAACACATCCCTCTAGATGTTGGGAGATGATATATTCATACATTTTCTAACCTACTATAGAATGGTAATATATGACAGTTTATAACTCTCTACTTCCTAGTTTTCTCTGGAAAATAAAAGATTACTAAGTATTAAAATTATAATCAATATATGTAAAGAAAACTACTAGAAATAATAGAATAACTAGAAACAACTCTACACAAAGCATGCAAGAAAAGTAGGGCATGTCTTGCAAGTAAAGTAGGATGTATTTTTTATAAGGAAAACCATACTTAAGATACAAATAAAAAGAGATACCTAACCATCCCTGTGTTATATTTGTATGGGTACAATGTTATGTTTTCAGAAATTATATAAAATTCCTGGAAATTTGTCAATGTCTTCCTTATCCATGCTATGTGCCAGTATAGAGTAATGAGTCATAATTCCAATTATTATTTTAAATGTTGTGCCAGGCGCAGTGGTTCACGCCTGTAATCCCAGCACTTTGGGAGGCTGAGGCGGGTGGATCACAAGGTCAGGACATCCAGACCATCCTGGCTAACCTGGTGAATCCCCGTCTGTACTAAAAATACAAAAAATTAGCCAGGCGTGGTGGCAGGTGCCTGTAGCCCCAGGTACTCGGGAGGCTGAGGCAGGAGAATGGCGTGAACCCGGGAGATGGAGCTTGCAGTGAGCCAAGATCACGCCACTGCACCCAAGCCTGGGCGACAGAGTGAGACTCTGTCTCTAAATAAATAAATAAATGTTGTATGCCACAGAGAAAATCGAATATCCTTGTCAGCTGTGGTATAATGAACTCTCATCAGATCTTTCATCACAGCCATTTCATACTCTTTGTCATTTAGATATTATTTCCCCTGATGCTTTCCTGAAAGCTCCTGCAATCAGCTACAAGTCAGAATGTTCGTCTCCAACACAGGACTCCCTCTGAGACTCACGGAAAAGACTATGACAGGTACTCTGGTTATAGGCTTGGCTTTTAGCCTGAATAAGGCCTTTAAAAGTCAAATCTGAGATTCTGTATGAATTCATACATACATCCTACTTTACTTGCAAAACATGCCCTACTTTTCTTGCATGCTTTGTGTAGAGTTGTTTCTAGTTATTCTATTATTTCTAGTAGTTTTCTTTACATATATTGATTATAATTTTAATACTTAGTAATCTTTTATTTTTCCAGAGAAAACTAGGAAGTAGAGAGTTATAAACTGTCATATATTACCATCCAGCACTTTGGGAGGCCAGGAGTTCAAGACCAGCCTGGGCAACGTGGTGAAACCCCGTCTCTACCAAAAATACAAAAATTAGATGGGCATGATGGCATGTGCCTGTAGTCCCAGCTAATCAGGAGGCTGAGGAGGGAGGATCGTTTGCACCCAGGAGGTAGAGGTTGCAGTGAGCTGAGATTGCACCTTGCACTCCAGCCTGGGTGACAGAGCCAGACCCTGTCTCAAAAAAAATTTTTTTAAAGGAAAACTATAGCCATTGTGAGTTATCTGATTCTAGTCTTGTTTCTTGTTTCTGGGCTATTTTTACCTCTTTGTAAACTGGATCCTGCCATCTGCTGAATTTTGTCCCGCAATGATACTTGTGGAACAAGAAGCCAAGTATTGTCTCTTCTACTAATGTATCTATTGTCAGTTAATTTGAAGGTCTCCAATCCTGGAACAAAGTTAGAAAAGGAAGGTTTTGCTCCCCAAAATGCATAACTAAATTGTGGTACATTCATATAATGGAATACTATTTAGCCATAGAAAGGAACAAGCTATCAACTCACACAAAGACATGAGTGAATCTTGCATGCACATTGCTAAGTGGAAGAAGACAGTCTGAGAATACACACAGTGTGACCTCATTTAATGAGACACTGGAGAAGGCAAACTACACAGATGGGAAGCCCATGGATTGTCAGCTTCCCAGATGTGTGAGAATCTCTCCTCCCTTCCCAACATTCTCATGCTCTCCCTCTGCCTCTAGAGAATTTCCTGTCCCATCTCTCATGACAAATCCCTTCTTCATTCTTTATGATGCAGCCCCTTCTGCATCTCCTAGAGCCATGCTCAGCTAAATTTTGTTGTGTGAGTAATGAGAAGAGAGTTGTTATTTGTATTTAGTGAATAATAACAAAAGGCATTTAGCCTTCTGGAACCTGGTATGTAGTAGATCCTCATGAAAAACTAGCTCTGTTGATAAAACTAGACTGAAAGGAGCTTTCAAAGTCAACAACGACATCATGCAGTGAAGGACGTAGATGAGAAGCTGCTGCTGCAGCCTGGAGCTCCTGGAAGCCCGTTTTGTCCAGGACTTAGCAGGAACGCACTACCTTTCCAGTACTTCATTTCTCCCTAATGTGAGTCCTTGACCAATTCCCTGGGACAGGTACAGATAGGAATAGAAAGCCACAGTACTTGGAGATAATAGACATTTGGGACTTCAGCACAAGCAGTGTCAAAATAGATGTATTGGTAGACAGAAATGCCAGATGTGAGTCCTAAACTACTGGTAGCAATTGGCCACACCCCCCTCTCAAAGTCTGGGATTGCATCTCTACCTTCAGTGGGGTCCGTTTTCCTTCTAGAGAAAGGCGAAGCATACAAGCATCTTTGATGGATCAGAATGTGCCTCATATCCTGATCACTTTTCTTTCCTGGTATTTTATCATAGTGGAAGGAGTGCAGGATTTAGGATCAGATGACCTGGCTCTGCCACTTACTGTCTAGTCTTGGGCAGGTGTCAACCTCCTTGAGCTTCACTTTTTCCCTAGGATTGTAAGGATTAAAAGAGATCATATATGTTAACCATAAAGCACTAAACAAATGTTTGCTGTTTTATTTGGCTTTCTTGTAACTTGTCTTCCCTTGTTTGGGTGCTGATATGGTTAATGCCTTGCTTTCTAGTCTTGACTTCTAAGCATTAGATAATTGTCTCAATGACAATGAGCATGAGTACCATCTTCCTTACCAAAAGTCTAGGTAGATTTGACTCCTAGCAGTGCCCAAACGAAGGAGAGGTTGTCTTCAGGCCCGGAAAGGTTGACCTGGATATGCAGCAGCCGCTGCTCACGTCTTAGTAGTGCTTTACAGTTTATAAAATATATTTCCTCATATCTCCTATAGCAGTGGTTTTCAAATTGTTTTTTGACCAATTAGTGTGTCTTAAAATAAATGGGTCATGCCTAGCATTATCTCAAAATGAAGTAAGAGAAAATATTAGAACACATGGAACATAGGGTAAGTATTGCTTTATGAAACTTTTAAGTTATATATATATACATGTATATACTTCGTCTAAAAATATATTGCTTTCTTTGAGTTGCAGTCAAAACACAAACACAAAGCACTGTCCTACAGGCTTCATATATTAGATATTATTATCACCCCCCTGCCCCCATTTTATAGCAAATATTGGTAAGTGCACAGTTAAGGCACAAATCTAACCATAAGTCACTGCTACCTCTGTTACATTAACCTGACTTGAAGGACAAATCCTAGTACCATGTTTTCACCCAAGGTGATAACTAAAGTATCCCATGGAAAAAACTTATGTCCTATGCTTCTGGGTTTTAGTACACTGAAGCTGAGGAAAAGAGAGAACCTTCCATTTCTCTCCTAACTTTTTTTTTTGAGACGGTGTCTTGCTCTGTTGCCCAGGCAGAAGTGCAATGGCATGATCTCGGCTCACTGCAACCTCTGTTTCCCGGGTTCAAGCGATCCTCCTGCCTCAGCACCCCTAGTAGTTGCGATTACAGGCACATGCCACCATGCCCAGCTAATTTTGCATTTTTAGTAGAGATGGGGTTTCACCATGTTGGCCAGGCTGGTCTTGAACTCCTGACCTCAGGAGATCCACCACCTGGGCCTCCCAAAGTGCTGGGATTACAGGCATGAGCCACTGTGCCCAGCCTTCCTCAGCTAACTTTTATCATCATCCCCTTCCCCCATTTTATAGTAAATATTGGTAAGTGCACAGTTAAGACACAAATCTTTTTTTATTTTTATTTATTCATTTATTTATTTGAGCTGGAGTCTCGCTCTGTCATCAGGCTAGAGTGCAGTGGTGCGATCTCGGCTCACTGCAACCTATGCCTCCCGAGTTCAAGCGATTTTCCTGCCTCAGCCTCCCAAGTAGCTGGGAATACAGGTGCGCACCACCACGCCCAGCTAATTTTTGCATTTTTAGTGTAGACGGGGTTTCACCATGTTGGCCAGGATGGTCTCAATCTCTTGACCTCCTGATCCCCCCGCCTCGGCCTCCCAAAGTGCTAGGATTACAGATGTGAGCCACCATGCCTGGCTGTCTCTTTCATTCTTTAGGCAGTTCATTGTCACTTCCTTCCATTGGTAAACATGTAAATTATAGTCGCATGATTTAGAATTTTACTGACCAAAGTCATAATAATAGTTAACGGTACAAGGAACTATTTTTGTATAATGGTTTATTTAATACAGTATACATTATCTTTCATATACTTTGTTACAATGTTAAAAAAACTTCATTTTTCATAATATAGGAAATAAAGTTGGAAACAACTCTGGTGGGAATACTTCAGATAGAGCAAGAAAGCATTCACAGCAAGGCCTATAATCAGTAAGATATGTGAAAAGTTGGGTAGCCACAGGAGGTGTTCATTAAGGATATGATTCCATTTATATAGCTATTTCTATTGCATAACCAGGACAGTTTTATTGTTTTGAGGTCAATGTTCTTTTAAAATTTGATTTTCTCTAAGAAGAGGCTTTTTGGCCCAGAAAGCCTTACTTATTTTACATCTTCCAGTTTGTCCATCCCATGAGTTAGAGTTCGTCTTGACTCTGCAAGCTAGAATCAAAGAATTATGAAAGTAAGATCATTTAGATTTGACCAAGGGCACCATTAAATGGTGTCAGGTTTTAGGAAGCAGACGGGTGTATAAAAAGAAAATGAACAAAGATTTCACTTATTGGGGATCAGGCATAACTGGATGCCTGGATTGTCCTGCCACCCAGCTGCCACCAATAAAATCATTCATCACTCTGCAAGAGGGACCAGATGCTTCCATCATCAGTACTCCTTGTTTTTCTGTTATCTCCTTTGAGGTAGCTAAAAATGGCAGCCAAAAAAAAATGTTGAGGCTTTTCTCAAGTATATACTCATGTTATTTTGCAGAAGATAGGGTCAACTTCTTCAGTTGAGTTATCTGAAAGTGTTGGGCAGTGACACCATGCCAAACACTGTTAAATTCATGCCATTAAAAACAGTGGAGTGTTCTGCAAAGCCCGATTCTCTGCAGCTTTAAGACTGGACAGTATTGAAATATTCACAGGAATCTTCCAAGCCATGAAAGCTTAATATTAGACAGCCTTTTTAATTGCAAAGGAGAAAAAAATGGAGACACTTGTGAAACCTTGCATTCTGAGTGCTGCCACAAATAAATTAAGGAATTCCAGAATTTCTTCATCTACTTCTGCAGTCTTAACTCTGAATTAATGACTGAATATATCAAACTTCAGATCTTAAAAAACATCAGCTCGCAAGAGGCTGAGGCAGGAGAATGACATGAACCTGGGAGGCGGAGCTTGCAGTAAGCCAAGACTGAGCCACTGCACTCCAGCCTGGGCAATAGAGCAAGACTCCATCTCAAAAAAAAAAAAAAAAAAAAAAATCGGCTCATCTTTTATTGCTGTTGGTTGAGATGAATCTACTGATGAAGAAAACTGTACTTTGCTTACATTCAGAATAAGGCTTTCAAAACTGTGGATGTGCTGTTTTCGTGAGCCTTCTACTTGACCACCAAAGACAGTATTTTTGCAGCTGTATCAAATGAACCGAGTTGGAGGAAATTGTATAGGAGTATATCTTAATGGCACTACAGCAAACTGTGTTAAATTTGGGTTTTTGGCAAAGATTGAAGAAAACTGGTATTCAAGATGTACTGCAGCTGTCACCACCAAGCATGAACTTTCACTGATTACCCATAACCTACTGGAAATCTTCAGCCTTGCTGTCAGCATAGACCACTGTGAGAAACAGTACATTCCATTCCAGTCTGCCCTGCTTTTTGAAGATCTAAATGCCATTCCATGTTTTCTGTTACATATTGAAGTTTCTTGGTTGTCAAAGAAAAACGGATTCTGCTGAACTTGTGGACAGAACAACCCCAAGGTTGGAAGAACAATGAAAAATAATCTATACTTGAACATTTCAAAAGTTAAAATTTTCAACAGAGTTTTAACACACTGAAGCTTAAAATACATTGACACTGAAATGTCAAGGGGCAAACACCAATTTCGCCGTTCATTATGAAATACATCAAACAAAACTTGCCAAAAATACAACCATAAAAATATAGCAAATGTATGTATGAGCAAACTAATGCTAAAAATGTCTAATTTTCTTGGCTAGTCTTTCAAGGACCAGATTCATGAATGTCATTTGAAGGGAAAAAGTGAAATACTTGGAATTATTTTGAGTGATGTGCTCCTGAGCTTGTTCTTAAAATCTACCAGTGGTAGCTTTTGGAAAGAATGTGTTTCATACCAATGTGCAGGCCTCACCGGAAGAGCTTCAAGAGGAGTTTGTGAAACTCAAGGTCTAATGGTTTTGACTAGAAACTTCCAGGCAAATACTGTAGAGAAACTTGGGTGTAAAATGACTAAACAGATGAAAAGGCTTTATCCACTATTCCATTTGCTCCTTACACCTCAAAAAGCTTTTTTATTTTTTAATGTTTTGATATATCTAGCTTTGGGGAGAAAGCAGTGCAAGAGTGTTATTAAAAGCAGCTTGTGTTTTCTTGCACCTTTTACACCACCCAGGAAAGAAAAGTTCAGGCTTAACAGTGACATGGCTATCACATCATCTGAATAAATTTTTTCCTTCTAAAATTACTACTGCTTTCATTAATTTTAATCATGATACTTAATTTTGAAATTGTAAATGGAGGGGCAAATGTGAGATTTTCAGGTATATGAAAAGTAGAAGTGTGGGTTACAAAAACATTGAGGAAAAACATACAGCTCACCTGTTTATTGAATGTCTTCCCTATTAGGTTCAGCTGTTCACTGCTGTATCACAAGTCAGACTGTTTAAACTTGTTCCTCTACTTCTGTGGCTGTACCCTGGATCTCATCTTCAGATTGGCTACACATCTGAAATCAACTCCCATTGCACTATGACCTTAGCTCTTAGCCTTCCAATACACTTAAGCACACTCCAATTACACCTGCCCTTCAGCTTTAGGGAGCCCACTGTTTCACTCACTCCATATTTTTTCCTTCCCAATTTATCAGACATTTAACAGCCTTACTATCCTACTGAGCCTAGACTGCATGATTCATTTTGGCATAAAGACCTGATACAGGCTGGGCGCGGTGGCTCACGCCTGTAATCCCAGCACTTTGGGAGGCCAAGGCGGGTGGATCACGAGGTCAGGAGATCGAGACCATCCTGGCTAACACAGTGAAACCCCGTCTCTACTAAAAACACAAAAAATTAGCCAGGCATGGTGACGTGCACCTGTAGTCCCAGCTATTCAGGAGGCCTAGGCAGGAGAATCACTTGAACCCGGGAGGCGGAGGTTGCAGTGAGCCGAAATCGCGTCACTGCACTCCAGCCTGGGCGACAGAGCGAGACTCTGTCTGCAGGGGAAAAAACAACAACAACAACAACAAACCTGATTCATGTTGTCATCTAAACCGGATTGATTGATTGATTGATTTCTTTTTCTTTCTCTCTCTCTCTCTCTGTTTGACAGAGTCTCGCTCTGTTGCCCAGGCTGGAGTGTGGTGGCACGATCTCGGCTCACTGCCAGCTCCGCCTCCTGGATTCACGCCATTCTCCTGCCTCAGCCTCCCGGGTAGCTGGGACTACAGGCACCCGCCACCAAGCCTGGCTAATTTTTTGTATTTTTAGTAGAGACGGGGTTTCACCGTGTTAGTCAGGATGGTCTCGATCTCCTGACCCCGTGACCTGCCTGCCTCGGCCTCCCAAAGTGCTGGGATTACAGGCCTGAGCCACCGCGCCCGGCCTCTTTCGGCCTCTTTCTTTCTTTCAATGCTTTTGTTTTTGTTTTGTTTGAGCCAGGGTCTCACTCTGTTGCCCAGACTGGAGTGCAGTAGTGCGATCACAGCTCACTCACTTCCTAGGTTCAAGTGATGCTCCCACGTCAGCCTTCTGTGTAACAAGGACTATAGTGCAGCTAATTTATTTTTATTTTTTGTGGAGCTCTCCCTACATTGCCCAGGCTGGTCTTGAACTCCTGGTGGGCTCAAGTGATCCTCCTGCCTTGGCCTCCCAAAATGCTGGGATTACAGTCATGAGCCACCACACCCAGCCTAGACCAGGATTTCTCAACCTCGACCCTATTGACATTTTAAGTGAGATAATTCTTTGTTGTGGGCAGCTGTCCTATGCATTGTAGGATACTTAGTAGCATCTCTGGACTCTACCCACTACATGCAGGTAGTACCCCTCCACTAGTGGTGACAACCGCAAATGTCTCTAGACATTACCAAATGTCCCATAAGCGGACATTGCAAAATCATCCCCAGTTGAGAACCACTGATGTAGAGTCAGGGAAAGTGGTCATGTCCACATATCATCCTCTTGTAGGCACTATAGCCGGTGCCTGGCATAGGTGTTCAAAAGTGGAACACCTACTCTTGAGAGGAAGAATAGGCTTGCCTAGCTAGCACTTTATTAAAAGTACCCTGAGGGCCAGGCATGGTGGCTCACACCTGTAATCCCGGCACTTTGGGAGGCCGAGGTAGGCAGATCACCTGAGGTCGGGAGTTCCAGACCAGCCTGACCAACATGGAGAAACCCTGTCTCTGCTAAAAATACAAAATTAGCCAGGCATGGTGGCGCATGCCTGTCATCCCAGCTACTCAGGAGGCTGAGGCAGGAGAATCACTTGAACCTGGGAGGAGGAGGTTGCAGTGAGCCGAGATCGCACCATTGCACTCCAGCCTGGGCAACAAGAATGAAACTCCGTCTCAAAAAAAAAAAAAAAAGTACCCTGAGTATCAGTGGATTAATGGATATGACACCCACTACTCCCTGCTCTTGGAGTGGGACATAAACATTACCGCTGCTTATGTCACTTGGGTTTGGGAGAACAAGAACCGTGACAGATGAAACAGTTCACAAAATCAAGCTCTGGAGATTTTGAGTAATAACAATCACTTCAGCTACTCCTCAGTTCCAGCAGAGCAGTAGGGATGTCATTTTTTGTTTTCAGGTATTATGCAGAACCACTGAGTCCACAGTGGAGGCGGCCCTGGTAATATAACATCAGTCCCTAAAGTACTTTCTTAAAACCTAAGGCTCCTGCCATTGACCATCAACCCCTGGCCTCTATGCCATGCCTCCTGAAACTCCTATAAGACTTGTAGATTCTATGCTGCTTCCTACCCCCAATTCCTAACTCCTCTGAAAATTATCCTGTAACAGTGAAGTTATTGCAAATATTTGCTGGCTGGTAAAATGTGGTTATAAGAAAGGAAGCTAAAGACGCTAGTCCTCCACATTCAAGCTAATAGAACTTCATGTAACAATGGAAGTATTCTGTATCTGCTGTCTAATACAGTAGATACTACTAGCTACATATGACTTGAGCTCTTGAAATGTGGCTAGTGCACCTCATGAACTCAATTTTTAAGATAGTATTTAATTTAATTTTAATTAGCCACATGTAGCTAGTGGCTATCAAATCCTATTTAACAGCACAGTTCTGTACAACCAAAGTCTAGTTCTTCCTGGGGCCCTTGGGAGTAGCAAGTGCAAGGGGGAGGATAAAAACAGAAATGAAACAATTTTCTTTTTCCAGCTGGGAGCAGTAGGCTGTAAGGTAATATTTTTAGACATAAAAGGAGAAAATATTTTATTTTTAAAATCTGACCAAAATGATCTTGAGCCACCTATCACTTCTGATACACGTGGATCACACGGGTGACGAGACAGGAGAAAACTAGGGGAAACAAGTTAGAAAATAAACTGTATTACCTTCTCCTATCAAAAAAGGTCTGGGGCTAGAGCTGGAGCCTCAAAACAGAAGGGATAATAAATATAGGGTTTTACTTTGTGCCTGACTTTTTGAAAATGGGACGGGGGGCAAAACCTAGTATTGGAGCAGGTAAGTGGGTTCTTTCCGTGTTACAGCAGATGAGGGTGATGAGGAGCTCCTGGAGTCCTGGAAGAGAGAGCAGCCTGTGCTGACAGAGTTAATGAGAGGACAGATCTAGGAGTAACAGGGTCTGAGGAGAGGAGATGGCCTCCCAGACCATGAGAACTAAAGGTTGTGATCAATTTCATCGTAGTCTGTCCAAACCAGAGAGTCCTCAAGTGTGGTATGAGAATCCTGGGTGTGGGGCAGTGAGCTCATTTCTGCTCTTGAGAAGTGTAGGAGATGCAGCAAGGTTCCTGCTCTCAGGAGACCTGCACAGATGGAAGGAAACGTTCCCCTAAGTTATTACTTGTCTCACCCCCTCCCTCCCCCAAAGGAAGGGGAAAGATAGACACCTCGGGGGTTTGAATTAAAATAGCCCTTTGGAGGGTTTTTTGTTTGTTTGTTGTTGTTATTGTTGTTTTCCATTTTTTTTACACAGCTCCAAACAGCCAACTGAAATAAAAATAGCCTTTAAGAACAAGGAGGCTTATCCTGTATAGCGATTCCCCCTGCTGAGGTTTGTGCTTAGGCCTTCCTAACTTTCTCGTCTCATCTTTTTTCTTTTTTTTTTTGAGTTTTGCCCTTGTCGCCCAGGCTCTGGAGTGCAGTGACACGACCTCGGCTCACTGCAACCTCCACCTCCCAGGTTCAAGCAGTTCTCCTGCCTCAGCCTCCAGGGTAACTGGGATTACAAGCATGTGCTACCACACCCAGCTAATTTTTTTATATTTAAAAAAAATTAAAATGTAATTTTAATTGTTGGCCAGGCTGGTCTCGAACTCCTGACCTCAGGTGATCTGTCCACCTCGGCCTCCCAAAGTGCTGGGATTATAGGCAGGAGCCACCACGCCCAGCCATCTCCCCTCATCTTAAGGGACCAAGATCCCAACTTAGAGCCCTTTGGTTGACAATTCCAGCTGGCAGTAAGCAGAGTCCTACAAAGATAAGGAGGGATCCAGGTGGCCTGGAGAGGATCCATGGAGCTCACATCCCCTTTTTCTCTGACATCTCTTAGGCACATGGAATCCCTTCTCCTACAGCAAAGGATGTGATTTCTCAGCAGGCCCTGGCCATTTCGCCTTAGTGTGAGCAGAGAGGACTGCCCTTCATCCCTCATACAAATTTGAGCTAGCCAGCCCCAGGGTTCCATTCTGACCTTTTTCGCACTCTGGTTCATATGAAGTCCTCTCTCCAGTAGAAAGCTGAGAAAATGAAACTTGGGTCATTTTTTGTTTCTCTCTACCATCTAATGCTACTTTAAATCCTTTGACAAGGAGGCTAGAAGCTTGACTTCTCCCTGCATTTCTTTTTTTTTTTTCTTTTTTTGAGATGCAGTCTCCCTCTGTTGCCCAGGCTGGAGTGCGGTGACGCAATCTCGGCTCACTGCAACCTCTGCCTCCTGGGTTCAAGTGATTCTCCTGCCTCAGCCTCCCAAGTAGCTGGGATTACAAGCATGCACCACCACGCCCAGCTAATTTTTGTATTTTTAGGAGAGACGGTTTTGCCATGCTGGTCAGGCTGGTCTTGAACTCCTGACCTCAAGTGACCCACCTGCCTTGGCCTCCCAAAGTGCTGGAATTACAGGCATGAACCACCGCGCCCGGCCATCCCTGCATTTATTATAGTCCTGTCTGGACCATCCCCTTTCCACAGCCTCTGACTCTGTATCAGCCAAAGCACCCAGGCCTAGCCCACAGTCCATCTCCCAAGGAAGCCCCAACAGACAACAGAATGCTTTCTGGGGGACTGCTAGACGTCAGACTTCTGCCTAAAATTTATGCTGAATCTTTATCAGGAAAATAAACATTTTTTTAAAAAGTTAATGACCAGGCTGGCCAACATGGTGAAACCCTGTCTCTACCAAAAAAGACAAAAATTAGCCAGGCATGTAGTCCCAGCTACTCGGGAGACTGAGGTGGGAGAATTGTCTGAACCCAGGAGGCGAAGGGTGCTGTGAGCCAAGATGGCACCACTGCACTCCAGCCTGGGTGACAAGAGTGAGACGCTGTCTCAAAAAAAAAAAAAAAAAAACCGCAAGTGATCTCTGATCTCTTTGTAAGATTTGTTCCAGGAACTGATTTAATTTCACAGCCGACCTCACTAAGAGTGGGACAGCACCTATACTTGTACTCCTGTTTCCTGGTCTCCAAACTTTTTGTGCTTAATTTTTTTTTTTTCTTTTTGAGACAGGATCTTACCCTGTCACCCAGGCTGGAGTGTAGTGATGTGATCATAGCTCACTGCGGCCTCCAACTTCTGGGCTCAAGCGATCCTCCTGCATCAGCCTCCTAAGTAGCTGGGACTACAAGCGTGCACCACCATGCCTGGCTAAAATTTTTAAAAATTTTATAGCGATGGGGTCTCACTGTGTTGGTCTTGAACACCTGAGTTCAAGTGATCCTCACCTCAGCCTCCCAAACTGCTGGGATTACAGGTGTGAGCCATGCTCAACCAAAGAGCTCCTATATACAGAGGCCAATTCTAGACACTGGAGTGAAGGAAGTAGTGTAGGGATGAGAGAGCCCTCTTAGTCATAAGGTCTTTAGTAAGTACTCAGTCCCTCCTTTAGTGCCACTTCGTAGGAATCTTGCACCACCACCCCCAGCTAAATTTAGGGTCCCCCTAGAGACCTTCCTGTACAGCATCTCAGCCTTTGGCTTGACTCATTTGTCTTGATTACTGCAGTGGCTTCTTAACTCTTCTTGTCTCTAGTTTTACTCCTCCAACCTAGCCTGCACCGTGACAATAAATGCATTTTTAGCAGGTAGCAATAAAAACTTGTCCTAAAAAAAGAAGCAGTCTAGGCAGGACAGTGCTGAGATCAGACTTTTTTTGTTGTTGTTGTTGTTCAGATGGAGTCTCACTCTTATCACCCAGGCTGCAGTGCAGTGGCATGATCTCTGCTAACTACAACCTCCACCTCCCCGGTTCAAGCAATTTTCCTGCCTCAGCCTCCCGAGTAGCTGGGACTACAGGCACGTGCCACCAGGCCCAGCTAATTTTTTGTATTTTTAGTAGAGACGGGTTTCACCGTGTTAGCCAGGATGGTCTGGAACTCCTGACCTCGTGATCCGCCTGCCTTGGCCTTCCGAAGTACTGGGATTACAGGCGTGAGCCACTGCGCCTGGCCGAGATCAGACTCAAAGAAACTACTCTAGGCTTCAGGACAAAATCCAGATCCCTTAGCAGCAAGGCCTTCCAAACTAGGGCTCCTTGACCCTCAGGGGTTTCACTCCCTCCTAAGGAGCCCTCAAAGCTATCCCTACCTTACCTCTGCACCTATGCTGATCCCTCTGCCTGGAACGCCCTTCCTTTAACTACTTGACCTTTACTTTTCAACCCATGAGGCTGGCCACCAAAATTAGAATCTTCCACAGGCCAAACCCTCCACTGGGTGGTGAGAATGCAACACTTAGCAGAAACAGAGCAGTCCTTGTGAGGAGACACCTGAGGGATAAGAAGAACCAGTATACACTACACCACCGCTGTGAAAGCATGAAACAAATGTGACCTAGACCTGAGGGTCCCAGAGGCTTCCCTGAACAGGCAACCTAAGCTGAGACCCCAAGAAAGCTTAGATTGAACCGAGAGGGTTGGGGAGGGATGTGATGGGCCTTCCAGGCAGAACAATGTGTGTTCTGTGTGGGAGAGAACTAATGAGTTTGGAGGAAGAGGGGAGGCCCAGTCTGGCCACAAACACAAGAGTATGGGACACGCCAGAGGAAGCCACACGGATTTTGCAGGGAGACAGTAAGGATTTTGGTCATCATCTTAAAAGTACGTAAAGTACGTGGGAAAGCCTCCTGCCCAGGGTTTTAGCTGGCAGTCAGCAGGCCCTCTGGTCCTGGCCACGCACCTTTCCCTCAGCCTCACCTCAGCATTCAAGGGAAAACCTGCCACCGCGCAAGCCCTCCAGGGTCTGGAATGCTGGCAGGAGGGGATGGATGCCTCTGCTCCTGGAGAAAAGGGCTCTGGCAGGGAAGCCTGAGGGGCTGGTTCCAACTGTACAGGTCCTGTGGACTCCTCAGAAAAGGAATGGTGAGATGGATTTTCATAGGAGAGCCTCTCCAATTTCTCCTTGGGACTTTTTTTTTTTTTTGAGACGGAGTCTCTCTCTGTCGCCGAGGCTGGAGTGCGGTGGCGCCATCTCGGCTCACTGCAAGCTCCGCCTCCCGGGTTCACGCCATTCTCCTGCCTCAGCCTCCCGAGTAGCTGGGACTACAGGCGCCCGCCACCACGCCCTAATTTTTTGTATTTTTAGTAGAGACGGGGTTTCACCGTGTTAGCCAGGATGGTCTCGATCTCCTGACCTCGTGATCCGCCCGCCTCGGCCTCCCAAAGTGCTGGGATTACAGGCGTGAGCCACCGTGCCCGGCCTCTCCTTGGGACTCTTACCTTGTATGGAATGGAAGTGGTGCCTCTGGGGTCCCAGACACGGGAGAGAGGAAGCAGCCCAGGGGCTGGGAGAAGTGGTGAGACCCAGAAGAACGGTGGACCCAGTCAGGAAGGGTCCTGCCAGCAGGGCGTGGGCCAGCCTCGGGGTCTTCCCCAAAAGGCAGGTAGGGGCCTCCAGCAAGCTTCCCACCTCCGTGAGGCTGGAGAAGAGGCCCCCTGGATGAGAAGGAAGAGGCCGGCAGGCCCGGCGGGCGCAGGCACAGGTAGACTTCTGGTGGGAAAAGCGTGACTCAGCCTCCTCCGGCGGCTGCAGGACGTCCCCCCGCTAGAAAGGGCCGGGCTCCCTTTGCTGACCCAGAGTCAACCCAGCGATTCCTCCCGGGGAGGCGGGGGGCCCCTGCCCCGGCCCCGGCCCAGAGCGCATGCCTATGCCGGGAGCTGGGCGAGGACGGGGCACAGCCACAGCTGGGTGCCCAACGGGAAAGGCGGCCGTTCCCCCTCAAGCTGCACCTGAAGGGGTCCCCAGGGTCGAGGCCACTTCTTCGGCTCAGGGTTGACCTTCAGTGACCACTGTGGCCTGCGGGCATCCCCTGGGAGGGACGGAGGGGGATGGAGGAAAACTCCAAAGGGAAAAGCCGAATCCTGCAGGGTCTGGTCGTTGGAAAGCCAACCATACAGTCAGCCCTCCCTCTCCTCGGGCTGCCATCGCCATCCGGGTCCACACGGGCTCTAAGACAAAACCCCAATTGCCCCCAAGGCCCCATAGGAGGGGCGCTGCCAGAATCGCCTATTTTTAGTGAAAGAGAACAGGGCCGGGAGACGGCGGCAGGGGGTCGGAGCATTCCCGAGGTCTCGGTCTGGGTGTCGCGAGGCAGGGAAAGAGGGCGGCCCCGGAGCGGAGCGGAGCGGGAAAGGGGGCGGGGCAGGGTGGGGCCGGACGTGGCAACCTCCCGCTTCCGGGACAGGGACCCGCGGCGCGGCAAGGCCTTTTCCTTGGGCGTGGGTGGGGACCTGGACTCCCTGTGGAACGTTTAAGAAAAAGAGAACCGAGTGAGGTTTCGCGAAAGGAAAAAAAATGTAACTGTGATCTAGTGCTGTTGGCGGCCGCGAATGGAGAAACCGCGTGTTCTCGAGGACAAATTGGAACTCCTCGGCGTTTTAGGTCCCCAACCCGGGAACCCCTCGCACCGCGAATCTCAGTCCACAGCGGGAGGCGGGTGTGGTCGTTCACCTATTTGTGCCCGAGGGCTCAGGGAGGCGCTGGCATGACCCGAGTGGGGGGCAGCAAGCTGGTTAGCGGGAGGGTGAAGGCAGGGGTCTTCCACGACCACCACAATCACCTGGGTAGGGATTGAGTCCCGTAAGAACAGTCAGCTGGGGGTGCCAAGGAGGCAGGTGATGTATACAAACCTGGAGCCTTAGGATGGTCCACAGGCTGCGGAGGACCACAGCCAGGACAACGTCCCGGAAAGCCCAAGGGAGACTGCGGCGGAAGGCAGGGGAACCTACAGAGGACCAGGCGAGCAAGCTGTTTCAGGGAGGGATCCTGGCCTTCTCTGCACACCTGGGCGTCTACAGCCTCCGGCAGCTCTGCCACCGTCCCTCGCCTGTCTTCTGCCTTTACGCAGGCTTTCTAGCAGACATTGCCAAGGTTCTTCTCCAGGCCTTCAAGGCCCTAGGTTAACTGCACCCTCCATTTCCCTGCTCTGTCCTCAGCCCCTCCACACTCCAGCTCAATACGTTGGCACTAACTCTTCCCTCCGATTGAAATATTTTTCCCCCATTTGACTTCCCTCCACAGGAACATTATTCTCCCATATACCCGCAGGGCTCTCTCCGTGTCTCTGTTCCAGTGTTCTCCCCTCTTCGCATACCGTAGGAAGTAAACTGCAAATAAAACAAACCAGGGTCCCCCCTCTGTCTTGTTCACAGCTGTGTCCCCAAGACCTAAAATAAGGCCTGGCACCCAAGAGGTGCTAAGTTTCACAACATTTACTCTGCCTTGTTCAGGGCGCTTTACATTTGCTTCTTTACTTTCCACACCACCATGTAATGTAGATACTAATATTATTTCCAATCTCATTTCACAGATGAGAAACGAAAGTTGATAGATGTCACAAATAGAAAAGTATATACTTAGGTATAATGCCCCCTTTATTTTGCATAGATGTTGGTGGCTGCTATCATCCTGATCTGTGCCCCTGTTTAAAACTACTTGAATAGACATGGTGCCAACACTGTCTCTCATAGTCAGAGATGGGTGAGAATGGGAGCCATTACTTATTTAAATTCCTGCGGTCGAGCGGAAGGCAGAAGGACAGTTAGGTATCCGTGTTCCACCGCTTCCCTGTCTGGGCATGTCCTTCAGGGCACAGTTGGACCCCCAGACCCCTGGGCTTTTGTGTACGCTGGCTGGGCCCAGAGAGAGCTTTCCACTAGATGTCCCCAGAAGTCAGAACCTTAAGGTCCTCCTTTGGGCATTTTCGTTTCTGCGAGAGCTTCCCGTGTTCTGGCCTAGGCAGGAACGGATTGGCAGTCTAGCAACACACAGGGCAATTTTTACTTTATTATTTTATTGTATGTATGTATTTATTTATTTGAGTCGGAGTCTCGCTCTGCTGCCCAGGCTGGAGTGCAGTGGCGCGATCTCGGTTCACTGCAACCTCCGCCTCTCAGGTTCAAGGGATTCTCCTGCCTCAGCCTCCCGAGTAGCTGGGATTACAGGCACCCCCCCACCACGCCTGGCTAATTTTAATTTTATTTATTTATTTATTTGGAAAGAGGTTGCATCATGTTGGCCAGGCTAGTCTTGAACTCCTGACCTCAAGTGATCCACCCGCCTCGGCCTCTCAAAGTGGTAGGATTACAGGCATGAGCCACCGCGCACGGGAAAAGGGGACCATTTTTAGCTCATCCAGAGTAACCCTCTCCTGCCTTAGTCCAGCCTGGACTAAGTCCTTCCGGAGTTGGTGTGCATCAGAACAAAAACCTCGTGAGGGGAGAACACCCTCCGGAAGCACAGTTTTAAAGTTTATTTTTAACATTTTAATACTCTACTTTTTAAATTGCCCATCGTTACCCACGATAGTGAAATGAAAATTAAGCTCCCCTGGGGTTGCCCCGTCAACCCTCCCCGCACCAAGTGGAACAGGCGGAGCTCGAGCTATGCCACATAGGGGCGGGGAAGCAGCCAGGCGGTCCTCACGGGAATGTGCCGTACACTTCACCTCTTTCGCTTCTCGCTCTACATCATCCCTGAGAAGCCTTTTTAAACACTTGAATGTGCTTGTTTCAGAGTGTATTTGTAAAGTGCAGTCAGATTTTGTTGTACGGAAGACGGGACTGTGATGCCGTGCAATTTCCCTCTGCCTTTTGCATTACATGGCGCCGCCATCTTGAGCAGAAAGGTATCATGGGGCTCGCCATTTTGCATGGTCGAGCGGGTATTTCCGGTTCCGGCGGGGGGCTTTTCTCTCTCTCTTTCACTGCAAGGCGGCGGCAGGAGCGGTTGTGGTGCTGGTTTCTCTAAGCCATCCAGTGCCATCCTCGTCGCTGCAGCGACACACGCGCTCGCCGCCGCCATGACTGAGCAGATGACCCTTCGTGGCACCCTCAAGGGCCACAACGGCTGGGTAACCCAGATCGCTACTACACCGCAGTTCCCGGACATGATCCTCTCCGCCTCTCGAGGTACGGACTAAGGTAGATTTCAGGACCCGAGATTGCAGGGCTGGGGGATTCCGCGTGTCGTGTAGGGGATTCCGCGTGTGGTGTGGCAGGCCGGTGGCGCGCGAGCTGGCGGGGACTGACAGACTTCTCTGCCCCATTGTGAATTGGGGCGTGCGGACCCGAGCCTAGGCCTCAACCCGGGCGAACCACATTGCAGATGAGAACCTACGTGTACATCAGCTCGCAGCTGCTAGGAGGGTTGGAGAGTTGGAAACTTTAAAAATATCTTTTGCCTTCTCCTTCGTAGTGTGGCCGGGGGCCTACGGGCCGGGCGGGGCGGTGATGACCCCAACATGCCATCTGAGTGTCGGTGCTGAAATCCAGAGGCTGTTTCTGAGCTGCCGCCCGGCCCAAGGCTCGTGGGGAGGCAGGTGGACTCCGGAGGACCTCGTGGCTCAAGTCTCGGCCTACTTTTCCTGCCCCTGGTTCTCCCCGTCCCTATCCCTGTGTTCCTGACTGCGTTTAGACGCTTCTTGTGCTTCCGCTTTGCTGCTACACTGTTAAGAATTGTCTGACTTTTGAATCATGTCTGGCTGTTAATCGTAAAATTTGTTGAGTGGGACAGGTTTCAGTAAAAGCATCCAATCCTGTAGCGCCTGAAGTGGCTTTTCCAGCATTCATTACTACATTTCTGTCGGCCCTCAGAGGTAGGCATAGGAGGCCCCAGCTACTCTACAGCCACAAACTGCTGTGCATTTGGTTGCAGAGAAGACACAAAGTGGCTGTTGAGTTCGTCTGAGTTTCAGGAAAGGGTGTCTGTATTTCTGGCACCTAAATTAAGTTCTCAGGATACAGGCCGGGCGCGGTGGCTCACGCCTATAATCCCAGCACTTTGGAAGGCAGAGGCGAGTGGATCACTTGAGATCAGGAGTTAGAGACTAGCCTGGCCAATGGTGAAACCGCATTTCTAGTTAAAAAATTAGCCAGACGTGCTGGCAGGTGCCTGTAATCCCAGCTACTTGGGAGGCTGAGGCGGGAGAATTGCTTGAACACGGGAGGTGGAGTTTGGAGTGAGCCGAGATCATGCCACTGCACTCCAGCCTGGGCGACAGAGCGAGACTCCGTCTCAAGAAAAAAAAAAAAGTTATCAGGGTACAGTTTACCTCTACGTGCGTTTTTAGTCTGGAATAGAGCCACTCAGTCCTGGTCTGTAACTGCTCTTGTCTGTTCTTTCCATCCCTCCTTAAGCGTCCTTAGTTGTTGTTAACCCACTCATGACCTTGACACTTAGTGAATTATCCAGTGTGTTAACAAACGGGCTGCGGGTTCCTCACTGATTTTTCTTCTGTTTTACCTCCTTTAGATAAGACCATCATCATGTGGAAGCTGACCAGGGATGAGACCAACTATGGAATTCCACAGCGTGCTCTGCGGGGTCACTCCCACTTTGTTAGTGATGTGGTTATCTCCTCAGATGGCCAGTTTGCCCTCTCAGGCTCCTGGGATGGAACCCTGCGCCTCTGGGATCTCACAACGCAAGTAGCTGCTCACTTAGCTCTGGGGCCTTGGGAAAAATCTGGGCAGAAATGAGGTGGATGCAATTGGCTGGTTTCCCAGGGGAGATCCAGTCCATTTGGGAACTGGAAAGCAGAGCACACCTACAGAAGATGTTTGGCCTCCCTCACTTTAAATAAGTTACTCAGCATTGCTGAGGAGTGTGGCTGAACATTTTTGCCAGGTGCAACAGTTCTGAGTGGGCAGCAGTTTGAACATGTTTTACCTTGAAAGCTCAGGTAATTGGCAGGTGGAATTAGAGGGTCCTGGTGATGACAGATGGCATTGTCAACCAATCCCCAAGTGGGAGTGAGGACATGTCCTGCAATTCTGAAGGGATTCTCTGTCACTTGGCTCTTCTCTTTCATATACTCAGTCACTTGACTCTGTGATCAGAGCCAAATCCAGGGTTGTATGAGTGATGCAATGAGACAGAGACAAAGCCCAGGAAATGGGTCTGACCGTTGAATGAGAGTGTTTGCTAAGTCTGAGAATGACAAACTCCTCCCTCTCAGGGGCACCACCACGAGGCGATTTGTGGGCCATACCAAGGATGTGCTGAGTGTGGCCTTCTCCTCTGACAACCGGCAGATTGTCTCTGGATCTCGAGATAAAACCATCAAGCTATGGAATACCCTGGGTGTGTGCAAATACACTGTCCAGGTAAAGTGAGCCATCTCCAAGGATCTCTTCCACCCTCTTAACCTTTGCCTTTTTTTTTTTTTTTTTTTGGCGACAGTCTCACTCTGTTGCCCAAGCTGGAGTGCAGTGGCGCAGTCTCGGCTCACTGCAACCTCTGCCTCCCGGGCTCAAGGGATTCTGGTGCCTCAGTCTCCCGAGTAGCTGGTACTACAGGTGCGCAGCCACCACGCCTAGCTAATTTTTTGTGTTTTAGTAGAGACAGGATTTCACCATGTTGCCCAGGGTGGTCTCAAACTCCTGGGCTCAGGCGATTTGCCTGCCTCGCCCTCCCAAAGTGCTGGGATTACAGGCGTGAGCCCCCACCTGCCTATCTTTGCCTTTTTTTTTTTTTTTTTTTCTCGGAGACAGTTTCGCTTGTTCCCCAGGCTGAAGTACAATGGCGTGATCTCGGCTGACCACAACCTCTGCCTCCTGGGTTCAAGCAGTTCTCCTGCCTCAGCCTCCCAAGTAGCTGGGATTAGAGGCATGCACCACCATGCCCGGTTTTGTATTTTTAGTAGAGACAGGGTTTCTCCATGTTGGTCAGGCTGGTCTTGAACTCCCAACCTCAGGTGATCTGCCCGCCTCAGCCTCCCAAAGTGCTGGGATTACAAGCGTGAGCCACCGTCCCCCGCTTTCTTTGCCTTTTTAAAGTCTTGTCTGGGCTGGGCTCACGCCTGTAATCCTAGCTCTCTGGTAGGCCAAGGTGGGAGGACTGCTTGACAGGAGAGCAGCCTGGCCAACATAGTGAGACCCCATCTATTTTAAAAAAATTTTATTTATTTTTTTTCTTTTTTGAGATGGATTCTGGGCTAGATCGCAGATTTGGGATCGCTGATTGGGGGCTGGATCGGGGATTTGGGGATGGGCGGGGGGTGGTGAAAAGGTGAAAGGGAGTTGCCGCAGCTCAGAAGCCGATGGTTGGGTGTCTGAGAAGATTACAGGCGTGTGCCATCATGCCCAGCTAATTTTTGTATTTTTAGTAGAGATGGGGTTTCACCATGTTGGCCAGGCTGGTCTCAAACTCCTGACCTCAGGTGATCTGCCCACCTCAGCCTCCCAAAGTACTGTGATTACAGGCGTGAGTCACCGTGCCCGGCCTTATCACTACTATTATGTTTTGTTTTGTTTTGAGACAGTCTCATTCTGTCGCCCAGGCTGGAGTGCAGTAGTGCGATCTCGGCTCACTGCAAGCTCTGCCTCCCGGGTTCACGCCATTCTCCTGCCTCAGCCTCCCGAGTCGCTGGGACTACAGGCGCCTGCCATCAGGTCTGGCTAATTTTTTGTATTTTTAGTAGAGACAGGTTTTCACCGTGTTAGCCAGGATGGTCTTGATCTGACCTCATGATCCATCCACCTTGGCTTCCTAAAGTGCTGGGATTACAGGCGTGAGCCACCACACCAGGCCCTATTATTATTATTATATTTTTTTTGGAGATGAAGTTTCACTTGTTCGTTGCCCAGGCTGGAGTGCAATGGCACAATCTTGGCTCATTGCACCCTTCGCTTCCTGGGTTTAAGCAATGCTCCTGCCTGAGCCTCCCCAGTAGCTGGGATTACAGGCACCCGCCGCCACACCTGGTTAATTTTTGTATTTTTGGTAGAGACAGGGTTTCACCATTTTGGCCAGGCTGGTCTCAAACTCCTGACCTCAGGTGATCCACTTACCTCGCCCTCCCTGGGATTAGAGGCGTGAGCTTCTGCGTCCAGCCACCATCTCTAAATTTTTAAAAAATTTTCTTGTCTGGAATCTAAAGGGATTCTATTGAGCTTAAAGGTTTGGGTTCTTGGTTTTTGAAAGGTGCTGCCAGCCATCATCCTACTGAGGGGTAGGGCTGGGAGATCTAGCATTTCATGGGATAGGACTGTTTGCCCTTATTTCCTTTTCATCTTCTGTAGGATGAGAGCCACTCAGAGTGGGTGTCTTGTGTCCGCTTCTCGCCCAACAGCAGCAACCCTATCATCGTCTCCTGTGGCTGGGACAAGCTGGTCAAGGTGAGTGTCAAGCCAAGGCAGGGGCGGCTTTACCAGTCAGGGTGTGCTCCCAGGTGGTCATACACTCCAAGTCCTGTGGAAAGCTTTACAGATTCCCTCAGTTGACTCTTTCCCTTGTCACATGGTCTGATGTCCCTTGTAAGTCAGCACACTGCATTGGATATGTGTTATAATCTAACGTGAAGTGGCCAGGACATGTTACTGAATGAGAAATGGCTACCGTATCCAGAAGTGCCAAGCCCTTTTTTGTTGGGCCTGACCCTAGCTCATCAAGAGCTAGGATGTTCACCTGTCAACCGCACGTCTATGCAGGTATGGAACCTGGCTAACTGCAAGCTGAAGACCAACCACATTGGCCACACAGGCTATCTGAACACGGTGACTGTCTCTCCAGATGGATCCCTCTGTGCTTCTGGAGGCAAGGTATTTGGGGACAAGGCGTCTCCTACTCAGTGGAAGACAGCGTCATGGAAGGAGCACTTAGCCAGCGTCTCTAACGTAAAATGGCAAACGTTAGCCAAGATGGTTTTAGGAGGATAATGAGATAATGGCAATCTGAGAATATGTTTCCAAAGATTACTTTCAGCAAATGACAGTTAAGGCATACTATCTGGAAGAAAAAGATGATTTTCTATAAGCCTGTGGGGTTTTTTTTGGTTTTTTTTGTTTGTTTGTTTTTTGTTTTTTTTTTTTTTTTGAGACGGAGTCTCACTCGGCTGCCAAGGCTGGAGTGCAGTGGCGCGATCTCGGCTCACCGCGACCATCTCCCGGGTTCAAGCAATTCTCCCATCTCAGCCTCCCGAGTAGCTAGGATTACAGGCACCCGCCATCACTCCTGGGTAATTTTTGTATGTTAGTAGAGACAGGATTTTACCATGTTGGCCAGGCTGGTCTTGAACTCCTGACCTCAGGTGATCCGCCCACCTCGGCTTCCCAAAGTGCTGGGATTACAGGCATGAGCCACCGCACCCAGCCTAAAGTTGGCTTCTTGAAGCAGTTGATGAGATTGGGATCCTGGTTTTCAGAAATGCTTGGAGTGAATTATGTAAGTTGGGAGGGGTTTTTTGATGGGGTTGGTAAGGTCTTACGTTAAAGGAAAGGTATACAGAGATAAATATTGGTACTTGAGTCATTAGCTTTCAAAGAAGCCTGGGGTAATGGAGGAAAGGTAAGAATTGATTCTGACAGAATCTTGAGATGGGCAGAATTAACATCTGGAAGAGGTCACAGCGTCCTGATTTACCTTACCTGTGTCCAGGATGGCCAGGCCATGTTATGGGATCTCAACGAAGGCAAACACCTTTACACGCTAGATGGTGGGGACATCATCAACGCCCTGTGCTTCAGCCCTAACCGCTACTGGCTATGTGCTGCCACAGGCCCCAGCATCAAGATCTGGGTGAGTATGGGTTACAGTTGACTGGGTACCTGGCTGCACTCTGAGCCCTGACAATGTTTTGGTTATTATATATGCCATCTGGCTCCCACCTGGGAGCTAAGCTTTCTCAGCCTCCACGTAATTGACATTTTGGTCTGGGTAACTCTGTTGTGGTGTGCAGTCCTGTACATTCCAGGATGTTCAGCAGCATTTCCAGCTTCTACTAGATGTCAGTAGCAAACCATCCTTCCACTAGTGGCAACTGAAAATGCATGTAGGCATTGATACATGTACCCCAGGGAGCAAAATCATCCCTTTTTAACTTGAGAATCTTGAGGGGCTTTTAAGAGGGGACTCTCTGATTGGTAAGTCTTAAGGTTGCTTTTGCCCTGTTCCCCAGGATTTAGAGGGAAAGATCATTGTAGATGAACTGAAGCAAGAAGTTATCAGTACCAGCAGCAAGGCAGAACCACCCCAGTGCACCTCCCTGGCCTGGTCTGCTGATGGCCAGGTAAGTGGGTCTGTCCTCTCAGGTGATTCTGCTTCCAGTTAATTTTCTCCCTCTCATTCTGTTAGTATATCTAGTCTGTCAGACACAAGAGCAGTGTCCTTGGCATAAAGTGAAATGACAAGCCAGGTTGATGAGGATGCCCTCGTTTGCCATGCCAGTGAATGTGTTTCTGCATCAGAGGGAAGACTGATGTGGAACGCAGTGGCTGTCAGCCTTCAATTAATACCTTAATTAATCTGACCAGTTTTCAAATGTCTGGAGCCTTATCACCAGCTGTTTCTTCCTCAAGGAATACATAACCACCACTTACAATCTGGCTGTTAAAATGAGAGCGGTTTCTTATAGTCTACCCAGCGTTGCGGCACATGCCTACTGGAGGCTGAGGTGGGAGGGTCTCTTGAACTGCAGGGGCTTAAGGCTGTAGTGAGCCAGGATCGCACCCCTGCACTCTAGCCTAGACAATGGAGCAAGGTGGATGGATCTCAAAAAAAGCCACTTGTGCTGAATCTAGTGAGACTGCAGAATTTATGCCAGCCTGACCTGTCACTGTCATTTCTTCCCTGCAGACTCTGTTTGCTGGCTACACAGACAATCTGGTGCGAGTGTGGCAGGTGACCATTGGCACACGCTAGAAGTTTATGGCAGAGCTTTACAAATAAATTTTAAAAAAACTGGCTTTTCTGACTTTTAGGTTTTTTTTTCTTATATGCAAAAAAGCTCCATTCTATCTACATTGCTTACACATTAAGTTTGCACTAGCGAACTGGATGCAAGGTATGGACTAAGTAAACAAGGCTTTGAGGGGTAAGGGGAGCTGTCCGTCTAAGTTCTCAGGATTGGGGTAGCATCAGGTGGGATGTTTGTGAGAAGTCACATAGCAGTTTCCCTGAACTTAAACCCCATCAGCGTCCTACATACCAGGTGCAGATCATCAGGGCCTACCTTCAACCTGGGGAACCTTCTTGAGGGAAAGAACTGATTATTTCAAAGCGGTTGCAGTCAATTTTTAGAAAAAGCAGACTCCGCAGGTCCAACCCCTGACACGTAAGAGTGGAAGATGAATCCTCATTCCTCTAAAGATTTGAACATAATTCAGAAAACTTAAGCTTCATGTTAGCAGTCTCTGTCAACATGGTCTTTGAGGAAAGTCAAGGGTTTTTAATTCTTTAAGCAAGGCAGTTCTCACCAGAAGAACTTAATTCAAAACTAATTTATTCCTCAGGTTAAAAGTTTTGGGGTGGTTGGTCTGGAAGCATTCATAAATAGAACCATAAAGTTGGCCCTACTAAACATTTCAACTGCTACTATAACCTGGCCCTCAACCCCCGCCCCCCCCACACACAAACACAGTTTATTCATGAGGATAGATGCCTTGTGAAAGGCCAGAAGTGAGCCATTAAACTACAATTACAGTTTCCAATAGAAACCTCAGTACAGGGATGGAATGGTTCAACATTCGGCTGAGACCCCACTACCCTTGCAATTTTCTGTGCTGACTAAGCAACTACAGCATATTGAAGGCCCACATGCACCCTCCACTTCCTACTCCCCTCAATTTATAATGGTGATGAGGCATTTCTGGCTTCAGTTTCAACCAGGTGTGGCAAACATCTCTAAGTAGACTGAACAGTTAGTAAATTAGGTTAAGATATTAAAATGGGGAGCAGGGTCCACATCCCTGTTGAAATAGGAGCCTGCCTGGTAACAGGTGCAAAGCATGCCTTTAACTGCAACTAACCAGTTCAGTTGTGTGGCTTCTCACTGCAGGGGTGGCAAAGGAAGAAATCCTGAGTTACACCCTCACCTGAAGGAACAGACCTCACAAGAGAAGCAAATAAACATTTTATTTCCACAGCACGCCTTCCCTTTTCCCAAAGAACATGAGTTCACCTCAGCCATCAAAGCAGAGGGCGAAAGCTGCAAGTGACAAGGCAAGGGGCTCCTAGAAAAATAGATTATACCCAAGGCGCTCCTCTTGGGGACCCAAACCCGTCCCCAGGCTCCCCCTCAGGGCTTGCCAAATGGAATGAAAGGCATGGAAAGGGGCTGGGAGAAAAGCCAGCTCCACTGAACAAAGGGGAGAGGAGCCTGGCAGTGAGCAGACCTGGGAGGGGTGTGGGGTGGGATGAGCTTTGCTCCTTGGTTGAGTGCTGGAAAAGGGAAGGGGGAAGAAATAATTTATGTTGATGTAATTAATGTAATGATGATGTAATGGTGCGTGGTTTCAATCATGGCGACCATTCCAGATCTCTCTCAAGTGAAGCTAAATTCTGGCCGGTCTATGGAGGTAGAAATTGAGGACGGAAGGAAAGTTTAGAATCCCTCCTCCCCAGGAGAATAGACATTTATTACCCAGCTCTACCCTTTGGCCCAGCCTGCCTCCCCAAATGGCTTCCAAATCCCTCAGCTAAAATCTGCATCAGAAAATGGAATTGGAATGGGGATGTTGCCTTGCCCAAACCCTCCAGCCTCAGAACTGATAAAGAGGTTGAAGAGCAGGGGTGGGGAAAAGGAAGTTAAGGAATGAAATTACAATTTCCCCTCATCCCCTACTCAAATTCCAGTCCCAGGGCTGGGCTAGGCAGACTGGGAGAGAAGACCAGGCAGCGGTTCTCATTATCAGGGACCCATGCAGACCTGTTGGACAGACATAGTAGGTGAGAGAAGGCTGAGCTGGAGGCCAGGAGGGTTCTTTAGGCTCCTAGAGGGAGAAGCAGGGGCCTGGGGTCAAGGGGGAGTGGGAAGCAACACAGTAACAAACAGTGGGAAGAGCCTTTGAGCCCTCAAACTTATGGGCCACCCTCCACCACCCACCCCCCAAGTGCTGACAGAGGGGCCCCTGCGGGTGGCAGGATAATCAAGGGCAGAGCTTGATGCGGGTGCCCTTGGAGAGCACCCGGAAGAAAGGAAAGACACGCTCGCCCAGGAAGGCAGCCGAGAAGGTGTGCACGTGGGCTAGAGTCTCTGCGTTGTAGAAGCCCAGGCGCCCAGCTTCATAGTCCAGGTACACACCAAAGCGCCTTGGTTTCTCACTGGGGCTCAGCAGCGTCTGTTCTGTGGAGCTCTGGGCCTGATAGCGTTTGCCGTTGGTGCCCACGCACCACACTTCCCGCTGGAGCAGGGGCTGCTGGGGCAGGTGGAGCCGGCGGCGGCGATGGTGATGGCGCGAGGAGCTGGCATCCCCGCTGCCCACGGAGGAACCCCCAGGGCCCACCTTTTCCTTATGATGGGTTGATTCACGGGCAGCACCCACCGCCCAGCCCCGCCGCCCGCCCACCTCTACCTCCCAGTAGTGCCGGCCGGAGCGGAAGCCCTGGGCCCCCAGTACGCAGCAGTCGGCCGAGAAGCGCTTGGGATGGTCAGCAACCTCCTGCCGCCGCTCTGCCAGGCGGACCCCCCGGCGGTCAGGGGACAGCATCAGGGCCGGGTGAGCCGTGTCAGGGTCCAGCGTCAGGTCCACTTGGGAGGAAGGGAGGACAAATACGCCAGGGCTGGAACGGCTGTTCCCCTGTCAGCAGCCAACTCCACAGATTGGGCCCCCTTCCTCCCTGAATCCAGCTCCCCACACCATCCCAGAGGCCAGCCTCAGATTCCTGCAGGCTCATCTTGCTCCTCACTCTTGTTCCTAGGACACCTGACAGGTCTTCCCCCAGCCTGGCTCTTCCTGCCACTCCACCCCACCCCACCCTCCAGGCCTGCCTGCACTAGGTCTACCTGCTCATGGCTTGAAACCTCAACCTCAGAGTGGCTGCCTGGATCCTGCTCCATCTCAAGCCCCACAGTTTCCCTGGGGCCCAACTTCCCTCAGGACCCAGTCTCAGGTCTGTGAAGGGAAAGGCAAAGGAAGGTCGTGGAGGTGACCTCCCTACCTCTCGCAGCCTGACAGAACATCCGGCTCATTTTCCTCACGATGGCATCTGTCAGGAAGTCATGGCTATGGGGTTGGCACGGGTCAGGGGACCAGACCTCTGGGGGCTGCAGCTGTACCTCTTCACACCTGGAGGAAGGGGACCGGGAAGGGGGTGGGACCACGATATTCCCAGAGGGAAAAGCAAAAGCTGAGGGGAAGGAGAGGAGGGTCCAGGAGATGGAAACTCAGGTCCTGGGGAAGGAAGGAGAGGAGAGGGATACCCAAGAGAAGCAGGGACAGGGAACCAGATGCCACTGGGTCACAAAGGGCAAAGAGTGGGAACACACCTATTGAAAGTCTCCTTGATGTCCTGGGAACAAGAGAAACAAAAAGAGGGAGAGGGAGAAAGAGATAAAGAGAGTGTCAGCTGCACAGGGACAGCGTTCCCCGATCTCCAGTCAGAGACTGAACCTGAGCAGGAAGGGAGAAGCAGCACCCTCACGGCCCTCCATGAACACACATCCATTTCAACCACCCCATGCCTCGCCATACCTAACTCGCCTCATCCTGCTGTGAGCCCAGGGATACTGTCATTTCCACAATACGATTTGCTCACCTTTTTCAGGATGTCACTGTCAAAAAGCCTTTCCTCAACTGTCATTTAAACCTCTCCTACAACCGAATCTTCATGCTTTTCACTGGGTATAATCGCCACACATACCACATTCGACATTAACTCTGTTTCCAGCTTTAAAACATGTTTTTGGTCTTCAGGTTCAATCATTGTGGGTTCCTCCCAGGGAGAAAAGAGGCAGCTCTGGACAGGTGTTTGGTAAGCACTGCCTGACAGCCAACACAGAATGCTGGGGGAACAGGGAGGGGACATCGCTCACCTGGAGAAGCCGGAGACCCCCCTGCTGGCTCCGCTCCTGGGCCTCAGCCAGCAGGCGGCTGAGCTGGGCGGCCTGTTCTGCAAGGCGACTAGCCGCGGCTCCCGCACGCCCCAGCTGGGCTTCATGCATCTCTCTGAGACGCCGTTCCAGCCCTGCCTGCTCTTCAGCCAGAAACCGTGTCAGTCGCCCAAACTCCGAGGCCACCGCTGCCAGCTCTGACTTCATCTGGCTCTGGAATGGTGCAAAGGGGATGGCAGACACCACCTCAACACGTACGAAGATAACCTCCAGTTTTGCAACTACTACTTCTCAATGCAAGGCAAAGGAGCCCTACACTCCCCAGGTCCAAGACAGTCCCGGAAAGAGGCTCATCTCCTACCGGCCTTACTTCTCAGCCTTACCAGATACCACCCCCTTGCTCCCAGCACAGTGGTCTCAAACTCACTAACCTCTGCCTGGAACACTCCTCTCCACCTGATTCTACCTAAGTTGACTCATCCTTCAGGTCCAACCTTAAATATTCCAAGACAAGCCTTCCCTCCTCTCCAGATCTAAATCGGGACCATCCCCACAAATATCCCTGTATCTCTCTGTGGCACATATAATATTGAAACGTTGTGTTTAAATGACATAACTGTTAACATCCTTTCCCCCACTGTACCATGAGCTCCCACTGACAGGGACCAGGAATGTCTTTGTTTGCCAGTGTCCTCGGACCCTGACATAGTACCAATCAGAGTAGGCACCTGGTAAAAATTTTTGAAATGAATAAATAAAAGAATTCAGGCATCAAAACATGAAGTTAGGGTCCCGACGCCATTAAACACAGTGACCTTAAGAAAGTCACCCAAAAGCCCCAGATCAGAACTCGGAAAAACTTTTTCTGTGAAGGTCCAGATAGTAAATATTTTTATGCTTTGTGGGCTAAGAGGCAAAAATCAAGGATATTATGTAGGGACTTAATATCCTGTAACAGAAAAAACTCCTGCCCAGTCCCACCCTATTTGCCAGGGATGGCCCTTCCTGGGTGGTAGGCACACTTTTCACACAGTTACCATCGGCTGCAGACGCTGTGAGTAGCAGGCCAGAGGAGGGTCCTAACTGACCAGACGCGTGAGGGAACAGCCGCCACAGTCAGCTTCACTCTATGCCAGGGGCACACAGCTCCTGTTACCTCTATACCCAGGAGAGCCCAAAAGTATCAACTTGGGCAGCTGGCCAGAAGCAGGATGACCTCCTACTCCCAGACAGATCCTACCATTCAGTGCCTAGCAGTCGCCAGCAGCAGAGTCCCTAACGTTCAGGTGGCAGTGAGCATGGGCCCTGGGTAGTGGCAAGGCCCAGGCACTGGCTGGGAAGGGAGGAGGGAAGAGGGACAGAAGGGGAGGTCCTGGCTTGGTCTATGAAGCTCACAGTGCCAGCCCATTCCAGCAGGACCTGCTGAGGTTATGAGAACAGGCGGGAGGTGGGGAATGGAAAATGTATCTTAAAAGACTCCTTGGAGAAGGGCGAGCAATAATGGAAAAACAAAAAACAGAAAAAGCGGGGGGGTCGGGGTGTGCTGAGAAAACACTAGACTAGGAAATATTAGGTCTCCGCAGTGCTAACATACACTAAATCCTGCCCCAGCTTAAACACACCGGCCCCCTCTCAGGACACAGCAAGTGTCCCAGGACAGTGTCCGCCTCATGCTCAGGGCTGCTCTGCCCAGTGCCTGCATGGATCCTGGGGCCGGCAGCTTCTCTGATGGCTGCTATGTGGGTTTTGCTTTGCCCCCTTCAGGCTCTGGTGTCGGGTAGAAAGCCTGTTCTGCAGCCTTGGGCCAGGCACCTAGGACCTCCAATCCAGGCCTCAGTTTCCACTCCATTTTGGAACCAGGAATGAACATGCCTCCTGATTCTCTAAGGCCCCGCTCTCCTCAGCACCCAGGGAAAGCATCTACCCCTCACCCCTCTCCCAGGCCTTAGCTGTCCCCTCCTCAGGGGACCAAGTCACTCCCTGTGAGAGTGGGAAGCCCTACCTTCCTTGCCTCGACTGTACTGCCCATCAGCCCCGTCGAGAACATTCACCCACCTTCAGTTCTGTCACTCGCCTCTCCTCCTTGGCTTTCATCTTCTGCACAGCCTCCAGGTGCTTCCTCAGTGGTTCCACGTGCCCCTGCAGTTTGGCCTGAGGAAACAGAAAAAGAAAAGTGGGGGCTGGGAGAGGCACCTGCCCTTCAGAGCCTACCTCTGCAATCCTCCCTATAGCAAGATGGGTCAAAGCCTGATCCCTACCCCCCAAAATGGGTGTCAAGTGAGTATTATACCCCTTCCTCCACTTTCTTCTTTCAGATGATGACAAAAGCCTCCAATCCCTCTGTGCACGTCTGCAGAAGCCCCCTGTGTGTACTTTTTTTTTTTTTTTTTTTTTTTTGAGACAGAGTCTCGCTCTGTCGCTCAGGCTGGAGTGCAGTGGCACGATCTTGGCTCACTGGAACCTCCGCCTCCCGGATTCAAGCAATTCTCCTGCCTCAGCCTTCCCAGTAGCTGGTACTACAGGTGCCCACCACCACGCCTGGCTAATTTTTTTATTTTTAGTAGAGACGTGGTTTCACCTTGCCATGCTACCCAGGATGGTCTCAATCTCCTGACCTCGTGATCCGCCCACCTCAGCCTCCCAAAGTACTGAGATTACAGGCGTGAGCCACCGCGCCCGGCCGGCCCTGTGTGTATTCTCTAAATGTAGGAGCCTCAAGACTAGAGAGCTCCCACGCTCACAGCTGAGGGGAAGTGGCTTGAGCCCCGCACCAGAGTCTTTCCAGGGGTGCCCTCACCTTTGGTCCCTTTCCCCTTCACAGGCGATCTTCCCCAGAACTCTTCTCTCTAAATACTTTTCTGATGATTTTTTTCCTATGCTAAAACCTTTCCATGGGTCACCACCACTTCCAAAACATTGACCCCACACTTCCAGCCTCACCTCTACACTCAACGCCTTCCACACAGACTGTTAACACGTTTGACCACATAAAATTACTTGTCATTTCCTGAGTATAATTCCATGCTGTTCCCTCTGTCTGGGAGTGCCTTTCTCCACTTGGCCCAAGGTATTCTTCCTTTAAAACAGCTCCCTGAAAATGGCCCTGATCCTCCCCACCCCCAACATCCTCTGTGATCCCAAGAAATATCTAATACATGACTTCCCAGGGCACCAGTGACAGGTGTGCCTCCTCCAGGACACTGCGGAGTCCCTGCCCACACTCTACTTATTTCAACTTCTTTGCTTCTTTCTGCTCATCTGCTTTCTCTCCTGCTCAATTACTTGCTAAATGGCAAAGGACACCGAAACCCCTCTTCCAAAGGTTGTAACTGTTATAGCCAATAGGCACACGAGCTCTGTGTTTCTACAATTTGTAGCCAAATACTTTTCTTTAAAGGGCTGTTAGCCCAGAATGAGTGGAATAAGCCCTACCTATTTGCTCTTTCCTTTTCTATGTCTTCTACTAGCCTGTCTCCTTTTCTTTGAGAGAGAATATAGGGTAGGAGAGCTCCAGCCTGACTCCAATCAGGACCAGAGGGAAGTGAAGTGACCTCAGGCAAGCCATGCTTTCAGTTTCCTCAGCTTCAAATAAGAAGAGAATGGACCTCATGGATAGCACACTTACTGCAGTGCCTGGCATGTAGCAGAAGATCAGTAAATGTTATCTAATATTTGTTCCCTATACCTTAAGCTGCCAGTGACATCCTGATAATGACCGCTGAACTAAAGAGTTTACCAAGCCAGAGTGCAAACAGCAGTTGCTGCACAGGGTAAGTGGTTGTAGACAAAATTATAGTAATAATGGAATTATAGTCAACTCGTGACAATAGCATGAACTACACAAAATTTGGCCTTCTGATATAACTTTCTACTTTTCTAGTCAATAATTTCTCCATTAATTCAGAATTTATAATGCTTAAATTTACCATTTAGTGTTTTTCTTTTTTTTTTTTTTTGAGACAGAGTCTTGCTCTGTCGCCTAGAATGGAGTGCAGCAGTGCCATCTCGGCTCACTGCAACATCCACCTCCTGGGTTCAAGCAATTCTCCTGCCTCAGCCTCCCGAGTAGCTGAGATTAAAGGTGCCCACCACCACACCTGGCTAATTTTTGTATTTTTAGTAGAGACAGGGTTTCACCATGTTGGCCAGGCTGGTCTTAACTCCTGCCCTCAAGTGATCTGCCCACCTCTGCCTCCCAAAGTGCTGGGACTACAGGTGTGAGCCACTATGCCTGGACCCTAAATTGCTGACAAAAACAAAAATTAATAAGCACAAATTCAAACAGAGTTCTATTTAAGATATATTTCCTTTTTTTTTTTTTTTTTTTTTTTTTTTTGAGATGGGAGTCTCGCTGTGTTGCCCAGGCTGGAATGCAGTAGCACAATCTTGGCTCACTGCAACCTCTGCCTCCCAGGTTCAAGCGATTCTCTTGCCCCAGCCTCCCGAGTAGCTGGGATTACAGGCACATGCCATCATGCTGGCTAATTTTGTATTTTTAGTAGAGACGGAATTTCACCATGTTGGCCAGGCTGGTCTTGAACTCCTGACTTCAAGTGATCCACCTGCCTCAGCCTCCCAAAGTGCTGGGATTACAGGCGTGAGCCACCACAGCCAGCCAGTTATAAGAGAAATTCTCAAAACATTTTTTCTTTTTTTTTTTGAGACAGAGTCTCACTCTGTTGTCCAGGCTGGAGTGCAGTGGCGCGATCTCAGCTCACTGCAAGCTCCACCTCCCCCGGGTTCACGCCATTCTCCTGCCTCAGCCTCCCGAGTAGCTGGGACTACAGGCACCCGCCACCGTGCCCAGCCAATTTTCAAAACATTTAACTGTCGGGCAGACACAGTAATCCCAGCACTTTGAGGGGCCAAAATGGGAAGATTGCTTGAGGCCAGTGGTTCAAGACCAGCCTGAGCAACACAGCAAGACCCTGTCTCCACGAAAAAAAAAAAAAAAAAAAAAAATTAGCTGGGCATGATGGCACACACCTCCAGTCCCAGCTACTACTCAGGATCACCTGAACCCAGAAGGTCAAGGCTGCAGTGAGCTATGATCATGCTACTGCATTCCAGCCTGGCCAGAGCGAGACCCTGACTCAAAAAAAACAAAACAAACATGTAACTGTTCAGGAACTATATTTATATATCATTTGTGTGTTATTACCTATTCAACAAAAAAAATTTTTACAAAACATTTTGCCAAGCTACTGGTTACTGCATGTACATATCTGAAAAGAATAAATGACCCACTTGTGGCTGGGCGCGGTGCTCACGCCTGTAATCCCAGCACTTTGGGAGGCCGAGGCAGGCAAATCAGAAGGTCAGGAGATCGATACCATCCTGGCTAACATGGTGAAATCCTGTCTCTACTAAAAATACAAAAAAATTAGCCAGGCGTGGTGGCAGTCGCCTGTAGTCCCAGCTACCTGGGAGGCTGAGGCAGGAGAATGGTGTGAACCTGGGATGCGGAGCTTGCAGTGAGCCGAGAACACGCCACTGGACTCCAGCCTGGGCGACAGAGCGAGACTCCATCTCAAAAAAAATAAAAATAAAAAAATAAATGACCCACTTGTAAAATAGCCTATTAAGTCAGAAAGGGAATCACTCAAATTAGTCCTATACAATAAAACTATGTATTTACATTTACTCATCACTTAATGTCAGATTAAATATGTGTATATGGCCTCCCAAACTGCAGAGCGCAGTAAACAGATCAAGAAGAGAGTATGGCCAGGCGCAGTGGTTCACGCCTGCAATCCTAGCACTTTGGGAGGCCAAGTTGGGCGGATCACCTGAGGTCAGGCGTTCGAGATCAGTCTGACCAACATGGAGAAATCCCGTCTCTACTAAAAATACAAAAAATTAGCCGGGTGTGGTGGCGCATGCCTGTAATCCCAGCTACTCGGGAGGCTGAGGCAGGAGAATCGCTTGAATCCTAGGCAGAGGTTGCGGTGAGCCAAGATCGTGCCATTGCACTCCAGCCTGGGCAACAAGAGTGAAATTCTGTCTCAAAAAAAAAAAAAAAGGGGGGGGGGAAGAAAAGAGATTATGACTTTTGTAAATTCCTCACCTACTTCAGGACCTAATACGGGATTTCAGGCAGCGGGCATTGAACAGATTTGGCTAATGCACATTAAAATCCAGTTTCAGAAGCTCCTTGGAGCCGTCCTACAGGGGGAGGTGAAAGAGAAGGGGTGGAATGCCCATGGATAGTTTGGCCTGGGTTCCTGTTCACAAAGTGACCACACATGATATGATGGGTATGGTTAACTAGGAACTGAGGAGATGGAAAGGACAACAGGACCTCACAATCTCTGCTAAAAATGTAGGGACTAACAGCTAGGCAATGTTACCCATGCAGTGATCCCCATGCTAGACTGGGCTTTTTAAAGATATTCTCCTACTCACTGATTCAGAAACTCTAGTGGTAGGATCCACTGTATTTCTGAAAACCTCCCCTAGTAATTCCAACAATCAGGCAGGTTTAACAATCTTTGTGTAGCCAGGCACAGTGGCTCATGTCTGTAATCCCAGCACTTTGGGAGGCCAAAACGGGCGGATCACCTGAGGTCAGGAATTTCAGAACAGCCTGGCCAACACGGTGAAACCCCATCTCTACTAAAAATACAAAAATCAGCCAGCTGTGGTGGCGAGTGCCTGTAATCCCAGATACTCAGGAGGCTGAAGCAGGAGAATCACTTGAACCCGGGAGGTGAAGGCTGCAGTGAGCCGAGATCATGCTACTGCACTTCAGCCTGGGCAACAGAGTGAGACTCCATCTCAAAAAATTTAAAAAAAAAAAAAGCCACTCTGTAAAAGAAATTGTTACTTGTGATGAGGTAATGTAGGTATGTCTAGCTGTACCACTCAGAGCTGAGAAACCCTAGACACATTACTCTAAAATTGGGGTAACGAAAATAATACCTAAATGAAGTTATAGCAGGAATCAGGAGAAGGTCTGAAAACATGAGTTATAAAACAAAAAAAGCTCTGTGCAGACCACACAGAGGCTACCCTCTCCTCCTCCTGGTCCCACTGCTTCAAACCCATCCAGGCCTTCACTAAGTATTGCTATTTGTGCTGGCTGCCTTGCAGACAAATCTCCTTTACCTATGTCCAAAGAAGAGTCAAAATGAGAAGTAGGGGCAAGGTATTTGTCAAACTAGAATCAGACTCCAAGAAAGCCACATCAGAAAAGTCAAACAACAGACATCCAAATGGTGGTGGCGTTGTTAGTATACACCAGGGGAAGGGACAGTAAATAACTAAGTCAATTATTACTGAAGCTCTGTGGCCCTCTGTATGGTACTTAAAGCCTCTCTGACTTTGTTTCCCAATCTATAAAATGGGAATGGAAAACATATCAAACTCAGGGTTGTCTGGGTTTTAACGAGACAGTCCATGAAAAGTGCCTAGTACAGTGCCTGGTATACATATAAATGTCCAGTGAATATTAACTATCAATCCTGGACAAATTAAAGTCCAAAGACACTCACAGACTTAATCAAGATTTGACAATGCAACTTGCAGAGCCAGGTCTTCTGACTGAAAAGCTCCTCCTTTCTAGTCAGTGCATAAGAATGACACAGAGCCAACCAAAGTCCTTGAAGACAGAACCAAGCCATATCGTGGTAGGTGGGGAACCCACTGGGAGGCAAGTGCAGGGCATTTGGGTCTGACACTGACACTAGCAGTTATCTCTGTGTTCCTCCTTCTGAGCCTTTTCTTGTCCTTTGAAGCCCCCAGTTCTTTCCATCTCTAGGTGTCTCCGTCAAGGACAGACTTAAGACTCACCCGAAAGAAAACGAGACTTCTGGTAAAGCCCTGGAGACCTGATCTGGCATCACCGGCTTTGCTCTATTTGCTTTGAGGAAGCCATTCTTCACTGCATCTGCTCTGTGTACAGAATCCTTCTCATTCTAATCCACCTTGGTGGCCCTAAGTGCTTAGATAAGCAAACTCAGCTCACCAATACCATGAGGTTCTTTGGTGGGTGAAGAGATGTTTCCTTTTCCCAGGTCCCCTTACTTCCTCTCCGCCCCCCCACTAAACTCCCGTCTTCTCTCTGTACTTCTCTCACCTTGTACTCCTGCACCACCTCCTCCAATGGCACCACGCTGTGCTGTTTGTGGCTCCTGGATTCTCGGCACACCACACAGATGGCCTCTTCGTCTACCTCGCAGAAGAGCTTCAGGGCTTCTTGGTGTTTGGGACAGATGCCCTGATCGGTCACGCGGCTCCCTCGACCAGGGGTTGGGTGCATCTGCCGAATCACCTGGACCATATTGGCCAGCTGCAGGTTGGGGCGGAAGCTCCGCCGAGGAAAGCTCTTTCGGCACTGAGGGCATGTGAAGCACCTCCGAGGGGCTGGAGGCGGGGGCAGTGGGGTCACGGGGTCTAGATCCTCTTCCTCAACCTCCTCCAGCACTTCCTCCTCGTCCTCCTCATCCTCCCCCCTCAGGTCCTCCTCCTCCATGTCCCCCAAGTAGTAGTCCAGCTCTTCCTCCTCGTCCTCCTCCTCCCACACATAGTCCATGTTGTCCCAGCTGGACCTGCTCATGCCACTGGTCCAGAACACACCCTCTTCTTCCTCCTCCACCTCCTCCTCCATGTCACCCTCGTAGTCTTCATCCCGCATGGGGGTGTCCCACCCCGCGCCAGCCCCCACAGCCTCCACTTCCTCCTCCTCTCCGTCCTCCTCCTCCTCCTCCCGATCTAACTCCTCTCTGTCCTCCTCATCCTCCCCACCCCACAACTGGGTTACACAAACTCGGCAGAAGTTGTGCCCGCAGCCGATGGACACGGGGTCCGTGAAGTAATCGAGGCAGATGGCGCACACCGCCTCCTCCTGAAGGGTCTGCACAGGGTTGGGTGTCATGGCAACGGCAGCCATCTTAGTGTCCAGCCAGCCAGTGTAGAGGTTCGGTGGGGGGGCGGGGGCGGGGGTCTTCCCTACCGACGCCCTGGCGACCCGGCTCCACCCCCAGCCCTGCCCCTCCACACCTCGCCCCAAGAGCAGCCAGAGAGATGTCCTCCCGACAACCCACCCCAACACACAGTGTTCCCTACTCCCAAACGACAACCGTGTCTCTACGAGGGGAGGGGACAGTGCTGGGCGCCACCGCCAAGTCCCTCAGGTGGCTCTGAGTGCAAGTCTGCCCCCAATGCTCCCTTGGACTCCTCATAACCCCCCGCCCCTCCTCACTTCCTGGCCCCGCCCCTAGCTTCCGGCCTCCTTCCCAACACTTCCGGCGTCTACACACCACCTAAGCTCGCGACTTCCCTCCGCTGTCCTGCTACTCCCCCTTTTTCCCCGCGGGGCCCCAGGGCGACAGGAAATGGCGAGGAGACGCTCTAGTCCGCACTAGAGAACAGGGCGGGAGGGCTAGGACGGTGGAGGCCCGCGTCTCTGTGGTAAGGGGCCGCGGGGAACGCAGAAAGAACAGAGGAACCGCCTACCCCCATCCCCCGCCGCTGGGGAGAAACTTCGGGGGGTGGGGGGAGCGCTTGGCGGCCGTCTGCTTTCGGTGCTATCACCGCATCGGCCAGACGCCATCCTACCCTCCCGGCACAGCCGACTGCAGCCGGTACTCCCCACAGCCGATGCCGGAAGCGAGGGGGTGGGTCCGCGGCGCGCCCTGAAGTACTTCCGGCCCTTCTAGGCAGACGACTTTGTTGTGGAGGACTCAGAGGGTCGTCCGGGTCGGACCGGGGGCGGGGCCTGAGAAAGCGCTTCGCGGGTTAGGGCAGCAGACGCCCCACCCTTCCCCAACTGTAGTCGGCGTTTCGCATCCAAGGTAGAAACTGCCAACCGGACACTGTCTCATGGTTTAGATGAACTTCCCTAACTGCCCAGCAGTGAAGAAGTGGTGACGAATCATTACATCTACATTCTCACAGCATCTCTGCAAAAATAGATGCTTTGTGCGGTAGAAATAATACTTGATGCTTAAATAGCTCTTTAAATTTTATTTTTATAGAGATTTGATGTCGATACATAAATAAATAAATGTTGTTTGATGCGAGAAAAATGACGGGGCCATGATTTGTGTACAGAATCTCCAGTGAGTGCCAGACACAGCGTGACGCCAGGGCTGGGCCTGCAGAACTTACCCTGCTCTCAAGGCGGCTCGCGGGAAAACTCCAGATGGACGTCGCGCTTCCTAGGGGGGTGGTCAGGCCTCTGAGTATGTCAGATCGAACGCGCCAAAAACCACGAACCCTCGTGGGTGAACTATGCTAGGCCATTACAGGACCTGCGGACTCGGCTGCGGTGGACAAGTCCGGCTCCAGAACCTGGACACCGCTCAGCCGGCCGCGTCAGGGGTCCCCGGGCCTGTCCTACAAGGGCGCTTGCCTAGAGCTATCCCGGCAGTCTCAGCCGTGTGTATCTTCAGGACGACGCCGGCAAGAAACTAGCCAAGGTGGTTTCCGTAGTGTAGTGGTTATCACGTTCGCCTCACACGCGAAAGGTCCCCGGTTCGAAACCGGGCGGAAACACGTTTTGGTCTGTTCGGGAGAGAACTTCTCTTCTCACCCGAGGCCGGCCTTACGTGGCAGGAAGGACATGTGTGTTCCTGCGCTTCGGAGGAACACGGACTGGGGCAAAACTGAAGGAGAGCACTACTCAAGTAAATTCAGGTCTCGCCCCTCACCTAATCTCTTGCTCTTCCCTTCTGAAGCCTATGCAGCCATCACATGTACAGGAATCCGTAGATTTCAGATCCTCGGCTCTAGTGCCTAGAACAGAGCCAGGCGCAGGCGCTTCTTAGTATTTGCACAGTGGAAACGTGCTTACACCTCTGAGGGTAACCTCCGTCTTCAGAGACAAAGTTAGAATACAAACATGACCGCCCGGCTAGCTCAGTCGGTAGAGCATGAGACTCTTAATCTCAGGGTCGTGGGTTCGAGCCCCACGTTGGGCGTAATTTCCTTTTTTTGGAAAGGTTAAGGCAAGTCGTGTTACCTAAGTGCACAAATGGTATTCTCCGTACCAAGACCTAGTGGGTAGCGGATTCACCAACAGTGGGTGTTAGAACTTGGACTAACCTGGTGTTCTCCGATCCGTGTGTGGAAGGCCCCGAGCAGAATTCTCACAACGTTTGCACCCTCGCTAACTCTCAAAGAAAGAATGAGAGGCGGGTACCTGTGGACCAATTCCAGCAGGCCAGCACCGCGGGCTATCGTGCATGCGTGACCCTTTGCTGTAGGCCACTCGCCCACGGGCAGCACATATTAGGCATTTTATGTTTACCAGACGGCCTGCCCCCGTCTTGCTGTGAGACTTGCTGTGCTGGAGGGAACAATGTGGTTTACCGAAACTGGGGTGAGACCGCAGGACGACCCCAGGCGTTCGTGAGCGTCAAAACCTATCTGATTCACTCCCACTTTACTGGGAGATTTAGTGGTTAGGATTCCGCCTTTGTCTCGCTACGACCTGCTTTCGACTCCCTGTCAAGAAAGATGCTTTGTGTCATATGAGACACTTGTCTTCCGTATATTCTTTTTTATGCTCCTGATTTTAAGAGTCTATTTTTGTGAGATGTTGCCCCACAAATACCAGCCTCCACGTTTCCCCCATACATAAATAAAGATAAAAACGGGCCATGCGCCGCGGTGGCTTATGCCTGTAATCCCAATACTTTGGGTAAGCCAAGGCGGGAGGATCGCTTGAGCCCAGGATGGCCTCGAAATTAGTCCTGCAAATATAGGCCTTTTTTCTTTTTTTCTTTTCTTTCTTTCTTTTTTTTTTTTTTAAGATGAAGTCTTGCTCTGTTTCCAGGCTGAAGTGCAGTGGCACCACCTCGGCTCACTACGACCTCCGCCTCCCGGGTTCAAGTGATTCCCCTGCCTCAGCCTGCCGAATAGCTGGGACAACAGGCGCGCCACCACGCCCGGCTAATTTTTTGTGTTTAGTAGAAACGGGGTTTCACCATGTTGGCAGGACGGTCTCGATCTCCTGACCTCGTGATCCTCCTGCCTCAGCCTCCCAAAGTGCTGGGATGACGGGCGTGAGCCACCGCGCCTGGCCCCGTTTTGTATTTTTAAGCTGTCGAAGTCTCCTCCGCATACGCACCACACCACGAGAGAAGTCTGTTGATCATAGAAAGCTGGCTTGATCTCGCTGAGCAAAAGATAGCGTCGTCTTCTGTCTCAGACGTAAATCAAAGCGGGGACTTATGAGGGCTATATAGTCTGTGAGGGCGGTCTGGGCAGAAGTTGGTCAACGTCTGTAAATAGGCAGAGTCGCTAGTACAATCCTAGCACATGAGTTATTGGTGTTCAAAGCTGGTGTTCAAAGAGTTTTAAGTTTGACATTTCGTCTTGCACAAATTATTTCGGATTCTTTTGCAGACTGTGATTTCAGGGTTATTTTTTACCACCTTCACTGGGACTGGAAAACATTCTTAAAGGATTCTGGCTTTTTCATTAAAGTGGAGATGAAGTGGACAGGCTTCTCTTCTTTGTCCTCTAGCAAGCCAAGGGAACGCCCGCTGGAGTTTTTGCTACAATTCCTGCTTTCTCTCCTCTCCACCCCTTCCACCCGTCGCCGCTCTGGCCAGGTCAGGTTTGGGATGCCCCTCCAGGCAAGTGACCCAAGCTGCTCCGGGCACAAAGGCGGCAAGCGTTCAACAGTCGGAGAAGCACGACACACACATGAACCTGGTGGGATCTTTGGCCTCCTCCCAAACCCTGTGGGGATGGGGCCTGGGGAGACTGAGGGACTCACTCTGATTTATATTTCAGGGGGTTCCTTCAGGAGTGATGCAAACAGGGAGTTTGAGGGGGAGTAAGACTGTCGGAGACAGGGGCTGGAAGGACACAGGCCTGGTCCATACAGGAGGCGGCCGGCGCCGGGTGAGGCGGCAGCCAGAGGGAGACGCAGGTGAAGGAGCGGGATGCAAGGCTTGCAGCGGCGATAGATTTGGGTGGTTCCACAACCTAGATCACAGGCTGAGGATGCGGGAGGGGAGGGAAGAAAAAAACAATGACTTAGGTCTCGAACGGTTGGGCGTTAGATGCTGTGAGATACCTGGAAAAACTGCCCAAGACACGCGTGGATCTGAAGCTTGGGAGAACAGTTCTTGCTGGAACCAGAGACGGAGCTAAGGTGTGGGTCCTGCTGCCAGCCGACGTGACGCTCCAGGGTCAGCCTTGGGCGCTCGGAGGCGGAGACGGGATGGGAGAAAAGCCTGCAGCGAAGCGCCCACCCAGGCCTAGGGTGCCGCACAGTGCAAAGGAGATTGGCAGCGTCCAGTTCAGCACATGGTCTCGTAAGAGAAGGCGTCCATGGATTGGGCCACCTGGAGGCCCGTGGTGACCTTGACCAGAGAATCAGACGCACACAAGAAGGGCTCCCGCCCTGCGCCGAATGGAGCGGGCCTTCGGGGTCACAGAGGCAGCAAGGATCCCTGATCAGCAGGACTGCGCCTCGCTTCCAAGCAATCCAGGTATTCGGAAATTAGGCGTCGGCAGCGGAAAAACATTTCACAATATTAAGCAATCGCTACTACTTTTAAATTTACATATATGCAGATCTCCATATGACAGGCGTTAAGCGTATTCCAACTCTACATACGTACATACCTTGGACGCTAGGATTGGCGAGTTTTATTTTTATAAAAATACTTAAAATTTTTCATTGAACTTTTAAAATGTAATAAAAATTTCAGATTTATCTTTAAAAACCGACTTAAAATTTTGATATTCATTAATTTATATTTTGCCGTTTAGTTTAATACTTATGCATAATTCATAGAAATAAATTTTTGAAAGGACATAAAAATAATTTCACTTTTTGATTTTTATGTTTACTTTAATTTACATTTTAACAAAATATATTTAAATATCGTGTGCTTTGAATGCATTTTGCATTTTTTAAATCCTCTCTGTCATTACTGTCCGTAGAGCACAAATCATGTGAAAATTAAAACCTCTGGCTGTCTTCCCTGGAAGAAAAGGAACCACTAGGGAAGCGTGTCCAGTCTTAAGCCTTGGAAGGTACATTTGCCTTTCCTCCCGCGATGCTCGCTAGTTTTTTGTTTTGTTTTTATTTATTATTATTATTCGAGACGGAGTCTCGCTGTGTCGCCCAGGCTGGAGTGCAGTGGCGCGATCTCGGCTCACTGCAAGCTCCGCATGCCGGGTTCACGCCATTCTCCTGCCTTAGCCTCCCGAGTGGACTACAGGCGGCCGCCACCACGCCCGGATAATTTTTTTGTATTTTTAGTAGAGACGGGGGTTTCACCATTTCAGCCAGGATGGTCTCGATCTCCTGACCTAGTGATCCGCCAGCCTCGGCCTCCCAAAGTGCTGGGATTACAGGCGTGAGCCACCGCACCCGGCCTTGTTTTGCTTTTAATTGCTGGAAGTGACTAGGGTACCCTTAGAGGTCACGCTTTACGGTTTGACAAACGGCATTACGCAGGGCCACAAGGAGACTGGTGTTCTGGGGAAGAATGGATCTAAAGGCCATGACTCAATGGGTGAAGCCGACACCTGGATGTTGACGATAACACTTATAAAAATCATAGAGTAACCTTTCCGCATCTGTTTCCGTAGTGTAGTGGTTATCACGTTCGCCTAACACGCGAAAGGTCCCCGGTTCGAAACCGGGCGGAAACAAGACCGTTTTCCTTCCGTAGTGTGGAGTCTATGTGTATAAACGTTCACAAGTTTTGCTACACTTAGACACCGGCCGGATTTTCCAATCCGTTGCCAATTAACTTCAACCTGCGTATTCCATGTCTACGTCTGTAATATGAGGGTGAGAAGTAAGTGGTCTTACTCGTCATTATTAGGGTCTGCCTGCAAAGTCCCGGCGGATCAAATACAGTCAGCCGCCGGGGAATGCCACGGAATGACAGATGAGCGATTAAAAAGTGCAAGAAGGCTCGGGTCAGAAATCCTTGGTGGAAGTTCACGCCGTGGAAGGTGTGCACCGGCAGGCCAATAGTGATGGCGGTAACTACAACGTGTACCACACATCAAGTAGTCTGCAGGTGTGGCCCTGGGCTTCCTGCAGAGGAACCTAACCATTCTGGGAGGTTGTTTACAGATGAGGCCACTGAGGCATGGACAGGTCACACAAGGCTGCGGAACACGTAGGACGGAGCAAAAGGACAGGGAACGGAAAAGAAACAGGGCACAGAGAAATTCAAGTGAAATACAGGCTGGTTCAGGCGGAGGACTGCGCCACTTCGGGCGGGCCTGCAGCACTGACACGGCTTTTGGGTTCGCAGTGGCGGTGGAGGGCGGTCAAGAGGACCATCAGCCTCTCCAAGGCGTGACCGTCGGCCTCCCTCTGCACCCATCCTCGCTTGCAGCTCGTCGGCTTCGGGCCGTGGGACGCGGCGGGTGAGTTGGGAGCCCGATCCCCAGGGGCCTCTTCAGCAATCTCAGGGAAAAGGCTGCAAAGGCTTCAGAGAAGAAGCCGGAGCGGTGGGCGGGATCCCTAGGAGAGCGCTCCTGGCAGGAGAGTAGGCCCGGGGAAACCCACGTGCCATGATGCGGCCCCGGCAGCGCAGGCTGCTTCCCCGCCTAGAAAACAGGCTTCCAGCTTTCTCACACCGCACCCGCACACTTACGCAGGGGCCAGCCGCCTCTTTCCCAGCACCTCTGCCCGACGTGAAAGTCGAATAAATGCAACATCTAAGTGGCAAAGCAAGGGTCGGGCGTGTCAGCGCGCTACTGTAGCCCCAGCGACTCGGAAACCGGGCTTAAGAGTTCGAGACCAGCCTAGGCAACATAGTGAGACTGTCCCCTCCGCCCCCGCCCCCGCCCCCCGCCCCCCGCCCCATCTCTAGGAAAAAATATATATTTTTTTTAATTAGCCGAGCGTGGTGGTGCATACCTGCAGTTCCAGTTACTACCCTAGATCGAGGCTGCAGCGAGCCATGATCGCGCCACTGCACTCCAGCCTGGGCACCGAGCCCGTTAAAAAAAAAAAAGGAAAAGTGGGAAAAACCAAAATTCTCTTTAACGTTTCATACATTTTAAATGCAGACAAAGCGTAATCAAAGCAGAGTCCCGTGGTGGGAAACTTGTTGGGACAGCGTTAGCATAACGTTCACAGAAAATATCAATGTCATGCCTATTTCTTCATCACCGCTCTTTCACACTTAATTGTAATTTTATACCGTCCCAGAATTTACGCATCAGAAAGTCCGGTAGTCAGCCTGGAACTCACAGACCCCATGCAGGAGAGTTCTCCCAGAAAATTCTCCCCGGCCCAACTTCTTCTCCTCACCCCTTCCCCGCCGACCCCCCCTCGCACTCCTCCTGTCGTGTTTAACTGACTGGTTTGAAGTGAGTCTGTACTTTGCTGACGGAGTGCCTTCTGCATCCCTCTAAGCTGACCTCCTTGGCCACTGGGACTCTGGGAGGCCAGGACCATCACTCAGTCCTTTGTCACTCTTCTCTAAGTATATTTTGCTCTGTGCCTCAGGTAACGTAAGACAGTTCTCATTGGTCTTCCTTGTGGAGACAGTGAAGCAAATTCAAAGCAACACAGTCAACATCAGCCAGTTAGCTGGGCAGGGCAACAAGATGTACAGGAAACAGTCTCTTTGAGTCCTATTTCAAATTACATTTTTAAAAATATTTAGGAACGGGCCGGGCGCGGTGGCTCACGCCTGTAATTCCAGCACTTTGGGAGGCCGAGGTGGGTGGATCACCTGAGGTCAGGCGTTCGAGACCAGCCTGACCAACGTGGTGAAACCCGTCTTACCAAAAATACAAAATTAGCTGGGCGCGGTGGCACATGCCTATAATCCCAGCTACTTGGGAGGCTGGGGCACGAGAATCGCTTGAACCTCGGAGGCAGAGGTTGTAGCGAGCCGAGATGACGCCATTGCACTCCAGCCTGGGCGACAAGAGCGAAACTCCGCTCCGTCTCAAATGTATATATATTTGTTTGTTTGTTGGAGACGGAGTTTCGGGAGGATCCTCCGGGAGGACCCTTTGAGACCACCGCCCCCTCCACATCTCTAAATATATATTATATATATTTATAAAATATATTATATATTTATTATATATTAATATATTATATATTTATTGCACAAATAATAAATCTATTACATAAATAACACATACATTATATATTTATTATATAAATAATGAATATATTATATAAATAATGAATATATTATATATTTATTATATAAATAATGAATATATTCTATATTTATTATATAAATAATGAATATATTCTATATTTATTATATAAATAATGAATATATTATATTTTATATAATATATTAAATTATTATATAAATAACAAATATATTTTATATTTATATTATATTATATTATATTATATATTATAATATTTATATTATATTATATATTATAATATTTATATTATATTATATATTATAATATTTATATTATATTATATATTATAATATTTATATTATATTATATATTATAATATTTATATTATATTATATATTATAATATTTATATTATATTATATATTATAATATTTATATTATATTATATATTATAATATTTATATTATATTATATATTATAATATTTATATTATATTATATATTATAATATTTATATTATATTATATATTATAATATTTATATTATATATAATATATTTATGTTATATTATATATTATATAAATTATAATATATTATATATTTTTATTATATATTATATATGCTATATATTTTATATAAAAATACATATATATATTTTAGAAACATGGAGTGGATGGTGGCCTCAAAGGATCCTCCTAGAGGCTTCCCAAAGTTGATTGGGCTACAGGTCTCAGCCACTGTGGCTGGCTCTAGGTTACACAATGCCACTTTGTCATTATGGATTTACAGCTTTCCTTAACTCATCTTGTTTCAGTTAACTGGAACTCAGTGCTATTACTCTCTTTTTGATGCTTGAATTGCAGCTGCTTGTTGGTGGGCGCCCCTTTGCCATGGCTCTTTGTCTTTTCAGCATTGTCCTGAGTATTTGAAAGCACCCCTGTTTCCAAATTCTGCTTTGGCCTGTCTAAAATTCCTCTACCCTATGATGCAGGAGAATATTCAGGAAGTTTGAGGGGTTTTTTTTCAGTGAAGAATAAAAGAGCCCACTCCGGGTGCCAGGACAGTGCATGGAGTCAAAGCTCCTGGCTCCCTCACTTGCAGGTGCCCTAGAGAAATAGTTTGAAGGAGGCGAACTCACATCCGGGGTTCTACTGACTTGCAGCTTTGCTAGGTCTTTGCTTTTTTGTTTTGTTTTGTTTTGAGACAGAGTTTTGCTCTGTTGCCCAGGCTGGAGTGCAGTGGCACAGTCTTGGCTCACTGCAAGCTCCGCCTCCTGGGTTCAAGAGATTCTCCTGCCTCAGCCTCCCGCGCATCTAGGACTACAGGCACGCGCCACCACACTCAGCTAATTTTTGTTTAGTAGGGATGGGGTTTCACTATATTGGCCAGGCTGGTCTCCAACTCCTGACCTGGTGATCCACCCACCTGGCCGCCCAAAGTGCTGGGATTACAGTCGTGAGTCACCACGCCCGGCCTTTTTTTTTTTTTTTTTTTTTTTTTTCAAATAAACTCCAACATCATTTCCCTACCAAATTATCTACTTAGATTTTTAACCTCTCACTCAAAAGCAATTGTAGGCCAGTTATGGTGGCTCTCACCTATAATCCCAGCATTTTGGTAGGCCAAGGTGAGTGGATTGCTTGAGCCTAGGAGTTTGAGACCAGCCTGGGCAACATGACAAAACAAAAAATACAAAATTATTTTCTCTCTTTTTTTCTATTTTAAAGTAGAAAATACAGAATCTTTTCTAGAAAAATTAGCCCGGCGCCTGTAGTTCCAGCTATTCAGGAGGCTGAGGTAGGAGGATGGCTTCAGTCTGGGAGGAGGAGGTTGCAGTGAGCCGAGATAGCACCACTGCACTCCAGCCTGGGCAGCAGAGCATGACCTTGTCTCAAAATTTAGAGAGAAAAAGGTGTAATGAAAGTCCAAATACACATCTCCCAGCTTCAACAACTCTCACTCTCCCACTATTCCTGTTTTATCCCTGTCTCCATCCATCTCCAACCCACTGGCTCTTTTCTTTCTAATCCTCATAGATTTCATGGACTTCTCCTCTGTAGTCTCATCACTGACCGTCTCCCTTTCACTGTGGCTGTTCTGATACTCTATAACCTTTTGAGGTTTAGGGAATCATACTAACAGCTACAAATTTCATTAATTGAACCCTTACTAGGGATTAGGCACTGTGCTTTTATTTATTTATTTATTTTACATTTTCTTTGATGAGTCTAGAGGTTCCCTATGTTGCTAGGGCTGACCTTGAATTCCTGGGCTTAAGAAATCCAATCCTCCTGCCTCAGCCCTCCTGGGATTAAAGGCACACACCACCGTTCTAGGCATTGTCCTATGTGCTAGACTCGCATTGATTCATTGCATCCTCGAAACCAACCTGTGGTGTGCACTGTTAAAATGACATCTCATTTATTTATTCATTTATATTGCCGTAAAAAGGGATAGATCAGGTCCTTGCCCGCCTGGAGTTCACTTTCTGACAGGTGATTTAAATAAGAAACAACAGGCAGATACAGAAACCACCTCAGAGAGTAAGGACTGTGACAAAATTAAAGAGGGCAACGTGGCAGAGTGGCAGGTAAACAGAAGACGGCATTATAGAGAGGGGCCAGGAATGAGGCGGCAGAACAGGTGACACTGAGCTGAGCCAGGAAAAGAGAGAGGCAGCCTTCCAAAGATCTGGAGAACAGGTTCTTGGGAGAGAGGAAGCAGAGGAAGGTCACATACTATGAAGTAGGAGTGAGACTGGTGTGCTCAAGAGGGAAGACCTTGGGTGTGGGGAGGTAAGGAGCCACAGGTCTACTTCCTTGGATATGCATTCTCATGACTCCATCCACACCAGCTGCTGTTTTTGTTTTGCAAACAGATTGAAAAATGAGTGGAAGACATTGGATCTGCTATCTTACTGGACTTCCAGGCTAATGAGGCACACAGTAAGGCCTCAGTGCAGGACTGTGAAAGACAGACAAATTAGTACATAGCTTTATTCAGAAGATTTCAAATGAACAATACTCCCAGGATTTCTGAAAGTGCTATGGGTTAGGGGTTAAAGCAGGGAGTCTGTAAGAGCAGATGAAATTCGGATACCAGCTCTCCACTGCCAGCTGTGACCTAATGTCTGTCTCCTGTCTCCTTGTCCAGCCAATGAGGGTTCATAAGCATAAAATTCATAATTGTAATTTAAAATATATAAGAAAAGATTACCAATTGCTTAGCCGTTCGGAATGCCTCCGTTTGATAGCCTTAGTTAATGAGGGAACCATTAACTAAGGAAAGTTAATGAGGGAACTAACGAAAGGGATTGTTCTGGCTGTTTCAAAAAATGATAGCTTTATAGAAAAACAGCAATATCTGTAAGCTGAATTTAAAGCCTTCAGAAAAACTAGGCCTTAACATTTGCAACTCTAATAAATTGAATATTAATCACAAAGCAAGCATGTATTCTTTTCTATATTCAGAAGCGCCCCCCGCCCCGCACCCTTAGATATTATACATCTCAAATGACAGTGATAAGCAGGGACATTTCCCAGAATATCCTATGGCTCTACTCCAGTTGGTCCCAACACAGAATGGAAGAGCGGGCCATTCTGGGTCATCTTTTTGGCCACTCTTCCTATTGCAAGCAGTCCTCCAGAGTTAGGTTGCCCTAGTTGACACTTCAGCTTCCTTCGTGCTCAAAACTCACATTCTCCAGAACACCAGCATGTGACTGAGGCCTGCCTTTTACCTGAGGGACTTGCACCTTTAATCCAATGTGATATGATATAAACAGCAACGAAACAGTGAAGTGAGCATTTGATGGCAGCTGAGCCATCTTCCCTGATGCTACCACAGAGATCCTAGAAGAAAGACTTCCTCAACTTCAGTAAAGAGAAACCAGTGACTGGTAAAGAAAGAGATACTGGAATATTTTTAGACTAGTTAGATTAGATAACAGCCATGAATATATTAAACCTGAAGATAATTTTCTGCTTCAAATGAGGCTTTTAAATGAAAACATTCGGAATGGTTGATTAATAATTTACATATAAATTATATGTAATCATTCTTGTAGACCACTTCACCAAACACATCTGTGCTCTAATAATTTATACATGCCCCAAAGGACACCAAGATCAAATGGAAAATGACATATACATTTTATTTCTTATGTCTGGTTGGATTCTTCCTGTCCAAGGAAGAAGATGTGCAGAGTAAGAAATAACAGAGCAGGCCTTTCTAATGGTGTCCTGGCTTTGCAAGTGAAGAGAACATGATAGCTTCTTCAGAAACAGGCCTGAAAAGAGAAAAAACAACGCTGCCATATAGAATTGGATTAAGAACCGCAAATGAAAGTGACACTGTACTCTTCAAAATCTTTTATCTGAGTAGATTCCTGTGTGATGTAAAGGGGCGGGGAGGGTCCTTCTCCCCTCCAGGTGGCACCCTGCACGCCCTCCAGTGGGTATTATCCTGCAGGCAGGCAGTGAGGGACTCCAGCAATTTTAAGTGGGGGAGTCACACGCTTAAATTTGTTGTCCAGGCAGCCCGTTTCCCCCAAGACCTTGGAGAAATAGGCAATCTCATTCATGGCTAGTGGGAGGTAATATCAGACTGTAGGTTCTACAGTAGGGCGATTTATCTATTTTTACAAAATTACTTGCATATAAACCTGGATGCAACAAATCTCATTTCTGGCAATTACCTCCACAGATAAAAAAGTGCAAAAGTGCAAAATGACAATTGCTACATGCTTAACTGTAGCATTGATCGTAACAACAAAAAAATTGGAAACAATGTAAATGCCCATCCATTAAGTGATCTGTTAAATAAAAGATGATTCATCAACAGTGGAATATTGAGCAGCTGTAAAAAAAGATCGAGGATATGTTCTATGTCTTGAAATAGAAAGGTCTTCAAAATAGGCCGGGCGCAGTGGCTCATGCCTGTAATCCCAGCTCTTTGGGACGCGGAGGCTGGCGGATGACCTGAGGTCGGGAGTTCGAGACCAGCCTAACCAACACGGAGAAACCCCGTCTCTACTAAAAATACAAAATTAGCTGGGCGTGGTGGCAAATGCCTGTAATCCCAGCTACCCAGCTACGAGGGAGGCTGAGGCAGGAGAATCACTTGAACCTGGGAGGCGGAGGTTGCGATGAGCCAAGATTGTGCCATTGCACTCCAGCCTGGGCAACAAGAGCGAAACTCCTACTTAAAAAAAAAAAAAAAAAAAAAAATCTTAAAAATATAGCACAATCATACAATACAAAATTTTGTATAAAATACAGGAAAATAAAACTCCGCTTGTATCAGCCAGGCACAGTGACTCACACCTGTAATCCCAGCACTTTGGGAGGCTGAGGCAGGCAATCATTTGAGACCAAGAGTTCAAGACCAGCCTGATCAAAAGGGCAAAACCTGGTTTCTACTAAAAATAGAAAAAATTAACTGGGTGTGGTGGCACACGCCAGTAGTTCCAGCTACTCAGGAGGCTGAGGCAGGAGAATGGCGTGAACCCGGGAGGCAGAGGTTACAGCAAGCTGAGATTGCACCACTGCACTCCAACCTGGGCAACAGACTCTGTCAAAAAACAAAATAAACAAAAAGGCCGAGCGCTGTGGCTCACGCCTGTAATCCCAGCACTTTGAGGGGCCGAGGCGGGCGGATCACCTGAGTTCAGGAGTTCGAGACCAGCCTGGACAAAATGGTGAAACCCTGTCTCTACTAAAAATACAATTAGCCAGGCGTGGTGGCAGGCACCTGTAGTCCCAGCTACTCGGGAGGCTGAGGCAGAGAATCGCTTCAACCCGGGAGGTGGAGGTTGCAGTGAGTCAAGATCTCGCCACTGCACTCCAGTCTGGGCGACAGATCAAGAGACTCTGTTCCCCCTCCTTACCCAGCCCCCCCCCCAAGAAAAAACTACTTGCATCAAAATTTCTGGAATATGTACAAAAATATAAAATTGAAATTTTAAGGGGGAGTTAAACACTTTTCACTGAATTCTGTTTTATATTTTAATGTTCTTTAATTTTTATTTTAAAGATGAGGGTCTGGCTAGGTTGCTCCCGAACCCTTGGCCTCAAGCAATCCTCCTAAAAGTGCTGGGATTTACAGGCATGAGCCACCGCGCTCAGCCGAAAGATTTTTGTTTTGGGGTTTTTTTTGTTTTGTTTTGTTTGTTGTTGTTGAGACGGAGTCTCGCTCTGTCGCCCAGGCTGGAGTGCGGTGGCGCCGTCTCTGCTCACTGCAAGCTCCGCCTCCCGGGTTCACGCCATTCTCCTGCCTCAGCCTCCCGAGTAGCTGGGACTACAGGCGCCCGCCACCACGCCCGGCTATTTTTTTGTGTGTTTTTAGTAGAGACGGGGTTTCACTGTGTTAGCCAGGATGGTCTCGATCTCCTGACCTCGTGATCCACCCGCCTCAGCCTCCCAAAGTGCTGGGATTACAGGCGTGAGCCACAGTGCCCGGCTTTTTTTTTTTTTTTTTTTTTTTTTTTTTTTTTTGAGACGGAATCTCGCTCTGTCCGCCAGGCTGGAGTGCAGTGGCGCCATCTCAGCTCACTACAACCTCTGCCTCCTGGGTTCAAGTGATTCTCCTGCCTCAGACTCCCGAGTAGCTGCGATTATAGGCGTCCACCACAACGCCCGTTTGTATTTTTTAATTTTTTTTTTTAGACGGAGTCTTGCTCTGTCGCCCAGGCTGGAGTGCAGTGACGCAATCGCGTCTCACTGCAACCTCAGCCTCCCGAGTAGCCGGGATTACAGGCGCGTGCCACCACGCCCGGCTAATGTTTGTATTTTTAGTAGAGACAGGGTTTCACCATATTGGTCAGGCTAATCTCGAACTCCTGACCTCAGGCGATCCACCCGCCTCGGCCTCCCAAAGTGCTGAGATTACAGGCGTGAGCCACTGGGCCCGGCCGAAAGATGTTTTTTTAAAATTTAATTTAATTTCTGAGACGGAGTGTTGCTCTGCCACGCAGGCTGGAGTGCAGTGGTGCGATCTTGGCTCACTGCAAGCTCCGCCTCCCGGGTTCACGCCATTCTCCTGCCTCAGCCTCCTGAGTAGCTGGGACTATAGGCGCCCGCCACGCCCGGCTAATTTTTTGTATTTTTTTTTCCAGTAGAAACGGGGTTTCACCGTGTTAGCCAGGATGGTCTCGATCTCCTGACCTCGTGATCCGCCCGTCTCGGCCTCCCAAAGTGCTGGGATTACAGGCGTGAGCCACCGCGCCAGGCCGAAAGATGTTTTTTAAAGCTCATTTGTGATGTAGCCTCTGTGGAAAATGGTATGACACTTCCACAAAAACAGAAATGCCATATGACCTAGTAATTTCACTTTGTGATGTATACTCTAAAAAAATAGAAAGCCTAAACTCAAACAGATACCTGTACACTCATGTTCATAGCTGCATTATCCACGGTAGCCAAAAGGAGGAAGGAACCAAGTGTCCATTGGCAGATGAATGGATAATGTGGTATATGTGTGCAATGGAATGCTAATCAGCTTTAAAAGGATGGAAATTTTGACACATGCTACAATAAGGATGAATCTTGAAGACATTAAGTGAAATAAGACAATTTAAAAAGGAAATATTGCACGATTCATCTTATATGAGGTATCTGGAGGAGTCAAATTCAAAGACACAGAAAGTAGAATGGTGGTTGCCAGCGTCTGTGGGCAGAGGGGAATGGAGAGTTAATGCTGAATGGGTTCAGAGTTTCATCTGGGAAACAGGAAAAAGGACTGGAGACTGATGCACAACCATTTAAATGTATTTAATGCTACAGAACTGTACAGTTAAAAAGTGTTAAATTTTGTTGGGCATATTTTACCACAGTTTTAAATCGTAATTGTATCGCAAGATAATGGGTAGATAATGAACAGTGGAGCGCCCGCAAGAGTATTACACACACAGAAGTGCAAGACTTCAGAGCAGATTATTTTCCTAAGAGCTGGTCTACTTATAATATATTTTTAGGTATGGCTAGTAGTCGTAGATTTAGGACTAAAACGACCAGTTGCCGCCCAACGTGGGGCTCGAACCCACGACCCTGAGATTAAGAGTCTCATGCTCTACCGACTGAGCTAGCCGGGCGCCCGATAACCGCATCTAAACAATTTTTCATTCTAGATCAGAGTCGGAGTGTATTCAACTGCGGGTTTGAACTTGGATTTATTTGGAGTGTGATAAAACTACTAAAGTGCCTCGGCTCCTGGGAAATTCAAACTCTGCCGTCAGTGCCTGACCGTCCCTCCCACTTAGTCCGTTTCCTGCGCCTTCTACCCTACCAGCGACCAAGCCATTTTCTACCCGCGATGAAGCTCACGGCACGGAGATGGAGAAACGTGCACCCTGACGCCACTGGAGCTCTCACCGTGTGGATTTTTTTTTTTTTTTTTTTTTTAACAGAGAAGACTCTGTCAAAAAATGGGCCTACCTTTCACCACGAACTGCGGCTCTGTCGCCCAGGCTGGAGTGTCGTGGCGCAATCTCGGCTCACTGCAACCTCCGCCTCCTGGATTCAAGCACTTCTCCTGCCTCAGCCTCCTGAGTAGCTGGGATTACAGGTGCGTGCCACCACTCCCGGCTAATTTTTGTATTTTTAGTAGAGACGGGGCTTCTCCATGTTAGTCAGGCTGGCCTCAAACTCCTGACATCGTGATCCACCCGCCTCGGCCTCCCAAAGTGCTGGGATTACAGACGTGAGCTACCACACCCGGTCAAGTACCGTGTGGATTTTTAAACAGGAGGGAAAGACAATGGGGCCCAGAGGAGGGCAGGGGCCGCCGCGGTCTTTTTCTACTCCGCAAACTCCACCCTCTGGGTTTTTTCTTGGCGCTCTGCAAACATGCTGGATTTCAAAATTTGAAAGGAAAATCGAAAACAATAATTGAATGTGCAAAACGACACTGGAGATGCCGGGGATCGAACCCGGGGCCTCATACATGCAAAGCATGCGCTCTACCACTGAGCTACATCCCCACCGGCTCTCAACAACTCTCCCAGATGGTCCCTATTCGTCGCTTAACTCAGGACACCGGGAGTGGAAGGCAACCGGTACGCGCTGGGTCTCAGCCGCTGCAAAAACCCGGCATCGCAGGGCCAAGAGTTGTTCCAGGGTCCTCCGCCGACTCCAAACCAGCGGGTCTTGACCAAGGGATTCCAAGAGAGAGAGTTAGGCCCGGCTAAGCACCTGGGAGCAGCGGCGGAAAAAGGAGAGAAAATCATCAGGCACGATGCCAAAAATGAACTGTGACCTGAAAAAGAGAAGAAAGGAAAATTGTGCAGGATGCTACGTTTGGTTTTTTAAAAGTGGGGGTTGAGGCAATAAAATACGGAATATTTGATTAACGTAATCCAGAATTGTAAAGTTGATTGCTCGGGATGAAGAAAGGACTGGGACACAGGCGATGGGCCTACTTTCCACCGTGAACTGCGGCTCCTCTTTTGAATTTTGAACCAAGTTTCATCCAAGAAAACCTTACTGAGCTTGCCAAGAACTGCTCTAAAAACAGGATTCAGCCGTGAACAAACCTAGTACAGTCCATCTTAAAGCTGACATTCCAGAGGAGATAGAGTGCGGGCACAGAGCCGGCCCTGAGAAGGGAGCGCGCTGAGACGACTTTACACAGTGTGCGCGTTCGGGGCGGGCTCCGTGGGCAGAGACGTTTGAAACAAGACCTGAATGAGGTGGGAGGGAGCATGCAGGTGGTGGGAGAAAAGAGGTCCACGCAAGGGGAACAGCCAGCGCAGAGGCCACGGGGTTCAGGAACAGCAAGAAGATCGGGGACACAGGGTCCTGGAAGGCCCTGAGAAGGGAAGTCCGGAAGGAGGGAGCATCCGGGGGCAGATGAGGTGAGGCGAGGTCTTCGCCTTTGGGTGAGAATTGCTGAAGTTCCCGGTGACATTGGCAAGGGCGGTTTCTGAGGAGGGTGCGGGCGGAAGCTTGATCCAAGTGGCCTCCAGAGTGAGCGAGGAGAGAGGGTGTGGAAGCGGATAACACAGGCAGCTCTGCTGCGGGGCTGTGGAGACAGCTGGGGGACAAGAGAGCGCTGAGGTTTGTGCGTGTGTGTGTGTGTGTTTGCGGTGGGGGGGGATAATACTGAATAAAATGGGAAATTATAAATGTATTATCTGTTCAAATACTAAGTAAAGAGTAAAGAAGCCGGAGGACAGTCGCAGAAAAGGTAATGGAATGGATACAAGGCCACGCTTGAGTGTGAGGGGACAGGACCAGGTTCCAGTCTCTAAATTTAACTCAGCACAGGGCCGGGGCGAACCTGCGCTGGCGGAACCTGACACCGTGGCCCGAGCGCCAGGCCCTTGCCCCGGCGATGCTGGGTCGGCCTCGGTCGGAAACCGGGAGTGGCGCTGGCAGCATTTGTGCGCCCACCTGTCGCGGCCCGTTTCCCGCGGCTGACTGGGTCAGGCTGGGGCGGCCTGGAGAGTCTGAGGGACGGGGGCGAGGGGGAGAGGCCGCTGGCCAGGGCGGGGGCTGGTGGAGCGCAGATCCGGGGCGCAGGGCGCTGTCCCGCACTTGAATGGCCCAGTGCCTCCCGGCCCGTAGTCAACGTGCGCCTCCCCTCCCGGCTCCCAGCCGGGCGCGGCCCGGGGCTCAAGTCTCTGCCTGCCCAGTGGCAGCCCCGCCCTTCCTCTCCCAGTGGGCCCTCGGCGCCCAGCTCCGCGTCCTGTGAGGTCCAGTGGCCGCCCAGGCGCGACCAGATCTGGGTGCGCGGAGAGCGCGCATGGCGGCTGTGGGACCGCGGACCGGCCCCGGAACCGGGGCCGAGGCTCTAGCGCTGGCGGCAGAGCTGCAGGGCGAGGCGACGTGCTCTATCTGCCTAGAGCTCTTTCGTGAGCCGGTGTCCGTCGAGTGCGGCCACAGCTTCTGCCGCGCCTGCATAGGGCGCTGCTGGGAGCGCCCGGGCGCGGGGTCTGTTGGGGCCGCCACCCGCGCGCTCCCCTTCCCACTGCCCTGTCCGCAGTGCCGCGAGCCCGCGCGCCCCAGTCAGCTGCGGCCCAACCGGCAGCTGGCGGCAGTGGCCACGCTCCTGCGGCGCTTCAGCCTGCCCGCGGCCGCCCCGGGAGAGCACGGGTCCCAGGCGGCCGCGGCCCGGGCAGCGGCTGCCCGCTGCGGGCAGCATGGCGAACCATTCAAGCTCTACTGCCAGGACGACGGACGCGCCATCTGCGTGGTGTGCGACCGCGCCCGCGAGCACCGCGAGCACGCCGTGCTGCCGCTGGACGAGGCGGTGCAGGAGGCCAAGGTGAGCGCAGCCCCCACCCACCCCGTGGGTCCCCGGGACCCCCTGACTTGGTCCCGCGCTCCCGCGCACGCGGTGCAGAGAACAGCCTGTCGATCAGGAGGCCCGGGTGAGCCCCTCCCTTCTTTCTCCTATTCCAGGAAGCCCAGCGCTGGTTCCCGGGCTGAGCGCGGTTCTCTGTCACCCCCAACATCACCAATACCCCCACCCCACCCCCACTGCGTTTCCCTCTGGGCCAGATACTGGGCCGCCTGCGCGACGTCCCCCACGGACTTGGCGATGTTCTTCCTGTCTGTTCAGAGCCTCTAGCCTGGTCTGCGTCTCCGCAGCTCTCTGCCCGCGGGAAGTCTCCGGCACAGCCACGCAGCCGCTGCCCCCACTCTTATCTCTTTCCCCGAAGCGGGCTCTGCTCAAAGTCCCCACCTCGTGGAACTGAGTGAGAGGACCTCGCCAAGATGTCCAGGGAGGGGGCTCCCGGGTTAAGCCGCGCACCTAGAGCCGTCTGACTGTGCCAACGCTGTCGATTCTGGGGGCCCTTTCTTTGCTATTTTCTCGCTGAGCCTCAGCGAGGGTGTGTGCAGGGGTGAGGGCGGGGCGGGGAGGCTCGGGCGGCAGTCCCCAGTCTCTCCTTGCTGGCCTATCCTGCTCCAACTCTCCCAGCCACGGGGCTTCCTGGTGGTGGGGCGGAGAGTAGAGGAGACGACGAGGGGTAAGGCTGCTGGAGCTTGTGTTTCAGTCTGGCTGGTCCAGCAGATGCTTTTGGGGAAGCAAGATCCCGAGACCTTCAGAGTCACCTCGCAGTGTAACCTGTAGCCTGTAGAGATGACTTCTACCCGGCCTCCCCCTCAGTGAGCAGGGCCTTCCCTTTCTCCTGGCTGGCTCCAGGAAGGCAGAGGTGGGGGTTTCCAGAAGCCCCTCACCCCCACCTTACACTTTCCCTTCACCTACAGGAGCTCTTGGAGTCCAGGCTGAGGGTCTTGAAGAAGGAACTGGAGGACTGTGAGGTGTTCCGGTCCACGGAAGAGAAGGAGAGCAAGGAGCTGCTGGTGAGCCAGGCACCCGCAGGCCCCCCGTGGGAGATTATAGAGGCCTGAGAACTCAGCACCAGGGCTCGGTGTGTGTGGTGTTGGAGTGTGTGCTATGGAACCGCAGAATCGATTTCAGAAAGATAATAGAGTGCATATTATATAGGGTGACCACATAATTATTGTACAAACCATTGCTTTTTAAAGTGAAAGGGAGTGCTAAAATAATTATTGCAAAACAACTGGCTTAAACTGGAGCTGTCCCAGCGAATCAGGACGTTCAGTCACTCTGATATTACGTAACATACCAGTTAGGGCCTGCGGAAGCATCTTGTAATGGAACACATTACTATTTCTGCAGAGAAACATGGATATTCAATAAGTAGGAATATTAATACAATAAAGAGCCTCATGGCATGTTTTGTCAACAAAACAGTAGTGAAAAAAATTTCATGTTCACAGTGTTTTTATTTGAAATCGAGGCTAACGGAGAAGGGGCTAGAGGGCGTCAGAGCTGCTCCCTGGCTCTGGCAGAGGGAGGAAGTTTAGGGTCTTGGGTTTACAGTAGCCCCTGCTGCACAGCCCAGGATCTTGGGTACTGGCACCTGCCTCTACCCCAAGTTGGAATGATATTTTATCTTCCTTAGGGTAGAACAGGAAAGTGAAACGAGGGCTCATTTTGGTTAAGATAAGCAAACATGAGGCCGGGCAGGGTGGCTTACGCCTGTAATCCCAGCACTTTGGGAGGCCGAGGTGGGCGGATCACCTGAGGTTGGGAATTTCAGACCAGCCTGACCAACATGGAGCAACCCCATCTCTACTTAAAATACAAAATTAGCCTGCCGTGGTGGCACATGCCTGTAATCCCAGCTACTCGGGAGGCTGAGGCAGGAGAATCGCTTGAACCCGGGAGGTAGAGGTTGTGGTCAGCCAAGGTCATGCCACTGCACTCCAGCCTGGGCAACAAGAGTGAAACTCCATCTCAAAAAAAAAAAAAAAGAAAGAAAGAAAGGATCTACTAGGGCCTGTCAAGGCAGGGAATTGAAGGAAGGTGAACTAGAGGACCCTTCCATCCTCAATGTCAGGAGCGGTGGAGGAGGAGCCTGGAGTTCAGACACCCTAGGGTCCTTTCCAGACCCTCAACTATATCTGTTATGCACCCAGTGTGCATCCCAGACCTTCCTACCTCATCACTCACTTTCCTCCATGAGGAAAAGCTCACCCTCTAGAGCTTCATCCCTCCTCCACTGGGGAAATGACTCCCAATGCAGCTCTTCCCCCACTGGTTGACATCCAGGAACCAGAGGGCCTTCCCTGGCACCGGCGGCAGCTTCACAGTCTCTGACCGGAGTCCCCAGGCCTTGCTTAACACCTTCCACCTCTGTCCTCTCCCAACATCCATCCATCCAGCCCCACATTCGTTTTTGTTGTTGTTTTTTGTTTTGCTTTTAGACAGAGTCTCACTTTGTCACTAAGGCTGGAGTCGTTCAAGTGATCCCCCCCCTTCAGCCTCCTGAGTAGCTGGGACTACAGGTGTGCACTACTACACCCGGCTAATTTTTAATTTATTTTTTGTAGAGCTGGGGTTGGGGGTAGTCTCCTGTGTTGCCCAGGCTGGTCTGGAACTCGTGGGCTCAAGCAACCTTCTCCCCTGACTTTGCCCCCCTCAGCCTCCCAAAGTGCTGAGATGACAGGTGTGAGCTCCACCTGTTCTTTGCAGCAATAAAATACTTCTGGATTTACGACGCTTGTCTCATTTACAAAACCCTGCTTAATGAAACATCAGAGGTAGAGCCCAACTATTGCTGCAACACAAAAGGGAGAAGGAATGCTCTTATTTGAAAATGCTCCTACCCCAGGGGACATCTGGCAAAGTCTGGAGATACTATATTTTTGGTTGTCAACAATGGGATAGGGATGCTATTGGCATTTAGTGGTAGAGGCCAGAGGGGCGGCTAAATGTCCTACAAGGCACAGGGCAGCCCCCTACAACCAAGAAGTATCTGGCCCAAAATGTCAACTGTGTTAAGGTTGGGAAACCCTGGCTTAGAGTATTTTGGCAAATACTGTTTCAATTGTGCTACCTCCTTGTGAGGCAACTGGCCGAGAAGCCTGGCTTAACACTTCCTGGTGATGTGTCTGTCTTTTGTCTCCTCACCTGTAAGACTTGAAGGGAAGTGCACCCTCCCCACTGGGCTGCCATCAGGGTTGAGGGAGTTAATATCCGTAAGGCGCTCTGGGCTACTGCAGCCTGCCTGGAAGCTGAAGGAAAGGTGGGGGCATTGTAGGACACCTTGAACCCAGGTCTCCCAACTTCACAGGACTCCCTTCCTCCGCCCAGGAGTTTTAAGGAAGAGGAACTTCCTGGTGGGACATATTGAGTGCCAAACGTGTGTTCACATAAAAAATCAAGAGATCAGGGCATGAGTCTGCATCTGAAAACTCGAGTAAAGAATCCGGTGTATGCTGTTAATGGAAAGAACAGAATACGAAGCTTGCATGCCACATATTCTCACTTCGTTCCTTGGGGGTGTGCTGCTACCTCTGGTCACTGGCATCGGACTTTTCTTCCTTCTTTCTACTTTCCCACATCTCCCAAGTTTTGTATTTTGAGCATGTGTTACCATTATAACTGCTAAACAGGAAAGATGGCCTTTAAAAAGAAAGTGAAGTGTAAAAGTTTGAGGGTGATGAAATAAATGTGCTTGAGGAAGAAAAAGCAATCTCAGTTTAATCCTATGGTTGCCCCAGGAGGCACTAATTTATCCCTTCTGCTTTTCAAGTGAGGAAGCTGCAGCTTGGCGTAGTTCTGGGGGGAGTATGAAGCTGCCTTGGTTTAGGTGATGGAGCACAGGTCCACAGACATGTGTGGGTGCATCTGTGGCAGGGGAGAAAAGAGCATGTGTCCAGACTACAGCTTGTTCGGAGCTGGGACACTGACAATAGAGCATGCACTGCGTGCGTAGGTGGGTGTGTCTCCGATCCCCCAGCAGTGACAGGGACGAAGCCTTGCCCTGTGGGATGACTCAGGCCACTGGCCAAATGTTATGTCTCCATGTTCAAGTCCCTCTCCAACTTCTCCTCCTGGGACAGAAACAGATGGCAGCGGAGCAGGAGAAGGTGGGGGCAGAGTTCCAGGCACTGAGGGCTTTCCTGGTGGAGCAGGAGGGTCGGCTGCTAGGCCGCCTGGAGGAACTGTCCCGGGAGGTGGCACAGAAGCAGAATGAGAACCTGGCCCAGCTCGGGGCTGAGATCACCCAGCTGTCCAAGCTCAGCAGCCAGATCCAGGAGACAGCTCAAAAGCCTGACCTTGACTTTCTCCAGGTAAGTCTGGCTCAGCCAGGGGCTCGAGTCATTTATCCTAAGGCATCAGGACCAGCAGCTAGAGAACAGTGTCAGTCCTGGGGGGGTCTAGGAGAATCACATGATCTGGAGCTGAAGGGGACTGGAGAGAAGTGCCCTGATTTTCCTGGGGTTGGAGGTCTAGAGGGATGTGAAAACTTTCTTGACTATGAGCCACAATAATATATATCGTATTTCAGAATCACAAGCTTGAGACAAAAGTCTCAGAAAATAATACCTTTGCTACACGTATGCACTTTGATGTTTTCTATTCTATTTCGCTAAAAAAAAGTTATAAACAACTAGATAAACTTCACAATCCACAGATGGGTTAAGAACAGTCATTACGGGGCTGAGTGAGCAGTAGGTGCATAAGGGCTGTGACCTCCCTCAGGTGGTTTCCAGGACACACACAGCACTGGGTCCCATGGGATAGCTCCAGTGATGATTCTGTAACTAAGAAAGCAGCAAAGATAGAAAGAAAGCATGTGAAGAGTCGTGGCAAAGGGTGAGAGGTCCACTGCGTGGGTGAGACACCCTGCAGCCAGCAGCCACCGGAAGCTGCTGCCCCTGAAGCCCACGCAGGCAGTGAGGCGTGGCACACCTGCTTATGCTTACATCTGGGAGGCACAGCAAGGGGCAAGCTTTGTTTCTCAGAGTTGAATGGAGGTTACCTGATGCTGATTTGGTTTCCTCTATCTTTCCTTCCAGGAATTCAAAAGCACGCTGAGCAGGTGAGTGACCTCACAGCTCCTGGGGCCTCTCTAAGTTGCTTCTTCCCTTTTCACTGAGCCTTGTCTTTATTCCCTGTCCCCTGACCTCTCACCTCCTGATCCCCCGACTGGCTTGCCCGGGGACCTTCCGAGACAAACGCCCACCTGCCTGGCCATGGGTTCTGCATGAGGTCTGGCTCTCCCTTTTCTACCTCTTTCTGCCAAGAGGACCGCGCCATCCTAATTGTCACAGGCTGTGGGAGCAAAACGGTGCACACAGGCCCTTCTCAGAGCCCTTGTCCTGCAGGTGTAGCAATGTGCCTGGCCCCAAGCCAACCACAGTCTCTTCTGAGATGAAGAATAAAGTCTGGAATGTTTCTCTCAAGACCTTTGTCTTAAAAGGGATGCTGAAGAAGTTCAAAGGTAGGGGCCTGGGCGCCGAGCTGGGCCACATAGTGCAGTGGTGGTGGAGGGTTCCTGGTAGCTCAGGGGTCCCTGGGTGTGCTTTCCAGAAGCTGTGTGTGAAAATAGGAGCTGGCTGTGCCATGGCCAGATTGGTGTAGGGGCTGTGGTGGCAAATCTAGTCAGGCCCCCGCAGGGCATGCCGCTTCTCAAGGGGACAGATGGGGTAGAGGGGTACTGCTGGGGGACTGGGGTTAGGAAGAGAGCTGTGCAGGGGAGCTCAGCTCAGAGCCACTTGGGTAGAGCTAGAATGCTTGGGTATGGGCCCCCTGCCCCCCGCTCCCCATGCTTGGCCCTGTGCCTGCACGTTCACTCTTGGCCTTAGGAGTCTCTGGGGAATGAATGAGTCAGTTGGGATATAAAGAGCTGGTGACCTTGCCATATAATCTCCCGTGTCGCTCATGCACGCCTTGCTTTGTTTCTCCTCCTCAGAGGACCTTCGGGGAGAGCTGGAGAAAGAGGAGAAAGGTAGGGATGGTGCTGTGATGGCGAGTATGGACTGTCTGCCACACAGAGATCCTACTCCCTGCTCGTGACCATCTCAGGGTTTTGCATATGGTCGGTTCCTTCAGCCCACCCACCTCAGCAACCCTGTTCCTCTGTCCCCTCCCCCACACCACCCCCTCCCCATCCTGGGAGCTCTGACACCCTCAGATGTTGGCCCAAATGCTGCAGGTTGGTTAGGAGCAGGAATGCCCTGTACCTCGAGATACTCAGACTGGGAAAGGCTTCTCGGCCACCTGGGTGAGCCTCTACCCGGTCCCCACTCCAAGATGGATGGAAACCTCTCCTGGGAATGGGGTGTATACAGGGGACCAGGAAAGCAAGGGGAAGCTAAAGACTGGAAGGAATATCGTTTTTACTCTTGCAAAGCTCTGGAATGTGTGGCATCCAACACCCAGAGGAGGGGAGGGGAGGGCACATATTCCTGATGCTGATGTCTGAGCTAAGTCAGAGTGTGTCTGGGTGCCACCTAAACCACCTGAGTGAGACCAGGCCCTCCTCTGCTCAGAGCCCTGCCACAGCCCCTCTGACTTGGTAAAGGTCAGAGTCCCCACGGTGGTCTCAAGGGCCCAAGGGATCTGGCCTCACTGCACACCCCTTCTACTCCATGCAGCTACACATCCTCCTTGCTGTTCCTTCAGTGTACCAAGCACACACCCATCCCGGGGCCTTTGCACTGCCAGGCTCCCCCACCCCAGGCCCCTACCTGGAGCATGCTTTCCCCAGCCAGTCGTGTGGCCTGCTTCTTTGCCTTCTTTCTATCTGTCTGCTCGATGCCCCTTTTCAGTGAGGGTCTTCCCTGGCCACTCTGCTTGAAGTTACAGCCTGCTCTTCTGGTCCCTCTCATCTTCTATGTTTATAATCTATCCTCAATCCTCTCCCTGTGGGAAGGAAGCTGCAGGCAGGCAGGACTACTCTGATACTCTGTGGTACCCCCAGGGCCTGAATCGCAGTAGTGCTCACAGTAAGTGTACATATTTTAACTTTTTTTTTTTTTTTGAGACAAGGTATCGCTTTGTTGCCCAGGGTGGAGTGCAGTGGAACTGCAGCCTCCACCCCCCAAGCTCAAGCGATCCTCTCTCCTCGGCGTCCTCGAGTAGCTGGGACTACAGGAGCACACTACCATGCCTGGCTAAATTTTCTATGTTTTGTGGAGACGGATGTCTCACTATATTGCCCAGGCTGGTCTCCAACACCTGGGCTCAAGCTGTCTTCCCACCTCTGCTTCCCAAAGTGCTAGGATTACAAGCATGAGCCTCTACACCTGGCCTTAACTTTTTATTATGAAAAATTTCAAACATACTCAAAAGTAGAGAGAAGAGTGTAAAGAATGTTACATACCCATCTCTCACCATCCGCAGTGATCAATTAGTGGCCACAGTTTTCATAGACACTGCTATCCACTTCCTGTGGGATTATTTTGTTTTCTGAGACAGGGTCTTGCTCTGGAGTGAGATCATGGAGTACAGTGGCCTGATCTCTGCTCACTGCAACCTCTGCCTCCTGGGTTCAAGCGATTCTCATGCCTCAGCCTCCCAAACAGCTGGAATTACAGGCACAGAACACCACGCCGGGCTAATTTTTGTATTTTTAGTAGAGAAAATACAAAACAAGTTTTCCGCCATGTTGCCCAAGCTGGTCCCAAACTTCTGACCTCATGTGACCCATTGGCCTCGGCCTCCCAAAGTGCTGGTATCGCAGCTGTGCACCATCTCACCCGGCCTCCACTGTATTATTGTTATTATTATTTTTATTTTTGAGACAGAGTCTTGCTCTGTCGCCCAGGCTGGAGTGCAGTGGCGTGATCTCGGCTCACTGCAATCTCCACCTCCTGGGTTCACGCCATTCTCCTGCCTCAGCCTCCCGAGTAGCTGGGACTACAGGCGCCCGCCACCACGCCCGGCTAATTTATTTTATTTTTTTATTTTTAGTAGAGACGGGGTTTCACCATGTTAGCCAGGATGTTCTTGATTTCCCGACTTCGTGATCCACACACCTTGGCCTCTCAAAGTGCTGGGATTACTGGCGTGAGCCACTGCGCCCGGCCTACTGTATTACTTTAAAGCATCAGAGACAACATATCATTGCCATAAATACCTCAGTGTGTTATCTCTAAAGAAACAGACTTTGTAAAACATAACCACAAAGCAGTCCTCACACCTGGACAGATTAATGATTCTTTCCAATGTCTAGCATTCAAATATCCCCATCTGTTGAATTGGGGTTCAAACCAGGCCCACACATTGCATTTGTTTGATTTCAGTAAGTACTTGTTGAGTGGTCGGGGCAGGGGGAAGCAAAATATCTGGGAGGCCGAGCGTGGGGGTTGGTTGGGCCTTGGCGCTGGGTGCTGGGGGGATTCTAGAGGGAAAGGCAGGCAGGTTGCAAAGCAAGGTCGGGCGCGGCCCTGCAAAGACTGTGCCAGGGGCCTGGCTGCGTGGGGACATTTCTCCCTGTCTCTGTCTGCAGTGGAGCTCACCTTGGATCCCGACACGGCCAACCCGCGCCTCATCCTCTCTCTGGATCTTAAGAGCGTGCGCCTCGGCGAGCGGGCCCAGGACCTGCCCAACCACCCCTGCCGCTTCGACACCAACACCCGCGTCCTGGCGTCCTGCGGCTTCTCCTCGGGCCGGCATCACTGGGAGGTGGAGGTGGGCTCTAAGGACGGCTGGGCCTTTGGCGTGGCCCGCGAGAGCGTGCGCCGAAAGGGCCTGACGCCCTTCACTCCCGAGGAGGGCGTCTGGGCCCTGCAGCTCAACGGCGGCCAGTACTGGGCCGTGACCAGCCCCGAGCGGTCGCCCCTCAGCTGCGGGCACCTGTCGCGCGTGCGGGTGGCCCTGGACCTGGAGGTGGGAGCCGTGTCCTTCTACGCTGTGGAGGACATGCGCCACCTCTACACCTTCCGCGTCAACTTCCAGGAGCGCGTGTTCCCGCTTTTCTCTGTTTGCTCCACGGGCACCTACTTGCGAATCTGGCCTTGAGGGGCACTGCTGGGGAGCTCCTGTCTCTGGGCTGCCGGTGGGAGGGGATGTCGCCTCCCCAGAGATGCCTGGTCCGTCTTGGGTCCGTCTTGGGTCTGCCCTCCGCGCTCCTGACCCCTGCTGCCCAAGAGAGCCTGCTACAGACACAACCCCGAGGCAGGAGAGTGACTGTGGCCAACCGAGCAGGGGAACAGGGGCTTTGGACTCCTGAGGGTGTTCCCTTCCTGAGGTCACATGTGGATTTGGCCAGAGCCTACAGGAGGTGGAGGCCGGTGAGGTCAGGAGCCCAGCTCTCCAGGGGGCTTCTGCCCTGACTGGGAAGGGTGCCTGGCTCCCTAAAACAATGTCAAAGCCAGTCCTGCTGTTCTCTGTTGCCAGGGGGCAGGTCTGGGCCTGGGCCAACCACGTTTGTTATCATGGCTGCTGCCTTCTGGACAGCTGCCAGCTCTGCCTTGAGAGGTTGTGGGACCTCTGGATCCAGCTGACCTGACAGGTCATCTACTCAGGGAGGAGCCCTGTGCTCCCAGCTCAGAGGACAGTCTGGGCCAGAACTGGAAGGAGCCATCTGTCCTGTCTTTGAGGGACAAGCCCGGGACAACAGCCAGTGGGCATCACGGCTCTCCAGCACTCCTTAGCCGGAGGATACAGAGTGATGGGTGCATCCTGACCAATGCAACAACCAACACGTGCTCTCACAAACACCTGACTCCCGCACTTTCCAGTGCCAAAGTACAAACGCTGCTTGGATAAGGAGAGCAAAGCTTCTGGAACTTTATTTACTCTTTCTTTTTAATTTTCTTTTAAGAGACTGGGTCTTGCTATGTTGCCCAGGCTGGTCTTGAACTCCTGGCCTCAAGTGATCCTCCAGTTTCCATCTCCCTAAGAGCTGGGATTACAGGTGTGAGCCGCTGTACCCGAACTTTTTTTGTTTTTGCTTCTGGAACTTTGAAACACAAAACACAAGTTGGCACTTACAATTTTAAAGATGCAGCCAGCTCTAAACAACGCACAGAGCACAAATATGCTCCTGACGGACTCAGGAAAATGCCAACAGCAGAGCACCCTGGTGCCAAGGCCTTCTCAGCCCATGCCCTGGAGGGCATTCCCCTGGCCAGCCTCAGCCCCTTGTCTACTTGTTCTCCAGCTTCTGGGTAGCTGGGCTTCTGGAAGGGTGACAGTGGGCTGCTCCCTGCTCAGCGCTCCCCTGGGAAGGGGGTGAGGAGATGAAAATGAAGACTATGAGCTGTCTTTGGAGTTGGCTTGGCCCATTTTCTACTCCCTAGATCTGAGTGCAGGAGCATAAGTGTGATCAGGGTTTCCGCCAGAGTGAATAAGCATGCGTATTTCTGTGTGGGAGGAGTGTGTATTTGTATCTCACCTTTCTTGGGGGGGTGTGTGTGTATCTTGGAGAGGGCATTTATGAGCATGTGCATAAGGTTCAGGTGTTGCAAACAGACCCAAGTCAGTTTGGTCATACCCTATTGTTGATTTGTTGTTAAATACTGACCACCTCATATTTAGACAAGGGCCACAGGTTTCTTCTCTCGCTACCTGGCTACCAGGCTAGATGAACAGAATACCAGACTCGGACCTAATTCTGTCCCACACAAGTTATTTAGACAGAAGTGCTGGCAAACAGGGGCAATGATAGCTGAATAGCCCTGTGTCATGGAGCTTCAGTGCTCTGTCTCTGAGGTGCTTCAAGCTCACCTGGCATATAGGGTTCTCGTGGGGCAGCCACAACACTATCCCAGAGGCAGGCCCAGTTGACACAGCACCAGACAATCAGAATACCGTATCCTCCAGGCTGAGGACAGGGTCATTTCAAAGTCCTGCCTACAGAAGCATTCCAGAGAGTGAATCCTATGTCCTGCTCATACATGGAGAGCAGCTCTAAAACCTGGTAGCCAATTCAGGCATTTGAATACCACTGATTTCCACAAGGAAAACAGATCTCTAACATTAATTTCCTAACTGAATCACCTATTGTTACCGTTAAGCCTTAATGTTATCTGGCTTGTATGGCTTTTTGATTAAGTATCATAATTCCCTTTGTACCATCCAACAAATGTGCTGGGCATCACAACACACATTACAGGTCCCAGAAAGTACCATGTCTGGTGAAGGTGTCACATGAGGGTCAGGTCTGGGGACTGGGAGTAGCTGTCCACATGTTTATTTTCCGTTTTTGTGTCCATGAGTGCGATCCTGTGTCTATCAGAGAGTGTGTGTTTGCAGAGTGACTACATATATAGCTATGTATCTTAAGAAATGTAACAACAGTTACTGTAACAATTGTATAGAGAAGGGAACAGATGTTCTTTCTTGCTAACCAGGGCAGTACAGTAACTTGGATGTCAGGATGCTGGTGTCCTCGAGGGCATGTGTGTGCATTTCCCTCTCCTAGACTCTGGGCATCATAAACTCTAGGGACCTCTGGGTCTGTGAGAACAACTGGCCTAACTTGGGCCCTTCTTATTCAACCCATCAGTCCTAGCTGCTGAGCCATAAGCGCAGGCCTCTGCCGCCAGACCCTCACAGGGACCGTCAGCATCCAGAATGGGGGGCACCCAAGGGCCTACCTCTGGCCTGGCCGCCCAGTGACCCAAGTCACCCGGCATTGCAGGGAGCACAGGGCAGGCTAGGCCACCAGACCAAGGTCCACCTCCTACACCCACCACTTTCTGTCCTTTGCCAGGCTGAGCCCTCATCCTTTTCCCCTCTCCTCCGGCCCGTGGGCCCTTTAAGGGCCCTGACAGAACATGTCAGGGTGTGCCCTAAAAGCTGCCTTTTCCTACTTCATCCAAATGTGAGACGGGGCTAGCACCCACCCGCAACCTCGCCTGGACCCTTCCCACCCCAGCGCCTCCAAACACCTGGCCCTCCTGATTCCCCGCCCCCGCCCCACACTCCCGCTGGGCCTCCACCTCCTGATGACCCCACTGTTCCCCCACCGCCCAGCTCGCCCCAGGTCCCGCCCTAACCTCTCGGATCTGGACTCCCTGCAGGACGGGCGTACTGACACCCTTCCCTGACCTTTCCATAGCCTTGACCTGAAGCCCCGCTTCCTCACGCACAGCAAGACGCAAAACGTGCTCCCCAATCCTGCGCACGCCCCTCCCTGGCCCCCGCCCCGCCCAAGGCCCGGGGCGGTCCTCACAGCTCGGAGCTCGGCGGTGCCGCCCCGCCCTGACAGCTCCCGCCCGCGCGCGCGCCCAACGACGGCACTGTCTTCGCGGAGCCCTCTGCCGGGACTAACGGCTGTTCCGTGCCACGGAGGCACGGGCAAGATGGCTGCGGCCGTGGGAGGAGCTTGGGTCCAGCAGCCACAGAGCTCGGCCGAGGATTAAGCGGACTGCGGCTGCGCGGCGCCGGCGACAGCGTCAACTGCTTGTGTGTCAAAAGGAAACCCACAGCTGGCTCCATAGCTCAGGGGTTAGAGCACTGGTCTTGTAAACCAGGGGTCGCGAGTTCAAATCTCGCTGGGGCCTGCTTCCGTTTTTTCCTATTATTTCCTTAAAGATAGAAAAGTGGAAGATAGGCAAGCCTACTTCCGCCTTCCTGGGAGGCCAGAGCCTGGCGGAGTCACTTTCTCTTTGCCTCTAAGATACCCACCGCGCAAGGCTACTTTCCTACCACTTCCTTATCTCTTGAAGAGTCAGACCCACTGCGGGCTTCCTTTTCCATCACGCGTTCCCTGGGCCCCGCGCGCCCTCTCCCCACGACCCCGCTCACTTCCGTCTGCGCGCTCCCCGGGAGCGTCTTTCCGCTTCTCTCCGGTCTTCCCACTCCAGCTAGGGACTCGCCCTCGTGTCTCCTTCCCTCTCTCCAGGGGGAGACGATGGCACTACCGCGCCCCTTCCCGCCATGCGTTTGTTTGCGGCGTTCCCCGACGCGCGCGCTGAGGCTCTGGTCTGCGGCTCTGCGCTTGGCGGCTGCGCGCCCTCGGCCTTCGGGTCCCCGCCGCCTCCGTGCTGCAAGGTCTGATTTCTTCCTGTGGAGTTAACACGGAAAAGCGCAGGCGGCCACATTCATGACCCGGGACTAACGGCTCTACCTGTCACATTCGCTTTCAGCCTAAAACAAAATTTTAGTTTATTTTAAACAAAATATATAACTAAGGTATGCTGGCCTTCTGACTGATTTATT